>NC_135969.1:23038903-23379321 GCF_053455715.1 Rhinoraja longicauda | reverse complement strand
GACCCCAACACAAACATCCATCACAGTGACTCCAAACACCCCCTCACTGTGATGGAGGCAACAAAAACTTCCCCTCTCTTCCCCCCGCACCCACGGACAGGCAGCTCGACCCCTACCGAGGCAAACGACACGCACAGCCCCCGCAAGGGGATGGAAGGCCCCCCGGCCGAGCCGCCCCGGGCACCGAAACGTCCCGCGGCCGCACCGGGCGATGTTAAGTCCAACGGCCGAGCCGCACCGGGCACTGAAATGTCCCGCGGCCGAAAAGCGCAGACGATGTTAAGTCCAGCGGCCAAGCCGCACCGGGCACTGAAACGTCCCGCGGCCACACCGGGCGATGTTAAGTCCAGCGGCCAAGCCGCACCGGGCATTGAAACGTCCCGCGGCCGAGCCGCACCGGGCACTGAAACGTCCCGCGGCCACACCGGGCACTGAAACGTCCCGCGGCCACACCGGGCGATGTTAAGTCCAGCGGCCAAGCCGCACCGGGCACTGAAACGTCCCGCGGCCACACCGGGCGATGTTAAGTCCAGCGGCCGAGCCGCACCGGGCACTGAAACGTCCCGCGGCCGCACCGGGCGATGTTAAGTCCAGCGGCCGAGCCGCACCGGGCACTGAAACGTCCCGCGGCCGAGCTGCGCCGGCAATGTTAAGGCCCGCAGCCGAGCCGCACCGGGCACTGAAACGTCCCGCAGCCGAGCTGCGCCGGCAATGTTAAGGCCCGCAGCCGAGCCGCACCGGGCACTGAAACGTCCCGCAGCCGAGCTGCGCCGGCAATGTTAAGGCCCGCAGCCGAGCCGCACCGGGCACTGAAACGTCCCGCAGCCGAGCTGCGCCGGCAATGTTAAGGCCCGCAGCCGAGCCGCGCCCCGGGGAAGAGACCTAATAAAATAAAGGTTTCCCCCCACCCCACCCCACACCCCCACCACACACCCCCACCACACATACACAGCCAAAAACAGAAACAAAAACCATCCCAACACCGACACAAACAAAAAAAAAGAAAAAAAGACAACAGACTGCCAGAGAGCCGCAGCCGTTAGGCGCAGCCAACTCCTCCCAAGTATGGATAGGAAGGTGAATGTGGTGAAGCTGACATATTGTGAGCTATAAATTAAACATACAGTGAGAATCCAGAGTTGTTGTTTCACACGGGGAGGTGCAGTTATTCCAAAGGAATAGTATCTTACATCAAGATTTTGTTTGATTGCTGGGAACAGACAGGCAATTGAAGTTTTCTGTGAAGTAACATCAGCAAAGTCAAGAGCATCACAAGAATTCACCAGTAACTCCTTTCAGTCTTTGACACGTCTGAACAAATATAGTTGAGGATACAAATCTATTTTGTGGGTCATTTTTGCTTAAAATGGCAATGACCACACTAGGCATACATTCAAGGTGGATTGAAGCATTTCTTCGGTGCTGATTTTAAAATTGAAAATGGCCTTCACCAGATAGTTTGCAAGAGAAACTGGCAATGGACAATAGAATCAAGTTCATCAAATTTGAAGTTCACTGAATTTACCAGATTTCCAGAAGGGACCAAGTCAAGCACATGTGATAACTCCTGTTACTTCTCAAGTACTATCACATCCTTCCTGTGAGCTAGTGGCCAGAAATCTACAGAATGCCCCAATTGTGGCATAATCAACATTTTATACAATTACCTGCTCTGATAGCAAATATTCCAACTTCAACTTCAGCTTACAGCCAGTGGTATGAATATAGATTTCTCTCACTTCAGGTAGCCCCGGCATTCCCTCTGTCTCTATCCCTCCCCCACCCAAGTCACACTAGCTTCTCATTTTCACCCTAAAAACAACTAACATTGGCCTGTTTCCTTTATCATCATTACTTTTTGCATATCTTTCATTCATTGTTCTTTATCACTCCACATCACTGTCCATATCTCTCATTTCCCTTATCCCTAACCACTGAAGGCACGGTAGCGCAGCGGTAGAGTTGCTGCTTTACAGCGAATGCAGCGCCAGAGACTCAGGTTCGATCCTGACTACGGGTGCTGCACTGTAAGGAGTTTGTACGTTCTCCCTGTGACCTGCGTGGGTTTTCTCCGAGATCTTTGGTTTCCTCCCACACTCCAAAGACGTACAGGTATGTAGGTTAATTGGCTGGGTAAATGTAAAAATTGTCCCTAGTGGGTGTAGGATAGTGTTAATGTACGGGGATCACTGGGCGGCACGGACTTGGAGGGCCGAAAAGGCCTGTTTCCGGCTGTATATATATGATATGATATGAAAACATCACCCATTCCTTCTCTCCAGAGATGCTGCCTGGCCCGCTGAGTTACTCCAGCTTTTTGTGTCTACCAATCTGTCTTGCTATCGTCATGAATTTCTGGACCTGAATTCCAAGAAACCTCTCCCCCTTAGCTTTGTTTGCTGCCCCCAGGCACATTGCTGCACACATTTCCAGAATTAAATCAAGGCATTCACAGACCACTGGTCACTGTCTTTTTATTTTAGTACGTGCATGAAGTTCCAGGGATAAATGTAGCTGATTCTCTCCAAGTACTGGGATAAGGTTCTCTAGAGTCAAATGGGTCTTCATGCATCCTACTGGGACACATTTTGATCCCATATTTTAACAAGAATGTTAAAACAGAAGGAAGATGTATTGGAGCAAACCATAATGGCCCTGAACTTCAAACCTATATTTTGTCCACTCTAAAACATAGAAAAGTATAGCACAGGAACAAACCCTTCAGCCCACAATGTCTGTGAAAGCATGACGGCAAGATAAGCTACTCCCATCTGCTTTCACATGATCTGTATCACACTATTCTTTGCATATCCATGTGCCTATCTAAAAGCCTCTTAAATGTCACTATAGCATCTACCATCCTCTGCGTCAAAAAAAGAAATTCCACACATCTTCTCTAATCATTGCCTCTTTCACCTTAAACCTAGACTTTGACATTTCGCCTTGGCAAAAAAGGTTCTGACTATCTACCCTTTCATAATTTTATATACTTCTATTTTATACTACATTATCTCCCTATCCCATTTCTTTATCCCTTGATTTTCAAAAATCTACTCATCTTATTCTTGCCACACTGTAGGAAGGATATGAATGCACTGGAGTGGATGCAGAGAATATTCATCAGGTTGTTGTTAGGGGTGGAGCATTCAAATTATTAGGAGAGAGTTGATGAGCTGGGTTTGTTTTAGTTTCAGTTTAGACCAACAGTATGGAAACAGGCCCTTCGACCCATCGAGTCCTAACCCCACACAGACAACACCCAAGGTCAGGATCGAACCCGGGTCTCTGGTGCAGTGAGGCAGTGACTCTGCCAGCTGTGCCACTGTGCTGCCTGCTTTTATTGAAGCAAAGGAAATTGAAGAGGGATCTGATAGACAAATTATGAAGGCCATAAAAAGGATCGATATTGAGAAACTGAATGAGGAATGAGGGTTAGAGGGCATCTGACATGTTTTTTTCCACCTAGAACAAGGTTGCAATCTGGCATGAGAAGGTGATAGAAAAAGATACTTTCACAACATTCAACCAGTGTCTAAATGAGTACTTGAATTGCCAAGACATAGAAGGCCAATGATCAAGAGCTCGTAAATAGGATTAGTAGAAATGGGTAATTGATAGTTGGCATAGACAGCTTGGGACAAAGGGCCTGTTTGTGTACTTAATGATTCAATGACTCCGTGACTCTGTTACTGGGGCACTGTTGTTGTATTTTATGCCATTCACTAAGTACATTTGCATTACTCGCATTGATTACACTGCTGGATACCATCAAACCTTTGACCTTTACCAACAAGAAAGACAAGGACTGCAGGCAGATGGAACCTTCCAAATTTCACACCCTTGTGACTCGGAAATTTATTGACCACACCATCACTGGCTCCAAGTCCTGGACTTCCTCCCCAACAATACAGTGGAAATACATTCACCAGCAGAACTGCAACAGTTCAAAAGGGTGATTCACTAGCACATTCTCATGGACAATTAGTAATTGGGCTATAAAAGCTAGCCTCCCTCCCTTCCCAGATATAAATTAATGCTGTGGAGGCAAGAAATCTGTAATAAAAATGTAATATACTGGAACCAGTCAGCAGGTTATGCAATATCCTTGGAAACAATAAGGGTGTTAACATTTTAAGTCAGTGAGCTTTCATCAGAATGTGCAAAGAATAATGCAACATTCACATCCCTTTTTAATTCTAGACAACATCAATCACAGAAACAGCACTGATGGTCTAGGTATACACTAGAGGCGTGGGGTGGGTGTTTGGAGTACATGCCAATTTATTCAGTTTCAGGACATTTTCTATTCATCACTTTTATTCCACTGCTCTAATATTTCCTCAGTGATAGAAATTAATTTTGTTTTGTTAAATGTCATGCCTAATGAATTTAGGGAGAAACATTTCAATTACCACTTAATAAGCAGAAGCACCATAAATTCTACAGCTTGCAATTATATCACATCCTTAATGTAGCAGAACGTCCCACAGTACTCTGCAGAAGCGTGATCAGAAAACTTTGACACGGCACAATGAGGAGATATTAGATCAGGGAAAAACTAGATTGGAAGTAGTTACCTACATTAAAAGGTACAACCTCTGAAAGAAGTGAGTGCACCATATGCCAGAGTTGGAGAATCATAGAGATCTGGAAAAGCAGTGGGGCCAGTGGAGGTTGCAGATAGGGAAGGGAGAAGTCAAAGTGTGAATTAAGGAGCTCAGAAGATTATGGGAACACAGCTAGCAGCATTGGAGGGCATCTACAATACATAATGCCTCAGGAAAGCCACCAGCATTCACAAAGACTCCCCACACCTCTGCAATCTTATCGAAACATATGATTATTAAGGGGTTGGACACATTAGAGGCAGGAAACATGTTCCCAATGTTGGGGGAGTCTAGAACCAGGGGCCACAGTTTAAGAATAAGGGGTAGGCCATTTAGAACAGAGATGAGGAAAAACTTTTTCAGTCAGAGAGTTGTAAATCTGTGGCAGTGGAGGCCAGTTCTCTGAATGCTTTCAAGAGAGAGCTAGATAGAGCTCTTAAGGATAGCGGAGTCAGGGGATATGGGGAGAAGGCAGGAACGGGATTACTGATTGAGAATGATCAGCCATGATCACATTGAATGGTGGTGCTGGCTCGAAGGGCCGAATGGCCTACTCCTGCACCTATTGTCTATTATCTAATAGTCTGTTCAAACTTCTACCATCTGGCAGACGCTACAAGGCCTTCTATGCCCGCACCTCCAGACTCAGGAACAGCTTCAGCCCCAGGGCCATAGCTGCGCTGAACCGGTCCTGCTGAGTCGGATGGTCACGTCGCACAGCGACCTGGCACAGACCTATTTGCACTTTATTCTGTTTTAAAAATGTTTCTAATTTTGTTTCTCTGGGTTGTCTAAATTTATGTTGATTAGCTAATTAATTTATTGCATCGTATGGAAGTCGCATTCCCAATCTCGTTGTACCCCTGTACAATGACAATAAAGATATATTGTATTGTATTGTATTGTATTGTAAGTGAGGATGAATTTTTTTAATTACTATGGAGTATCTGCTGCTAATGTGGGTCAGCATGCACACTGTTATGATAGAGGCAGCTGTAGTGTGCTTCTAGTTAATGGAACAGGAACAGAAGGATGTTTTTTTGCTCAATGCTCTTCCAGCATGCAATATAATCATGGATGATCTTTAGTTTAACCCTTGACTTTTTGTTGTTGTTACTAAAAATGATCAGTTTAGGATTTGAAATCATTAATAAGTTGCATCTCTTATAAAAAAGCTTATAACACTGAATTGATAGATATACGTGTATTATGTGCAAAGGTGGACCGATGTGGACTGAATGAAGAAC
The DNA here is from genome assembly GCF_053455715.1 of Rhinoraja longicauda. NCBI lineage: Eukaryota > Metazoa > Chordata > Chondrichthyes > Rajiformes > Arhynchobatidae > Rhinoraja > Rhinoraja longicauda. The sequence goes on along the minus strand of NC_135969.1, from coordinate 23,373,467 downwards.
TAAAGGAAGTGGGTATTAGTAAAGGAATAGTATTGGAGAAATTATTGTATTTGATAGGTCATAAATCCCCAGGACCTGCACAGAAGCAGGGCCTTTGACCTAACTTGCCCATGCCGACCAAGATGCCCCATCTACATTAGTCTCAATTGCCTATGTTAGGCCCATATCCCTCTAAACCTTTCCTATCCATGTACCTGTCCAAATGTCTTTTAAATGTTATTGTACCTGCCTCAACTACGTTCTCTGGCAGCTCGTTCCATATACGCACCACCTTCTGTGTGAAAACATTGCCCTTCGGGTTTACTTATAAAATCTCACGATTTTCCTTAATATAATCTGCCAGAGCTATCCCCGTCTTCTTTTTGTCCTCCTGATTTCCTTCTTAAGTACGCTCCTCAGTTCTCAAAACTCCTCCATGGATACACTTGATGCCTGCAAAATATAGCCTCTCTGTTTAAGAAAAAGGAAAAAGATAACAAGGAACCCTAGATCAATTTGCCTGACAACAATAGTAGGGAAAATGCTGGAAACTATAATTACAAAAGTGTAATGGAGCATTTAGAGAATTATATTTGGGCTGGCCAGAACCAGCACAGATTCATCATAGAACATAGAATAGTATAGCACAAGAATAGGCCCTTTTTCCCACAATGTCTGTGCCAATCATGATGCCAAGCAGTTCAGATGCAGTCCATCCCTATTTTACAAGTCAACTCTGTCCCAGTCTAAAAATATGAATCCCTGCCCCAATTCCTGAACCACACATTTATCTGTCCTATCTTCCTATTCCTACCCTGACTAGGATATGGCATCAGGAGTAATCTGGAGATTACTGCCCTTGGGGTCCTGCTTTTTAATCATCATCCCTTTTCCTACCCATATCATTTATGCCAATGTGCATAACAACTTCTGGCTGCTCGCCCTCCCCCTGGAGAATGTTCTGTAAATACTCAGAGACATCTTGGACCCTGGCACCAGGGAGGTAGCACACCATACTCTAGTCTTGTTTGCTGCCATAGAATCTCCTGTCTGTGCAGCTAACTAACAATTCTCCTATCACAATGGCTCTGTCTGACTTTTCCCTTTGTCGCTGTGCCTCCAATTTAGGTTTGACACCACAACCCAGACCATTTCTGCTGCTGCTGCTCTCCTCTGACCGGTCCTCCCCCACCACAGTATCTATAGGAGCATATCTTTAGTCAAGGGGAACAGACCCCGAGGATTCTGCACTCCGTGCCTACTCCCTTTTCTAGTGGACACCCATCCACTTCCTGCTTGTACCTTAGGTGTGAACCTCTCACTGTAACTCCTACCTATGACACTCACACACCCCCAGATGAGGCTATGCAGCTGCAGCTCCAGTTCCAGTTCCTTAGCACAGTCCGTCACGTGTAGTCCTCAGGGGCACCAGCAATCCCCCTGACTTGCAACATCCTGCAGGAGGAGGATTGCACTATCCCACCTGCTATCCCGAAGACACCAAAAACCTCTGAAGAATTACACAGAAAAACAGACTGTTCCTTAACTTGCCACTACCCTTTGCTCAACCCTCTCACAGAGGCCTCTTGAGCCAAAGCCTCAGTATTGCACTTGTTTCCTCAAATACAGCACTTCACTTCAAACACAACCTCTCTTCCATTAGACCACTCTACTAAACCCTTCCTTCCTTTTATTGGCTGCTGTGCCGCTTCCTGATCCAATCAAACGCCTGCATTTTAAATGCCCCTACTTCACCTGAAGAGCCTCCTTCCAATCACAAACTGCTCTTTCCCTCAACTCTCCCATCGATTTAAAAAAATCGCTCTCTCCTCTCAAAATGGCTGTTCACCAACTCTCTCCTTGACTTTTGAAGATGAAAAGCAATCTCATACAATTCTGCATCTTCCCTTTTTACAAATGGGAAATCATGTTTGACAAATCTGTTGGATCATTTTGAGACCGTACCTAGCAGAACAGATGAAACCAATTGACATGTTTGTATTGGGACTATCAGAAGGCCTTCAATTAAATGGCCTTCAATTGGAAGAGGTTATGAAATAAGGTTAGAATTTCCCTGTCAATGAGGGAAGAATTAGTGGGATGTTAATAGATGTGTGTGAGGAAATTGGTTACAGGGAAATACAGTAAGTGGGGAATGGGACTGATGGTAATGGTCTGAGAGTTTGCAATGATTCAACTGGCTGAATGGCCTCCTGGAAATATGAAAATATGGAAATCTAGTTAAAACTTGACAGAATTTAGTTATTTTCAGTGAGGCCATTCTTTCAATCTATTTTTCTATTTGATGTTACTGATCAAAGAATACCAAGAAGGAAATTACACAGCTTCAAGCAGAGCAGAGATAAGGCATGTTTATTCCTGCACAATAGCATCATTAGACTTTGACAGAGAGCTGGAAGCACACACACACACACACACGCACACACACACACATATATATAGTTATATATGCATGGGTAATTTTGCACTTATACAGGACTATATTAGCTCGAATGAAACATGGCAGGTGAACAGATATACTCTGTAAAATGCATTATTTATAGGTGGTATATAGTAGGATGGAATATCTGTGAGAATGCTAATTCTCAAAAAGCATTGCCCTTCTGTTTGAAAGTGAGGGGAATATTATCAGAAACTTCATATCCTGGTAACATTGCTGACATCAGTATCGTTGAAGAGTTAGTTTTAATTATCTATACAAAGTTAACACATATCAGTATTAAAGCAGTAGTTTGCTAAATTAAAACAGATTGAAAATTATAAGCCAATCTAGATGTTGGATAGTGCCAGTGAGATAAAAACTAGAAAATGCATATGAGCTAAACCCAGCTAATACTATTTTCTTTCCCATGAGCAAGAAATAGTCTCTGACTATTCTGAAGTTGGAAATTAATCTCCAGCTGGTGTGTGTTCCTCACAAATCCGTCTGATTGCTTTTGTTCCTTCGCATCAAAGAAACTGCTTTTTTACCACTAATTTATGCTATTTGTGCTAAACTAGATGGAATAACGTGAAAAACACGCAGCCTGAGAAATAAATCCTATCACTTTTTCATGTTTTATTCTCCCTGTAAAAATATGCTGTTTTATTCAGCTGGCATCAACTGACTGTGAAAACACCTCTCATCCATGGGCTGCCAGGAGCTGTTTGTTTTATTCTCACAGTCTTCAATTCTAATATCTCCAATCTTGGCCTCTGTCTCATTTCTCTCCTTTCATTCTTTTTATTCTCCCCCATTCTGCTCCCACCAGATTACTTCACAGGTGCTTTCTTGCAGAATGCTGTTGGAGGTCACAGCGTGGAAGATTAGGTGGGTTCGGAGACAATAAAACCCAAGTTCTTTGTTTAGCTGTGCAGGAAGGAGAGCTTTGGAACTCTTAGAGTTCTTCAGGTATATAAAAAGGAACATAGAACAGTACAGCAAAATCATAAGGTTAAGTAGTCATACAGCATGAAAACAGCCCCGATGCCCAACTCGTACATGTCACCAATATACAAGGAAATTGAACGGGCACCAATAAATGGGGCAACTGTTGTAAAAGTGGGCATTAAGGAGCCATCAGTAAATAGGAATTGAGGGCACTATTAAAAGGGAAATTGGAGGGGTAGCAATAAAGGAGGAATTAGAAAGCGCCAATAAATGGTAGAATTGGAGGGTTAATAGCAAGTAAGAGAATTGGGGGGAACCAGTAAAGGAAGAATTTGAGGGGCATTGTTAAATGGGGAGAAGAGATGGAACCAAAATGGGGGATATGGAGCACCAAAATAGGGGAAAGTGGGGTACACTTGGGGGAATCCAAATTCATCTCCAAACTCCTGGACCTGGGAATCTGCACCACCCTCTGCCAATGGATCCTCAACTTTCTGACCCATTGACCACAATCAGTGAGAATAGGTGACACACAACCTCCACTATAATTCTCAATCCTCGCAAGGATACGCCCTCTTTACATCTATAACTGTGCAGCCATAGTCAGCTATTTACAGGTTTGCAGATGACACCACTGTGATGGGCCATACTATGAACAATGACGTAACAGAGTATAGAAAGGAGATTGAGAACTTAGCAACATAATGTCAGACAACATCTGCCTCAATGTCAGCAAAATTAAAGAACTAGTTATCAACTTCAGGAAGCTTGGTAGAGTACACGCCCCAAACAACATCAATGGTGCCGAAGTGGAAATGTTTGAGAGTTTCAAGATCTTTGGCATAAATATTACCAATGACCTGATGGGGACCAACCACGAAACAATGGCCAAGAAGGCACACAAATACCTCTACTTGCTCAGGAAACCGAGGAAATTTGCATGTCTCCCAGGACTCTTACAGATCTCTGCAGATGTTCCTTAGAAAGCACACTGTCAGGTGGCATTTCAGCTTGGTTATGAAACAGTTGCGGATGTAGCCCAGTTCAATGTACAGACCATACTCCATCTGCATTCCATGTTGCCTTGGGAAAGCAGCCAATATAATCAATATGTAGGAAGGAACTGCAGATGTTGGTTACACTGAAGATAGCACAACATGCTGGAGTGGGCCAGGCAACATTTCTGGAGAGGAATGGGTCGAGACACTTCTTCAGACAGAGTATAATCAAAGTCCTTTCCCACCCTGGTCATCCCTTCTTTCATTGGTCACTTCCAACAGACAGAAGGTTCAAAGGTTTGAAAGCACGCACCACCAGACTCAGGAACAACTTCTTCCCCATTTGTTATCAGACTTCTGAACAGTGCTTCCAAAAGCTAGAGTACAATCTGGTTCTCCTCTATCTCATCGTGAACATTGCACTTTGTCTCTGAGACTATATTCTGCACTCTGTGCTTTTTCCTTCACTCTTCCTATTGGAATTGAGTTTGGCTTTTGATTGTGTTTATGTATAGTATTATCTAGTCTGATTGGATAGCTTGCAAAACAAAGTCCTTCACTGTACCTCAGTACATGTGACAAAATAAACCGAAACATAAACCAACAGGTTTGGGAATTAGGAATTAATGGGGGGATAGAGGAGTACCCGTAATAGAGAATTAGAGGGCCACCAGGAAATGTGGATTGGGACACCAGTAAATGAGGGAATTCTGGGGGCTCTTTAATGGAGAAATTGGAGGAATTCTGCAGAAGCAGGCTAAGACGCACAAGCGACTAAACTGGCAGTGGGCCAGGATTGCCTTCCCGGGAAAGGACAGCAGGTACATGCTCCGTGGGGTTGAGGAGCTGAGATGCGAAAAGGAGAATTAGGTGTGAGGACACCAAAATGCTTCAATATTTGCACTATCTCGAGTGACTGCGATGAATCAGCACAACCTCATCCAAAGGAGCCGGGAGCTTATCCCCTCCAGTTAAGAGAGAAAGTACTGTAAGAGAAAAGGAATACGTATCAGTGAGTGATGTGCAATGTCTATTGATGAGATGTGTGTTATATTGTGAGGCTTGCAGCAATGCTAAGTGGGTGAGGATGTACCTGTAAGTAGCTAGAATTTGGGGATTAAGTGATTACTCATGGAAACAATGTTCCAACAATGGTCAAATGTTTAGTTTTTACTCCATCATGTGTTTACTTATTAACTCAATGCAGAAAGAGGCCCTTCAGTCTATCAGGTCCATGTTGGCTCCAGGGGTGTAATCACATCAGTTCCATTCCCTCTAACTATTTCTCCTTATAATCTTTATAATTATAATAACATATAATCTTTCAGTCCCGTTTATTTATTTTTTATTGCCACTTACCTAAACCAAGGGGTGATTTACAGTAGCCAATTAAAAAGCACATATCTTTGGGATATGGGGGGAAAGGAGCACCCGAAGGAAATCCATGCAGTCACAGGGAGAATGTGCAAACTTCGCACAGACGGCACTGGAGGTTAGAATCAAAACTGCACCGCTAGAGCTGTGAGGCAGCATCTCTATCTGCTGCACTCTCTGGTGAAGTACACATGGAAGCTAGGAAGATGAATGAAATTAATTAATAATATCTTTTAATGATTAAATTAAAATGCTTGTATTCCAACAGCAGAGCAAGAGAATTACCAGAGATTATGTGCTTTCAAAGATTTAAAATCAATCTGATTATTAATAAAAATGAAATGTAGCAAAAATGTATATTGATTTAATGAAATTCCTTATTTGCTGAAACCCTCTGAATATTGATAATGATTTTTTTGGATTTTGGAGTATAAATGTTCCTCCAAATTATATTTCATACATTAAATAGTAGTTTGTTATTACTTGTTTGCTTCTGTAATACTATTTCTATATATGCTTAAAATTATTATGGATGGATTAGTGGAAAATGCTGAATGTTCAAAAGTCTATAAACAGGCATCAAAAAATAATGGGATGCCCCTTATCACGAGCAGTTCTGACTTTTTCATTCTTTCCCTGATGAAATTTAACCAGAAGAAATGCTTTTTGCAACCTCTGTGTTAGAGAGGAGTTGGATATTTCACTCTTGTTAGTGATACTTGGGCTTGGATCTAGCCAGCATGTGAAATAGGTAATGGAATCCAACGTGAAATTCAATTGGCTGCACAATGGCTGCATTCTAATGCTGAGAATTTATAAGGTGCTGCTCAGGCCACATTTGGAATATTGTGAGCAGTTTTGGGTCCCATATCACAGGAGGGATGTGCTAGCATTGGAGAGGGTGCAGAGGAGGTTTATGAGAATACCATGGATGATTGGGTTAACATATGGGGAGTGTTTGACAGGTCTGGGCCTGTACTCGCTAGAATTTAGAAGGAAAGGCCTAGTTAGAGTGGATGCAAAGAGGTTGTTTCCAGTAATGGGACAGTCTAGGACTAGAGGGCAGCCTCAGAATAAAAAGACGTACCTTTAGATGTTGATGAGGAGGAATTTCTTTCGCCAGAGGGTGGTGAATCTGTGGAATTCATTGCCACAGACAGTTGTGGAGGCCAAGTCATTTAAAGCGGAGATTTATAGGTTCTTGTTTGGCAAGGGTCAAAGATTACTGGGAGAAGGCAGGAGAATGGGGTTGAGAGGAAAAAATAAATCAGCCAAGATCGAATGGTAGAGCAGACTCAATGAGCCGAGTCGCCTAATTCTGCTCCTACATCTTATGGTTTTAATGAAGGGCAAAAAAATATTTCTTAGATGAGTCCACTTAAAGACACTGATCACCTCTTAAAGGGGACATAGGAAACAATAATTTATAACAGATGGCAGGATGAAGTGGTGTCACAGCACATATTCTATGATGCTACACTGAAGGCCCAGTGCAGATGGTGGAGTGCAGGAGATGCTCTTCTGCACAGAAAGCTGTAAACCATCCAGGCACAGCTGCAGCTCGAACAGTCCAGTAAATACCAGCTTCGTTTCCAGGATATAGCTGCAATGCCCTAAGACTTTCATGTTCCCAAGGTACGGATGCCATTCTCATGCTCTGTGCTCACAGCCAGCTTCTATGGAGCTACTACAGTTCCCAGTTCCCTCAGTCTCTTTCATTGCCTCCATTAGACCTTCGACAGACCAATGTTGTTGCCTCTGGTTTCCGGCGTTGGTGGGATTTCTAAAGTGGTTATTTATAACAAGAGCATAGAATATAGAACAGTACAGCAAAGGAACAAGCATTATGGCCCACAATGTCTGTGCTGAACTTGAGTCACATTAGATTAATTACTCCTGCCTGCACATGCTTCATATTCCTCCATTCCTGCATAATCATGTGTCTATCTAAAAGCCTCTCAAATGCCACTATCGTATCTGCTTCTACCACCACACCCGGCAGCAGATTTCAGGCACCCACCACTCTCTGTGAAAAAATACTTACCCTGCACATCTTCTTTAAACCTCCCTCTGATCTTAAAGTTTTGCCTTCTAATTCTCAATGGCACTACCATTGTGGGAAAAGATTCTGACTGTGTATCATAATTCCATACATTTCTTTCAGGTCTTCCCTCAGCCTCTGACACTCAAGATGTCCCAGTTGCTAATCATTTTAACTCCCCCTCCCATTCCCATACCAACCTTTCTGTTTTGAGCCTCTTACGTTGCCAGCGTGAGGCCACATGCAAACTGGAAGAACAACATTTCATATTTCACTTGGGTAACTTACTGCCTAACGGTATGAACATTGAATTCTCCAATTTTAAGTAATATTCCATCCCATTCTTTTTCTTATTCTTTTCCCCCCTCCCCTCTGTTCTTTCCCGACCCTGTGTGCACCAATTCTCCCACTTAAATCACTGAAGAAGGGTACTGATCTAAAACATTGCCTATCCATGTCTTCCAGAGAAGTTGCCTGACCCGCTGAGTTACTCCAGCACTTAGCTTTCTTACGAATGGCACTTACTTTATAACTCTGGAGCTTTGTTCAAATTTAATCAGAGCAGTGAGGCAAGGCAAAGGCAAGGCAGCGCCTTTACCACCTCAGACAGTTGAGGAAATTCAGTCTCTCTGAGGATCCTTCAGTGCTTCTATTCTGGGGCTGTAGAAAGCATCTTGTCCGGAAACATCACAATCTGGTTTGGGAATAGCTCTGCCCAGGACAGGAAGGCTGTGCGAAGAGTAGTGCGTTCGGCTGAACGCACTATGGGAACAACACGTGCCCCTGCAGGACCTATACATCAGGAGGTGCAGATCCAGAGCCAGCATCATTATGGGGGACCCCTACCACCCCAGCAACAGACTGTTCCAGCTGCTACGGTCAGGCAAAAGCCTCCGCTGTCACGCTGTAAAAACAGAGAGGATGAGACGAAGTTTCTTCCTGCAGGCCATCAGGACTGTTAACTCTCATATCACCAGGGACTAATTTAATTTACTGTATTAATTTATTTTTTGTGTTAAAAAAAAATCTATTCTGTTTTGTAGTTTTAGCACAATCCGCAGGCGTTGCCACTTTCATTTCATTGCACATCTTGTATATGTATGTGACAAATAAAGTTGACTTGACTTGACTTGAGGCGAAAGTCTGCTGTGTGATATCGTTTTTGAAGGTCTGAAGTACAAGCCACGGCAAACTGTAATCTGCCTCAAGTTGTACAGTGGGTAGTGCTGAGGCTTCCCAACTCCAGTGATCTGTGACTCTGGGTTTCATCTGGGTTTCATCTGGGTACTCCAGTTTCCTTCCACATCCCAAAGACACAATGGTAGATTAATTGGCTACAGGCTAATGAGAAAAAAGGGAAATTGATTGGAATTGATGTGAGAGAATAAGTTGTGAGAAAATAACAAACAAGGAATGGAACTGATGGATTTACTGTGTGTGGGCAGGGCTTCAATAGGATTACTGGTCTTTTGTTGTGTTATAAATAAAGGATGGTGGTTGTGAAACCAATGGGAAGGTAATCTCATGGATGGAATTTCACTGAGATAAACTGGAGGGAGATTGAGCTGCTTGTTTGCTGATCGAAGAATGATCTCAGCTGAAGGAAGATAGTGCTCAACTCGATGAGTATGGACATTCCTATTAAAATTCTTTTGGTGAAAATGAAGTCCAGTCATTGAGTAAATAAGAGGTTTTTCAGTTCACAGATGATTTAATGATTTAATGAATGATAATATAATGAGTTGTCTGGTAATAATTTGCGCAACATCATCTTCCGTGGGTGGTCCTCATCTGAGGAGACTCACGTGTGGTATCCTCCAGGGTGCAGACATGTGAGTGCCTTTGGGCTGGCAAAAAGGTCTCGTGATCTGGTGAATAGCCATGGGCAGGGATCCTAAGAGAGAGGCCAATCCTGACCTTGGCATTGAATGCAATGCTTGCGGGGAGAACATGTACAACATGTGTGGTGATCAGAGCTAACAGACAAGTCACAGACAAACCAAGGATATGTAGTCCTCTCCGAGTGAAACCTCCCCAGGACTCCTATGGGTTGTTAATTTCATCCCTGCTGGAATTTATAGTGCTGGTGCATTGTGAAAACTGACGTATTGATGGAAATTAAGAGAAATTAAGAGTCCGGCCTGCTTGCCTGCAGCGTTCCTGCCCGCATCTGAATGGCCTCCTTCTATGTTGTAATGAAACAATAAGTAAATAATGATGACAAGTCCAAAGAAATCCTGATATAAATCAATCACCATAAATTACAGAATTTTGTGTTAACCAGGCAGCCTGTTTTAAAACATTGATAGAGAGTTGACTGTTGTTATAAGAAACTGATGATAGGCTCCATCTTCCTCTTTGAAATAGTTGTTTGCTCGAAGATACTTCACGAGATAGTACCATGAAGTTATAAAGTACAAAAACAGGCCATATGGCCCATCGCATCAACGCTGACCAGTGCTTTTTTTGTAGACAAAACGGTGCTGGCATGCAGATCATTCCTTGGTATTAGTATCCATGGCAGATTGGCGTCTTTTCAACTGCTTCAGCTCTCAATGCCTGACCACCATATTTAATCTTTTTATAATAAAAATTCAAAAAATGCAGAAATATAATTAAAACTTTTTAGTTAAAAATTCATACCTTCACAAAAAAAGCACTGACACTGACCATCAATGTACGAATTCTTGGTCCATGGCATTTTGTGCCTTGGTAATTCAGCTGCTCAACTAGATTCTTATCAATTGTTGTACTCCAGCATCCACCCAAGCAGTGTATTGCAGGATCCAAACCCCCCCTGTATGAAAAAGTTATTTCGCTGAACTCCTCTAAACCTCTAGTCACCTATTCCTTCTCTCCAGAGATGCTGCCTGTCCCGCTGAGTTACTCCAGCATTTTGTGTCTACCCTCTAAACCTCTTCCACCTTCTATAAATCTTGTTCTTCAGTTTTAGATACTACTGCTCTGCTGAAAATTTTCTTCCTATCAAGCCTATCTATGCCCCTTCTAATTTTGCATAATTCAATTTTGACCCTCTCAGCCTCTTCTGCTCCAAGGAAAACAAAATGTCCAGTCTCTCCTGAGTCTGAATCATTCCATCCTAGTCAACATCCTGGTGAATCACTTTTTCTTCTCTACAGTACAATTATGTCTTTCCTATAATGTGGCAACCAAAACTGTGTGCAGTACTCCAGCTGTGGCCTAACCAATACTTTATGAAATTGTGCCATAACCTCTTTGTCTTTATATTCTATGCTCCGGTTAATGATGACAAGTAGGCATAGGGCTTCCTGATTACTTTATTGAGTGTACAAGACCATATGGCCCATCTCAAGGTCAATGAACTTTGGCAGATGGGATATGAATAAATCCCATCTGCCAAGAACAGAATTGATATATGCACTGCTCAATGCACCCGCTTCACTAAAAATGCTCTCAATCATGATTAATGAGTACTTATGTTCCTCAGCAAACGCTCACACACCTACACATATATTTCATAACTCTGCAAGTTTCAAGGTAAGGATAAGAATGGTTTGGAAATTAATTCCCTGAATGGGGATAGGCCAATTTCTATGTTATAAAGCAGGTCCTGGTAAAAGTAGACCAGGAGTTGCTACCTGTTGGGGCAGACAAGTGGGAGCCAATACAAAGTCAAATGACTAAAGTTATTGTTAGCAGTATATTTCAGCCTCTGCTTCCTAATACCAAGCAATTTTTTAATCCAATTTGCCAACATGCCTTGGATCTAGTTTCCAATGAAACCTTGCGAAGCCCATCTAGACTATGCGAACCATGCTGTCCTTGTCAATACATTTTGTTACTATTTCAAAAAAACAAGACAAGATCACTCCCGAACAAAACCATGCTGACTATCTTTGAACAATCTTGCCTTTCCAAGTCGTGACAGCGGCCCCTGGCGTGGCTGTCACTCTGAACTCTATCACTGGCTGAGAGGCCAATCCCCAGCAGCATTGGTAACAACTGGGTCCAATTAGTTGACATTGGATTGGCCTCCTGAACCTCGTCAGCCTACTCCTTGTAAAATCCAGGTATTCTAGTAAGATGAAAGAAAGGAGAGGGGGAAAGAAGCAGGGAAGAAATTGGCAGAAAGCAGAAACATAGAAACATAGAAAATAGGTGCAGGAGGAGGCCATTCGGCCCTTCGAGCCAGCACCGCCATTCATTGTGATGATGGCTGATCATCCACAATCAGTAACCTGTGCCAAACTTCTCCCCATATCCCTTGATTCCACTAGCCCCCAAAGCTCTATCTAACTCTCTCTTAAATTCATCCAGTGATTTGGCCTCCACTGTCCTCTGTGGCAGAGAATTCCACAAATCCACAACTCTCTGGGTGAAAAAGTTCCTTCTCACCTCAGTTTTAAATGGCCTCCCCTTTATTCTAAGACTATGGCCCCTGGTTCTGGACTCGCCCAACATTGGGAAAATTTTTCCTGCATCTAGCTTGTCCAGTCCTTTTATAATTTTATATGTCTCTATAAGATCCCCTCTCATCCTTCTAAACTCCAGTGAATGTGTAGGATGTGAGAGAGAAAGTGGGGATGCCTACCTGCTAGCTGTGTTCCCCTGTTGCAGGTTCGAGGAAGACTGAGACAAACCTGAGACCATCAGTGAGACTGGGCTGCCAAGAATAAGCCTTAGAAAAGCTAGCACCTCTAATGATGCTAAAACTGAGTGGCCGGGGAAAGCCTAGATGCCAGAGTCTCTTCCTGTCCACAAACAATGAGGGACTGCACCCACACACAGAGGCAAAGACTGAGCTGCCAGGATAAACCTGAGACCGCCAGTGTCTCCTCTCAGGGCAAGGATGACCTGCAGTGAGAAGCCTGAGATTGCCACACCTCCTCCTTTGAGACCAGGACAAGCCCGAGATCGCTAGCGCCACCACACATGATATGCGTGATATTTGACTCTGCATTAAAATTTGACAAGCAAGTCAACGCTGTGGTAAAAGCCAGCTTCTTCCAACTTCGTACCATAGCTAAAATCAAACCTTTCCTCCAATTTGACGACACTGAAAAAATCATTCACGCTTTCATTTCCTCCCGCCTAGACTACTGCAACTCCCTATACACTGGGATCAGCCAATCATCCCTGTCCCGCCTGCAACTGGTCCAAAACGCCGCAACGAGACTCCTGACGGGTACCCGTAAAAGGGACCACATCACGCCGATTCTGGCCTCTCTCCACTGGCTCCCTGTACGGTACAGAATCAACTTCAAGCTCCTTCTATTCACATATAAAGCCCTAAATGGACATTCCCCCCCCTACATCAAAAATCTTCTAACCCACCTCTCTAACTCCAGGTCCCTCAGGTCGGCCGACATGGGGCTACTCACTATCCCGCGGTCTAGGCTTAAGCTCAGGGGTGACCGCGCTTTTGCGGTTGCAGCTCCTAGACTGTGGAACAGCATCCCTCTCCCCATCAGAACTGCCCCCTCCATCGACTCCTTTAAGTCCAGGCTCAAAACCTATTTCTACTCCCTAGCGTTTGAGGCCCATTGAGGAGGCGCTGTGAACTGTTTTGTATGTGCTGTTATGTTTGCGTGCTACTGTATGTTTCATTTTTTCCTTAGTACCTAAACAGATGTACAGCACTTTGGTCAACGTGGGTTGTTTTTAAATGTGCTATACAAATAAAATTGACTTGACTTGACTTGACACATGCGCTCTGATGACGATGGACAATGCCCCTCTGCAGTCCTGGGCTTTCTTGCCACTGTAAATAAAGCATACCATGTGAGTTTACCCCACTATGAGTGTCAATGTGGCCAGTGCCAAACCCAACATCATCCCCAACACCACAAAGTATAGATTAATCCTGTTATTCAATAACTTTTCTCAATAACTTTCCTATCCCTGACATTGGGCTACCAGACATGTAAATACCTGGATTATCACAGATGACCTTTTTGAATAAAGGTGTTACATTTGCTGTCCTCCAGTCATCTGGTACTTTAGAAATCTCCGTCAATCCTCCCAAACTAGCTTGGTATACATCTCATCAGGCCCTGGGAAATTATCTACCTTCAGACCCAATAATAACTCTAAGAACTCCTTTTTAACTTGTTCCAGAAATTTGATGTCCCCCTCTCTAAATTCCCCCACTATGATGTCCTTATCCTTTGTGAACACATATAAGAATTCATTCAAAACTGCCTTTAAATCCTCTGACCGCACACATATATTTCCAGGGAGTGGGGGGTAGATTAGAAGATGGGAAGTGATCGGCCGAGGCAGATGGGAATGGGGTGATGGAAAGATGGAACCAGACTGGGGGGGGGGGGGGATGAACAAAGGGAGAAGAAAACTAGGTGAACAGCTGACTATGTGTAGGAGGAAAGTGAGTTACCTGAAATTGAAATATTCAATGTTTATAAAATTGGGTTGTAACCTACCTGAAAGCTGAGATCTTCCAGTTTGTGTTTGGTCTCTCCATAGTAATGGAGTCAGGTCAACGTGGGACTGGGAAGGAGAGTTAAAATGGCATGCAACCAAAGCTCATGATAAGCTATACCAGAGTATAGCTCATGATAAGCTATACCAGAGTATAGCTCCATAAAATTGCCGCCTAGTCTACGCTTGGTTTCACATTTAGAGCAGGCAACATTGCCAGCACCGAATTTTGGAAGAGGCACTGGTGAACCTCAGGCTCTGCTGGAAAAACTATTTACATCCCTGGATACTGACGAGGGCAGAAACGAAGGGATAGGTACTACGCCAGCATTTGCAGGGGAGAGTTCCAGGAAACAGGTAGGGGTGGGGAGGGATGGAGGAGCTAGGGAGTCCCTGCAGAAACCTAAAAGTGATGATGAGGGGAAGATGTGACTGATGGTGGAATTTTGTTGAAGCTGCCAGAAATGGCAATCCCTAATGAATCCTATTCCCCTTGTTACCCTTTGGGAATGTTCTTAATCCTGCCTACCAGTGATATGTAATGCCCCCTCTTTACCCTCCTAACGTTGCTAAGCTACTCCCTACATGTTCTCTACTCCTGAAGAACCTCCTTGATTTCAGTTCCCTAAACTTTCCAAATGCTTCTCTTTTTTTCTCTCTATTCAGCCATTAATATCTTTCAACATCAAGAACTCCTCCAACGGCTATCCTCGTTTAACACTTGTGAAAGGATGAAAGGTACTGATGACAATAACTCACATTATTACACTTTTAAATGACTCCTGCTTGTCTGCCTCAGAAGGTATTTTTTCTGATCTATTTCTCTCTAATATTAGAACCAGCCTCTCCCCCAATTCAGGACCTTCATTCCCAGACTACCCTTATCCCTTAAAATTTTCAGAGTAAGGAGATGTGTGCATAGATGTGTGAGTGTTTGCCGGGGCACATGAGCTCATTAGTTATGTCTGAAAGCAATATTTGTGAGAAGAGTGCTTTGAGCAGTGACTATAACAATGCTGTTCTTAGCAGATGTGACTTAATGACATCTTCACTGATCTTGACCGGGGGCACATGGCCATTGCATTCTTTTCACAAGGCTCAAAGTTCCTTGGGCATTGCTCCTTGCATGTAACTCCCACTTTAACTTCAATTCGGGACTGGGGGCTTCTTGAGTTGTTCGGACCAGAGATCTTTCTCTTACAGTCCCAGCTCGTCAGGGGAAAGATTTAAAAGGAACCTGAAGGGCTACATTTTCGGCCAGATAGTGATGAGCATATGCCAGAGGGGGTTGTTGAGGCAGGTACTATAATAACATTTAGAAGCCATTTGGACAGATATATGGATAGGAAATGTTTGGAGGGATATGGGCAAGGTGGGACTAGTGTAGATGAAGCATGTTGGTCGGCATGGGACAGTAGGGCTAAAGAGCCAGTTTCCGTGTTGTTTGACTCTATGACTCTATAACCATTACACTGAGTTCTGAGTTGGAGGATTTGCTGCCCATCTCGATACTTGATTTGCAATTCATCATTTAAATACACAAAAACCTTTGGAATTGCTTCCAGAATTGACAGTAAATAGCGAAGACCATGCCTTCATGAGAACCAGGAATGGTCTTGAACAGTATCAAAGGGATTCAGCTGATGCAAAAGACTCCAAAAATTCACCTGCACTAATGAGAAAATAACTTGATTAGGTATGATAGTCATGGACTGGGACCTGGCTAAATGTGGATGGGCATCATAATTCTAGTGTGCTACGGTTTCAAGTCCACGCTTTGATTTGTTCAGCTTGGCCAGTAACCGACCCATATGTGTGCAAACATTAGCTGCCATGTGCTTTTGTTTCAACCTGGGCTTGGTTAGCATTCAATAAATGTGAATAAATTGTGAATAGAGTTGTAACCCACGGCATCATCAGGAAACCACACGACTCCTGGAGGGGAGGGCATTGAAACAACAACAAAGAGTGTTTGGGCCAAAGATTCTTCCCTGAAGAAATCATACAGTGATGCCTTCCGCCTCTATAGTTGCCCTCTGACAACTTTTATTTTAGCTTTAGCCATTTGTGGGCTTTCTCATTAAATTGCATTCCTTGGTATTTGTTTGTTACCTTGTTGCCAAGGCACAAATATATTTTATTACCCGTCCACAAAGAAACACATTTGGTCAACACTACAGGCATAATAAATGCATTTTTAAAGTCCAGAATACATTGCTGACATTAGAAACTGCATCGTGTCTCTGTAATTTCCATGTTGAAGCAATCCAAACCAATTTATTGGCAACACCTCACAGCACTATACCTGGTGTGCTTCAGATAATTATCTTCTCTTCCCTTAAAAGTGCCTGGACCATGCCTGAAGCAAACATCTTCACACTCTCTAATCACAACTAGCATTTACTTAGGCCTTGAATTGATAATAAACTTAATGGAAAGCACTCCATCTAAAGACCTACTTTAAAAAAAACAGTTTACATACCAATAAAACTGTTGGCAATGCACTTTCTAATGTCAGCTGTGCATTTTGCTTTAAGAATGGGACTTTAAAAATGCATTTATTATGCTTGGCGTGTTGACCAAATGTGTTTCTTTGTGGACAGATAATAAAATATATTTGTCAATGAAGTCACTAAAGGGAATCGTAATAAAGTGGGCATCAATGGAAGGATTTGAAAATCATTAACAATTTAGATACAATTTATTAAAGAAACCAAATCAAAAACTGCACACAATACTCCAGATGTGGTCTCACCAGGGCCCTATGCAACTGCAGAAGGACCTCTTTGCTCCTATACTCAAATCCTCTTGTTTCTACAGAGGCACCATAGAGAGCATACTGACCAACTGCATCTCTGACTGGTTTGGGAACTGTAAAGCCTCAGACTGGAAGTCCATGCAGACAGTGGTGAGGACGGCTGAGAAAGTAATCGGGACTTCACTTCCTTCCATCCAGGACATCGCACACAAACGCTGCGTAACCAAGGCCAAAAACATTATTAAAGACTCCACCCATCTCCATCATGGACTGTTCATCCTGCTGCCCTCTGGTCAAAGGTACTGTAGCATACGGAGCAGAACAGCCAGGTTCTGTAATAGCTTCTTCCCAAGAGCCATCAGACTCTTGAATTCGCAATAATCCGCCGCCATTATTTTATGTGCGAGTTACTTATTTATTTTTTAATCAATTTTTATTATTTGGTGTTACATTGTGAGCCAGATGCAACGGAATTTCGTTCAAATATGCACTTGTCTGGTGTATAGTTTTGAATGACAATAAAGTTATATTCATTCATTCATTATGAATCGTTTTCTCTGAATGGAAATGGTAAAAACTAGTAGGCAGAGCTTTAAAGTGAGAGGGATAAAGCTTCAAAGAGATGTGTGGGCATGTTTTTTACACAGCAAGTGCCAGGGACCTGGAACTTCAGCCAGGGGTGGTGGTGAAAGCTGATGCAATAGTGGCATATAAGAGGCTTTTAGATAGGTACATGAATATTTGTGAATAGAGGGATATGGATAATAATAATAATAATAATAATAATAATAATAATAATAATAATAATAATAATAATAATAATAATAATAATAATAATAATAATAATAATAATAATAATAATAATAATAATAATAATAATAATAATAATAATAATAATAATAATAATAATAATAATAATAATAATAATAATAATATATTCCTTTATTTGTCCCAGACCGGGGAAATTTACATAATTTATAATGCAAGCAGAAGAGATTAGTTTAATTTGGCATTATGTTTGGCATGGATATTGTGGGCCGAAGGGCCTGTGCTGTGCTGTGCTCTGTTGTAAGATTGTACCTTTATGTAGGTTGTGTGAGAGTCTTTTTCTGTGCATACACTGTATGTAAGTGTGTGCATGTGTATCTGTGGGTACGAAATGCATTTCTATGTGAGTGGATATGTGGACCTGAGCCGCTGTTTATCTGGCACTTGATGGAGAGCAGAGAAGAAAACTGGAGGCAAACCTAACAGAGCATAGAGTGAAATTGCTAATTAAGGTTGAGATTTTTTTTCCCCCTTGAGTGGAGTAAAAGGCTGCACAACAGAAAAAACTGTAATAATGATTTAGATAACTAAAATAATATGAACATCACCTGGGGCTGGGAAGAATCCACTGGAGGAATTGACAGTGAATTCTTTATCTCAACTGAAGGGGAAATATGGCAGAAAGCTGATTTAAAGCAAGCAATTACATGGCTGGAATGCTGTTTGTAACAGTGAGCATCTCTCCACAGCTAATGTCAGACATTTGAGACAAGCACCACAGAATCCAAACATAATTGCTGGAAGGTTTCTCAATGAGCTGAGATGACCACAAATAATTCTGACTTTTGCTGCTTAAGTAATAGATATTTAGGCTGTCACATTAACATTTAGTATTTACTCACACTTGCTGCTTTTTAGCCTGATTTACAGTGGAGATGTCGTGTTGGGGGAAGTGAGTATTTATTGTGCATGGTGAAAGGCAATTGTTTCTGCATGGCAAATCAAATCAGTGCAAGGCAGGACACAGTGGGAGCTGTGTCATGCCGTAAATGAGATACACCAGTGGATCTTTTAAATCTCGTCTGCCCCGAGGACACTGAGGATGGTGGGAGTGATTCCACTCAATGGCCATTTTCTTATTATTTTTAGTGGTGAATGAGGTATTTGATTAAATTAGGATTTATCCATCTGTGCAAGGCATAATGTCTTCATAATCATGACAGGGATGGAGCCAACCCATTCCCCCACTCAGTGCAGTCTGCTCTAAGCACTGGAGATAGCAGCATACAACGCCCAGTCTCAACTGGGGTAAAGGCAAAGTCACTGCCTTGGTACTACTGGGCTTGCATTACCCACCATAATTGTCTGAGCCATACACCAGCACCCATTCATCATCAGATGGAGAGCCTGGCTGCGTGATTGGCACTGGATGGTGCCTCTCTGCCTTCTTCCGATCCCCTGCCTGGGGTAAGTAGAGCAGCCAGGCCTGAAGTTGCTGCAGCGAAGCTCCCCTCACACGCCATGCCAGCCAGAAACTGTGCCCACCTGAACCCTGCACAACACCTGTATGCAATTGGGCTCCACACAATAACAAGCCAGTTAGAAGAGGTTTATATATTTCATGCTGATTGTATTCACACTTCTATATTTCTTGCTGAGAGGGAGAAGAGGGAATAGCCAGAGTGAGAGTCATCCTTGATTCTGCTGTTGGCCTTGCCGAGGCAGGCATGAGGTGTAAATTGACTCAATGGAAGAGAGGTCAATTTGTGTGATGGTTGGGCTGTGTCCACAATTTTCTGCAATCTCGTGGGGGCATGGAAACAGGCTCTATGGTTCAATAGGTCCAAGCTGACCAAGATGCCTCATATACACATCCTATTTGGCCACACTTGGCCCATGTGCCTCTAAACCTTTCCTATCCATGTACCTGATCAAATGTCTTTGAAGTGTTGTTATTGTACCTGCCTCACTTACTTTGGCACCACCAAAACATGGACTTTAATGGATCAACAAACTCATCAGGAAGGCTGGTTCCATCCTGGGGGTGGAGTTAGATTCATGGGAAGTGGTCTTGGAAGGGAGGATGCTCCTCAAACTGCGGAGCATCCTGGACAATACAGCTCACCTCCTCCATGACACACTGGTCAACCTGAGGGGTACCTTCAGTAACAGACTGGTTCCACCAAAATGCAGGACAGAACACCACAGGAGATCCTTCTTCCCTGTGGCTATCAAATTTTACAACTCCTCTCCCTTTTCGTCACTTTAATTTCATGTTTCATGTATTTTGTGTTTTGTGTTTTTATGACTTGGCGGATCAATTTCCCTCCTGGGATTAAATAGAGTTCTATCATATCGTATCGGATCGTACCACTGGCAACTTGTTCCATATACCAATCACCTTGTGTGAAAAAGTCACCCCTCAGTTTTCTATTATATCTTTCCCCTCTCACCTAAAACCTATGCCCATTTAGTTCTTGAATCCCAGTCAAAATATACTGTAAAATACAACGACATTTTCCATTGCAGTAAATAAAGCAAGAGCAATTGACTCATTATTTCCTTCAGTCCTCTGATGCTAAAAGATCACGTTCCACATAATTCTAAAGTTACTCTTCTTATCTTTATTCTATTTGTACATGAATCCTAATTGCCTGAAGTCACTGCAGTCAAATAGCGTGAAAGTCTTGTTATCACACAATCATGATGAACAGATCAGTGATTAGAGTGGCAGGTGAAACGTGGTAAATGCAGAAAAATATATATTGGGGAATATAATAAATATCTGACATTAGAAATCTGGAATAAAAATAGTTGCACATCTAGTAGAGCTAACCCTACCCCCTAACTCCTACAACCAGTGGTCAATCCTGATCACCAGTGCAGTCTGTATGGATGTTGCATGTTCTTCCAGTAACTGAGTGGGTTTCCCCTGGGTGCCCTGGTTTCCTCTCATAATCACAACTTTTTAGCAGTTTAATTAGCCACCTGTAAATTATGTCTAATGTTGATAGGTGCTAAAATTAATTTGGAAACCATGGGGAATAGGCTACCGGGACAATTAATGGGGAAGTGGGAATGTTCTATGAACTGACATAGACATCATGGGCTAATTAGTCTCCTTTCTATGTGATCAGGAATTATGGAAATTCACAGAGAATGCTGGAAACATTCAGCAGGTCAGCATCTGGGGAAAGAGAAACAGAATATCAGCTCGCAGAAACATGTTTCAGTTCAAGAACTTTCATCAAACTAGGAAAGTGAGAAAACAAATTAGTTTTAAGATTCAGAGAGAATCAGAAAGATACTGTATGTGGGACAAAGAAAATGTCTCTCCAAGTGTGAGTCCAGGGGTGCATGGTGATAAGCTGTTTACAAAGCCTTTGGCTTCATAGATTAATGAAGGAGGTTTGAGAGACACAAAGGAAATGTAAATAAAAGGCATTTCCAATATTAACTTTCTGGTTTTACGTTTCGCCAACATCTCTGATCTACATTTCACAACTTTTACATGTATTTTTGCTTGTTTGCTTTCCCTCTAAAGAGACAGGTTTGCAAACGGCTTATCATCCTGGCTTCACCCAATCACAGACTGTCTTTTTGTGTAACCTGCCTCGCTGCAACTTCAAATTAACCCCTTTCACTTCCCCGCTTTGATGTAGGATCTTTTATTGAAACATTATCTTTTTTTCTCTCCCCGGTTGCGACTTGACCCATTGGGAGTTCCAGCATTTCCTCTTTTTTTCTTTCAGATTTCCAATATTTTATTTTGAGGAAATACGGGAAATGTTTTGCAGATCAGGCTGTGAGTATGAAGAGAAACTAAGTTAATGTTTTAGAGAAAGTTCAATGTGGGATATATTGAGGGGGGGGGGGGGGGGGTGAACCCTATCTATAAAGAAACAGCAAAGGAAACAACATGACACCTGCATATTCAAGGGAAAGATACATGATTCTTGCAAACTGTTTGATGTTAACAGTGTCTAAAATGGTTTGCTTTTATTTTTTGTGGGAGACATAAATATAAGATAGTTATTAATAAAAAATGAAAAATCCGATGGGAGGTTCAGTAGAATTTGCTGCAACAGTGTGAGTAAACGTAACGAGATGTCGGTTACACAATCGAGGCAGAACAGAAAGGTGAAGTTGCAGATGGTGTTTGGCTAACAAAGCAGAAATTCCCACATGTCAAGTCAAGTCAAAGTCAAAGTCAATTTTATTGTCAATCCTCAGCCAGTTTACACAGACAGAAAATCGAAATACCGTTTCCCACAATCCCGAGGAACAAAGTGCATAAAACTAAGTTAAAATTAAAAAGGTACAGCAAACAACAATCAACATAAAATATAAAATATAAAATATAGTCACTTCAAATGCGTTAAAAAATAGTGTCTGGTGCTGGATGTGCGTGTGTGTGGGGTGTTAAAGTCCAGGTCCAATAGGGGCAGGGGAGAGAGGAGGAAGGGAGGGGAGAGAGTTCAGCATCCTGACAGCCTGGTGGAAAAAACTGTTCTTTAGTCGGGTGGTGCTTGACCTCAGGCTGCGAAACCTTCTCCCTGAAGGCAGGAGGGTGAAGAGGCTGTTGGAGGGGTGGAAGGGGTCACCCACAATGCTCAATGCTTTGCGGGTGAGGCGGGTGGTGTAAAGGACCAGGAGTGTTGGGAGTGAGGCGCCAGTGATCCTCTCAGCAGTGTTCACTATGCGCTGCAGGGTCTTGCGGCTGGAGGCTGTGCAGCTTCCGAACCACACAGTGATGCAGCTGCTGAGGATGCTCTCGATGGCGCCTCGGTAAAAGGTGTACATGATGGGTGTGGGGGCTCCCGCTCTCTTCAGTTTGCGGAGGAAGTAGAGGCGCTGCTGGGCTTTCTTGGCGATGGACGTGATGTTGTTGCTCCAGGAGAGATCCTCGGTGATGTTCACCCCCAGGAATTTGGTGCTGCTCACCTGCTCCACAGCAGCACCATTGATGGTCAGTGGGTGGGGGTGTTGGGTGTGCGTTCTCCTGAAGTCGACAACAATCTCCTTTGTTTTCTCCACATTCAGGAAGAGATTGTTGTCTGTGCACCACGCGGCCAGCTGGTCCACCTCCTTCCTGTAGTGGGTCTCGTCGTTGTTGCTGATGAGACCCACCACTGTTGTGTCATCCGCAAACTTGACGAAGTGGTTGGAGCTGTAGGTGGGTGTGCAGTCGTGGGTCAGCAAGGTGAAGAGCAGGGGGCTTAGCACACATCCTTGTGGGGCACCCGTACTCAGCGTGATGGTGTCCGATGTGTTGCTGCCGACCCGTACGGACTGGGGTCTGGCAGTGAGGAAGTCCAGCAGCCAGTTGCAGAGAAGGGGGCTGAAGCCCAGATTTGTTAGTTTACAAACCAGCTGCTGGGGGATGATGGTGTTAAATGCTGAGCTAAAGTCTATGAACAGCATCCTAACATATGAGTTTTTAGTGTCCAAGTGGGTGAGGGCTGGGTGTAGAGCAGAGGACATGGCATCCTCAGTGGACCGCTTAGCTCGATATGCAAACTGAAACGGGTCCAGGGAGGGGGGGAGGTTGGATCTGATCTGCTTCATGACCAGCCTCTCGAAGCACTTCATGATGGTTGAAGTCAGCGCTACAGGGCGGTAGTCGTTGAAGCAGGATGGAGAAGACTTCTTGGGCACAGGTATGATGGTGGTTTCTTTGAAGCACAAGGGAACAACAGCCTGGCTCAGGGAGATGTTGAAGATGTCTGTGAGGACATCTGTGAGCTCAGCTGCGCAGTCTTTTAGCACACGACCAGGAATGTTGTCAGGTCCAGAAGCTTTCCGGGTGTTAATCCTTAACAGTGTGCTCCTCACACTGCCTGGAGACAGACAAATAGCCTGGTCGTTGGGGGGGGGGGTTGTTTTCTGCGCAGCTGTGTTGCTCTGTGCTTCAAAGCGTGCGAAGAAGCCGTTGAGGTCGTTCAAGAGAGAGGTGTCACTGTCACAGGTCTGTGGTAGGGGTTTGTAGTCCGTGATAGTCCTAATACCCTTCCACAGGCTCCGTGTGTCTCTGCTGTCACTGAAGTGGGCTGTGATGTGCCGGGTGTAGTGTTGTTTGGCTTTCCTGATGCCACTGGAAAGGTTGGCCCTGGCTGCTCTGAGACCGGCTGGATTGCCCTCTCTGAAGGCAGCGTTGACCTGCTGAAGTGAATAGTTGTAGACAATTCATGCCATGTGCAGAAGAGGGGTAGGGCTGAGTGGATGTAGGGATGAATTGAAGATAGATCAATGGTTTTACATTGGACTTTTCAATTGGACCACTTCATTATTGTTTTCTTTTCTTTTTTTTTTCTGTCCAATTGGTGTCAGCAAGCTTAATGAAGAGTCAGTCGAGGATTCTAACTCTTGCATTGAAAGGGACATGCCAAATGTACAGTAAAGAAGTTTAGGAAAGGCAGGAATGTGTCCCACAGCTCTCTGCCTGATGAGGTTGTTGGCCAGCGTGAGAGCCTGGAGCAAAGATACTAGGGGAACAAGATGGACCATTCCGTTGAAATCACCTATACTAAAGTGTAGTATGCAAAGGAGCCATTTTAGTAAGCAAAACCCGCCGTTCGCTCTGCTTCTCGCAGAGTAATCAGTGTTGTGGGGGTGGGGGAACAGTATGTGTGATGATACCATTAAAATGCAGAATTTATCTCATCTATCAATTCAGAGATTTTTGTTATTTTTCTTTTTAAATGTTTCTGCAAACTAAAATGGCGCCATGACATACTACGGTTTTTAGGGTCGCGTGGTCTATCTTGTTCCTCTAATATCTTTGGCCTGGAGCTTGATAACCTCAAAATGAAAACATCTTCCCTTCCAAATCTCAATAGAACATTGAAGGATTTGCAACTTTCAGGTTTCTCTTTCCCAGCATAAGGAGCCCTTGGATGTGTATGTAATGTACTGTTGGATATAATGCAGTAAATGGAGCACAGGCAGGAGCCAGAGTGGGAATGTTGGGCATGAGGCCACAATCACCTGCTCCCTGGATGGGCAGAAGGATCAAACAAGTGCAGAGGTGTAATTGTTGAAAGTCTAATTTAGTATCCAGAGCTTGGGGCCACTGATGTGATTAAACTCATCTCATAAAGATTTAATGAGTTTAATCTTTCGGAGTCTGCCGGGAATTTATATTCCTGCAATTAATTTACTCTGGAATGGAAAGATGCATCAGTAATAGCTGGTATTGTGGTGCAGCTGGTAGAGCTGCTGTCTTGCAGCACCAGAGACCAGGTATGATCCTGACTGTGTGGAGTTTTCACGTTCTTCCTGTGACCGTGTGGATTTCCTCTGGGTGTTCTGAAATCCTCCTACTTAACAAAGACATGCAGGTTTGTAGGTTAATTGGCCTCTGTAAATTGCCCCTATTGTGAAGGGAATGAATGAGAAAGTGGGATGACATCGAACTTGTGTGTAGGGTCATCAACGGTTAGCGTGAACTCGGTAGGCCGAAGGGCCTGTTTCCATGCTGTATCTTTCAATCAGTCAATAATGATGACTGTGAAACTATGGGATTGTTAGAGAGATCCATCTTCTCCACTTAGTCTATCCAGGGGGGAAATCTGTCAACCTTCCTTTTTGTCCATGTCACTCCAGACCGACAAAGCTGAATCCAAAATCTTCTTGAAATCTGAAATAAAATCAGAAAATGCAGGAAACTTAAAGGTTCAGGCAGAGAAAACTTAATGTTTCAACTGTAAATGAAAATCACCAGACTTTCAGATGCTGGAAGTCTGAAATAATTTAGAAAATGCTGAAAAACTCAAATAAGGCAGCATATGGGGAGAGAGAAGCAAGAAATGTTTCGGGACAGCAAGGGAACATTTCACATATTAAGGTTCTTTTTCTGTAATGTGTTGTTAATATGGTACAGTCTGACTATACAAAAAAAAGAGAAAACCAAAAGAAATGTTGCAGGAAAAATAGACAATTCTTATACAAATGTAAAGAAAAGGAGTGTTATCTAAAGTTATTGAACTTGTTAATGAGTTTTGCAGGCTGTAATGTGTAGGTGAATATGCTTTTTTTTGTCTGCTATCCTGGCAAACAAGTAACTCTACCTTTATGTATTTGTGAGCTATAAATACAGCAACCTGTTCAATCCTGACCTCAGATGTTATCAAATGG
The DNA here is from genome assembly GCF_053455715.1 of Rhinoraja longicauda. NCBI lineage: Eukaryota > Metazoa > Chordata > Chondrichthyes > Rajiformes > Arhynchobatidae > Rhinoraja > Rhinoraja longicauda. The sequence goes on along the minus strand of NC_135969.1, from coordinate 23,347,602 downwards.
GTGCACATTCTCCCTGTGGTTACATGGTTTTCCTCCGTTGGTTCAGTGTCTTCAGACATCCCAAAGACATGCAAGTTAATAGGTTAATTGGTCAATTGTATTTGTCCTATTGTATAGCTGCATGGTAGGAGCTGGGGAGAATACAAAACATAGAGTAGAACAGCGCAGGAACAAGTCCTTTGGCCTCTGATGCTAATCCACACTCATCTCCTCTGCCTGCATATGTTTGTTATTCCCCCATTCCTAGCCTATTCATGCATCTGTCTAATTGCTTCTTAAACATTATATCATATCTGCTTCTTCCATTACCCTGGCAGTGCTTTCCAGGTATCTACCAATCTCAGAGAAATGAAAATCTCATAAATATCCTTCAAACTTTCCACATCTCACCTTAAAACTTTGCCCTGGAGTACTTGATATTTTAATCTGGGAAACAGACTGTCTATTCTATCCATGCCTCTCATAATTTTATATTCTTCCATCAAATCGCCCCCACGGTCTCTGATGCTCCAGAGAAAACAATCCAAGTTTGCCCAACTTCTCCTTACAGCTAATACTCTCCAATTCAGACAACTTTCTGGTGAACCTCATCTGCATCTTCTCCAAAGCCTCCACATCCTTCCTATAATGGAGTGGCCAGAGTTGATGGGAATGTGGGAAGAATTAAATAGCATTAGTTTAATGTGTGCTTGATGGACCCAGTGAGCCGATGATCCTATTTCCACGCTCTATGGTTTTAAGACTCTAAAATCATCTGAGGGGAAAATACTGATGCTGATTAGTCAGGGGTGGCCAGCAGATCCTTTTGGCAGCCGTTCCTGCAGCTACAGATCACATAACCATTTAATACAATATTCTGATGTGCCTGCTGCTTCAACGTGCTGGGGAAGACTGTCACCCTGCCTGTAGTCCCTGAGTGACAGGTAAAGCCTACAGATTGGGCAACTCTATCCTGCAAAACTATGCACCTGCACCGATGGGTCTCAGCCCTCAACTGATGTCCAAACTAGCAGTGCATGGAGGCATCCGTACTGAAACAAAATAGATTATGTGAATTAGATGAGATCTCCAAAATGGGCACAGTAATTTCTCAGGTGGTATTATTAAACCTTTTCTCATTAGCAGGTGGCTGTGTGGATTCAGTAGCCTTGAACAAGTTCTCTATATTAACTGCAACCCACATATTTGTCGCAATGTACCTGACTCACTGGCAAGTTCTGTGATAAGCCGTGAAAAATCATTTGACCAACAGCTGAAGTTGAAATCTCCGTGACCCTGTGATCTCATATAAAACAAAAGCTGATGAAATTCAACCAGGAGTCAGGACCTTTCCACTTAGCTGCATCTTCCTACACTATCCTCATATCTTCTGATTCCCTTAATGTTCAGAAATTGACAGATTTCTGTTTTGAAGCAACTCAATAACTAAGGCCTCTGGGGTAGAGAATTCACCAACTAGAGAGTGGTCATGACCTACCTGCAATAAATGTTATTCCCTTTATCCTGTATCTGTACACTGTAGATGGCTTGATTGTAATCATGTATAGTCTTTTCATTGACTGGATAGCACGCACCAAAAATGCTTTTCACTGTACCTGTACACGTGATAACAATAAACTAAACTAAACTAAAGAATTCACTGCCCTTGACTCTGCTCAAGTCCATCCTAGTTGGCTGTCTTTGGAACTGTGACCTGGCTTTGGACCCCACACACCCACCCCCTCCCCACCCACCCATTGTTAGGGAAAACCAGCTCCAGCTTGTCGAGCCCTGTAATAATTTTGAAAGTTTCATGAGATCATTTTTTATTCTGCTCTAATTGAGAAACATTAAGAGGAAATGGTCTCCTAATGGAGTTGCTTGCACTCAGTCTCACGTGAAGGCATGTGCAAAGGGTGAAGGGATGAACCTCATTTTCCAATCATTTGCATTTTTCCCAGATTTACCTGCACCCAATTCTAATCAGCCTTTAATATTAAAAATCCCCCCTCTGCAATTCTATTAAAAGTGATTGACAGGTGCTTGAAAGCAGAAGATGGTATGGTAACAAAAGTATGATAAGTGCGAAAAGTAGGCATGATGAGAGAAATAATAAAAAAAATAAAAGGCACAGAGAATGCTATGTGAGTAAACTGGAGGAAGTGGGGAATGGGTTGTCCATCTAAGGCAATATAAACAGCACGTAAATCTCTGACAAAAGGTGTTAGCTGATTCTCTTTTCATTGCTGCTACCTGATCCGAGTGTTTTCAACATTTTCTGATTTACAGCAGATAAAATATTGTTGGATGAAAGTTCCGTCCATAGTGGGCATTAAAGATGTAGGAAGTAGAGCAGTGGGTGGGGAGAGGGAGTGGATGCTTCTGCTTGGTGGCCTGTCTAATATTTGAGACAGATTATATGGTCTTTCCCTCACTGTTGCCTGCAGAGCCCAATGTGAGTGCACATTGGCTGTGGTGTTTCCCCTTCACATATTTCAAATGTTCAGCATTAACAATATGCGTGCTTTGTGTCTGAGTTTGTGAAAGGAGTTATATATGTCTAAAGTCTCTTAGCAAAACCAATGAGGAAAGGTAGCATGATCTTTGGCTGTTAATTGAACCAATGCTTAATGCATTACTGTGCCTTGTCAGTAATTTTGTGTACAGTGAACATTCCAATTGCACAATCTTTTTTAAGCCTTTAAGATTTAAATGCAAAGTGCCTTTCTGTATTAGACTGGTGTCAGCTGATCGCTAACCAAATGTCTTACAATTCTCTCCTTCTCCAGCCAATCTAGGTGATTTTTTTTATCAACTTTGGCCCTTCACCTAGGTTTCTGAATTAAAATAAATACAACTCACCCAATAAACAGCACAAACAAAAAGCAAGTGACAGAAATACACAAGTCACACTTTATCTGATGTGAGTAAAATGTCAGGTTTTATCCAATCTGTACAATGCCTGGAACTGATGAGTTTGACAATGCCACAAAACATGTATTCATTGTTTTTAAAAATCTGTCCTTAGGCTACACAGCAAATGATTAATTCTATATACTGAATGTTAGCGTGTTGACCTCCATTATGCTCGAACTTTACATTTAGCATGATTTATCTTTCTCCCGGGATGGTGGAAAACAAACAGCTTACAATGTTTCACCTCAAAGGACCTTTACAACCTATCCTTTCTTATTGTGGAATGATTAATTTTGGCAAAACTTTAAAAGGCGATTTCAGGTGACAGTCGGAAGGTTTTATCTCTGGAATGCTAATTGGCCGCGATGTGTCCATATGTAAGATAATGGGAATGGGATCATTGTAGAATGGCAATGAGCAGTGGCATGGTGCATAGGGAATGGCAGGAGCAGCACTAATGTTAAAATAGTATGGGAGCAAGTGTTACCAATACTAAATGATAAAAGCAGGAATGAAAAAGACATAGGAAAGCAAAGGAATGATGTACGTTGAGAAAACCAGGAATAGTATCTGGATGAATGCAAAGCTCAAATATTTAGATATTAAGACAGACAGATGTTTGTGGAGCTGTACATGGAGGTGGGAGTAGGAATGTATTTGGAGAATAGGAACAGGAATGATGAGTACGGAATCTAGAATAATGAGAGAAGGTTCAATGTGAACTCAGTATACTGGGAACAGGAATGATGCACTTTAAGAATTCCAGGGACAAGGAAAATATCCATCTATAATGTCAGGAACCACAAAGCATTAGAATGACAGGACAAGAACCGTGTTCATACAGTGTGGCAGAACTGGAATTGATGTAAATAACTTGCGATGGGAAGAGGTGTAAACTGTTAAGAATGACAAAAACAAGAATACTGAATGATGGGAACAGGAATGACGCATGTACAGAATGAAGATAGCAGAACTGATGTGTATTAGAAAAGGCAGAAGTAATTTTGAATCTTGAAATATTTGGACCTGTTTGTCCAGGAACACAAAAATTTCAACGAGAACAGGAGATGAACCATTCAAACTTATCAGTGCAAGAAGGTTCAGTAATTTATTTTCTCGTGGTCTAGCAATGCAAAGAACCATAGTGAACAAGCTTGGACACTAAAATATCTGCAGAATGAGTGTACAATGATTAAATTGCCTTCTCTTCTGATCAGTTGTCATTCCTAAAATAATCATATGTTTATCAGAAAGCATGAGCTTTAGCTTGCTTGAGCAAATTGAGGCTTGTGGGCAATTAGGACAGAGGTTTATTCATTCATTTTTCAAGTTCCTTACGTTAAGGTTTTCCCATCTTGCATTTTGTAACTTGTTGGGTATTTGTGTAAACCATGTTCTCTTGCATTTCTCTAGAGATTCACAGCCACCATCCTCTTCCTATCCCTTGCCCGTGAGGGAGTGTGATGGACGGTGAGGATACACACAAGGAGTGGGAGATTGTTAAAGCACCATAGGCACAGGGTGGCAGAAATCTGCAGAAACAGGCCCTGACACTTTTGCATTATAAGTTTGTGATGGATTACTGTCAGTATTTCAGGACTGTTATTTCCTAATTGTGGGAATCAGTATAAGAATGATGGTTGGTAATGCCTGTTGAATTATTTCATCCAACACAATCTTTGTACTATGAGCTTCAACTGAAAGAAAAGTAACATGTGTTAGCAAAGGTTCCTTTAGGGCAATACTAAGTTTAAACCAGGTTAATGTTACAGGTTGGGTATCGATTCTACTTCTCTCTCCATGGATGCTGCCTGACTCAATGGATACATCTGCTGCAGTTGAGGCAAGCCCTGTGTGCTGTTAGAGAAGATTCTTACTCAGAGTTGACATCAAAATGGAAGCTTGCCTTGCTTCACCCAATGTTAAATAAATGTATACAGACTCTGAAAGTGAAAACATCCCCCTCTGTGGCTGGGTCAACTGCATGTTGTTAAAGTACATAGTTCAACAAATGGCTCTAAAAATATCTCTGGTGGCCCTGCAAAATTTCAAACCAGCTAAAAGGAGAGGAACTAGAAGCTATTTTCCCTATTGATTGCTAAAATGTAAAAGCTGTCAACATTTTGTATGCTTGACTTCTTAACAGAAATTGCTTCATTTCAAAACAGATTAGAAGCATGCGACGGTCCTAACTTAAGTTTTGCTGCTAGACTTTCGGCCCTCGTGAAACAACTGACTGTGACCCTCCTGACACTCCTGTGTGACACACAAGAGAATCAATGCTATGGGCACAGATCAAACATAATTTGCTAAAGAACCAGAGGAGACGTATTTTAATGGTAAGTGCAGTTTCAACAGTAAATGTTGGATATGTACTTGAAGAGGAAATATACGCATAGCTGAAAGGATAAAGCAGACAGCGAAGCAAATTGAACAACTCTATTAAAGAGCTGGATATGTGTGGATGGAGAGCGCGGGGAGATTCCTGCCACTAAACCCCGTTGATGCAGAGTTTGCAAATCCTTTCAGGCAGCATTTAGTGACAACACTATACTCAGGCAGAGTAATGTTTCAGTAATTGGTCTGTTCGTTCAGCTGCAGTTGTAGCTGGTTCTGGAGTTCATCTCACCAGTAACACAGCTGGGATGTATCTAGCTGCTTCATCAATAATAATAATAATAATAATAATATTCATTTATTGTCATTGCAACGAGTACAACGAAATTAAAAAATAGCCAATCCTGACGGTGCGTACAAACATATATGCAATAAATGCAAAAACAAATAAATACATAAATACAATTATATTAAGTACAAGATTTTTTAACGGTATTGCCTAGTGCAAAGGTAGTGTTCAGTTCTCGTATGGCCCTGGGGTAAAAACTGTTCTTAAGTCTGTTTGTTCGGGATTTGATCGACCTGAAACGTCGACCAGAGGGCAGATGAACAAACAGACGGTGGCCGGGGTGGGATGGATCTTTTATTATTTTGCCTGCTCTACTGAGGCAGCGTAGGCTGAACAGGTGCTCCAGGGAGGGCAGTGAGCAGCCGATGATCTTCTGGGCCGTCGTGATGACCCTCTGAAGGGCCTTCCTGTCCTTTTCTGAGCAGCTGGCATACCATGTGGTTATACAGTATGCCAGCACACTCTCGATGGAGCAGCGATAGAAGGACAACATGAGCTTCTCCTGCAGGTTGGTTTTCCTGAGGATCCTCAGGAAGTGGAGTCTCTGCTGTGCCTTCTTTACTGTGGTGATGGTGTTGGTAGACCAGGTAAGATCCTCTGCGATGTGCGTACCCAGGAACCTGAAAGCGGGTACCCTTTCCACACAGACCCCATTGATGTAGAGTGGGTCGTATTCTACACTGGTTTTTCTAAAGTCAATTATAAGTTCCTTTGTTTTGGAGGAGTTCAGGACCAGATTGTTCACTGAACACCATGCTGCCAGCCTTTGGATTTCATCCCTATAGGCTGTCTCATCTCCTCCTGAGATGAGTCCAACCACAGTCGTGTCATCCGCGAACTTGATGATGGTGTTGGTGGGATGGGTGGGGGCGCAGTCGTGAGTGTAGAGGGAGTAAAGGATGGGGCTCAACACACAGCCCTGTGGTGAGCCGGTGCTCAGTGTAATGGTGGAGGAGAGGTGAGGGCCTATTTTGACGGTCTGGGGGCGGTTGGTCAGGAAGTCCTTGATCCATTGGCAGATGGTTTGGGAAAATCCAAGGTCGGAAAGTTTGGTGACCAGTCTGCTCGGGATGACCGTGTTAAAGGCAGAGCTGAAGTCGACGAAGAGCATCCTCACATAGCTCCCCTGGTGTTCAAGGTGGGTCAGTGCAGTGTGAAGGGCAGTGTCGATGGCATCCCCTGTAGACCTATTTGCTCTGTAGGCAAACTGGTGTGGGTCGAAGGTGGGTGGGAGGCTGGCTTTGATGTGCTGCAGGACCAGTCTCTCGAAGCACTTTGTGATGACCGGTGTGAGTGCTACCGGACGGTAGTCGTTAAGGCCGCTGATGACAGACTTTTTCGGCAGTGGGATGATTGTGGCGGACTTCAGGCAGGGAGGGATGGTGGATTTTAAAAGGGACAGGTTGAAGATTTTTGTGAAGACCTCAGATAATTGGTCTGCACATTCCCTCAGCACTCTGCCCGTCACACCATCGGGGCTTCCATCCTAAAATCAGAAGTGGGGATGTTCACTAAATGTTCAATTCAATTCAGCTTGTTCTATGTACTCGCAACCCAAAAGGTTGCCCCTCAGGTTCATATTAAATCTTGCCCTTCTCACCTTAAACCTATGTCCCCTGGTTTTTAATTCCCCTACTGTGGGTCAAATACACTGTACATTCACCCTATCTATTCCCCTCATGTTCTTATACACCTCTATAGGATCACGCCTCAATCTCCTGCATTCCAAGGAATAAAGTACGTCTGTTCATCCTATAGTTCAGGCCCTGCACTCCCGATGAAATACTCTTAAATCTTCACTGCACTTTTTCCAGCCTGATGGCATCTTTCCTATAATGACGTGACCAAAACTGAACACAATATTCCAAGTGCAGTCTCACCAGCATCTTGTACAACTGTAACATACATCCCAAATTCGAGTAATTTCCCTGACTGTCGAATGCCAATGTGCCAAAAGCCTTGCTCAGTATCTTATCTACCTGCAATGCCACTTTTCGGGAAATACGTTCTTATACTCCTAGATCTACAACACTTCCCAGCGCTCTACTGTTACTGTGAAGGTCCTGCCCTGATGTGACTTCCCAAAATGCAAGATTTCATACTTATTTGAATTAAACTCCATTAACCATTCCTTGGCCTACTTGCCCAGCTGCTACAATTCTTGATAACTAAAGAATTTAATAGAGGTAGCTGGAAGAGCAGGAAATACTGTTTGCAGCAAGACTGAGACAGCGTGCAGGCATGGGCTGATAATATTTGCACCACTGAAGTGCTGGTCAACGGCCATCTCTAACAAAAGAAAGTCCAGCCACCTACCTTTGAAATCAAAATCACTAAGTGTCACGCTGCCTCGGCCATTAAGCAGCATCTCAACCAGCTTACACAGCCTTATAAATACTGTTTTTGTAAGAGCAGGTTGGAAGCTTAGTGACTCATCCCCTGACAACTCAAAGCTTTTCATATCTACAAGATACAATTGAGGAGTGTGATGGAACATTTGCCTGGAAGAGGACAATTCAAGCAACACTCTAGAAGGTTAATCCCTTCCATGACAAAACTATCCACTGATTGGCACCCCATTCATCATGCTGAATGACCCACCAGCAGCTGCAGGTTCCCCTCACATTGTCCACCACTGGGACTTGGAAATATATCACCGGTCCTTCACTGTTACTGGGTCTAGGCCCCGGAATGCTTTTTATATGCTGTAACTGTAATTCTTTTTTGTGCACAATCCGCAGGCACTGCCACTTTCATTTCACTGCACATCGTGTATGTGTATGTGACAAATAAATTTGACTTGACTTGACTTGACTTGGAACATCCTCTCTAAAAGCATCTGGTGGAACCTTAACTGGAAGTACTACAGCGGTTCAAATGATCACTCATCACCCACTTTGACAAAGGCAATAATGGATGGTCAATAAATGCTGGCATGGTCAGTGATGCATCCAAAAATAAATAATTTGAAAACTGTCACCCCCCCCCCCCCCCCCCGCCCTCTGTTAAGCCAGGATTTGTGATCGTGGAGCCTGAAATATTGTCTGTAGGATGTGATTATGTGCATACGAATGTCAAGTTAATGCTTGCCCAGTCTGTAGGGCAGTTCTCCTGATATAGTACCAAGACTTTATGTTTAACTAAGCTGGGAGTGTCTTTGCCAAGCCTGAATTCTGTACCTTGATTGAGGTTGGGAGGTCCATACGATTTTATCCATTTTCTGTTTGAACGAGTGTATTGATGTTGAACAGCACGATCTCCTGCCCCATTTCAGAGGGCAGTGAAGCCCCAAGTTGCTCCAGATCTGTAGCTACATATTGACCAGACCAGGTGAGGATGGCAGGTTACATCCTCTGGAGACAGTTTTTTACAACAATTCAGTAGCTTTGTGCTCAATCAATGCTAAAGATTAGGTCCAAACAATTAACTAATTTAAAATTCTATATGAGGCTCAGTCTTTGGCTTAGTCCAGATCTCAGTACAGTATAAAGTATATTAATTCTGCAAAGTGAAAATCAAAGAAACTGCACATGCTGAAAATCTAAAAGAATAGTAGAAAATGCTGTTCTGGGTAGGTCTTGGGATAGGAGAAACATTGGAAGGTTGCTGGAGGTGACCTTTGGTATTACAGTGAAGTCAGATCTTATTCCTCTTTTGCCAACTGTTTGCTGAGTGTAAACAGCTTGTTAATTTAGGGCCATTTGCAAACCTATTACTTCCTATATTGTTAGTTCCTGCTGCTGCAACTCATCAGGAACTCAGTATTCATCTTATTCCCCTCCTGTTTCCTTTCCACCACTACTATTTGGTTGCATTGAACTTCTAAACTCTCCCTCAACCCTTATCCTTGTTTTTCCTTTCTTTAAGGTTCTTCTTAAAACACAGCGCATGTTTAACATCTTCCCAATGTCCTTTTCTTTCACTTTGTCAATTTGTTTGACCCAATGCAAAGCATCAGGTGTTTAATATATCAGTGCAGGATGGTGCTATAATTGTTGGATTAGGAACGTGTGAAGGATCTTGTGACATTAATTTAGTCACACCAAATGATAAATATTATTATTATAGATTATCTGGTGAGGTGTTCTAATGTCAAGCAAAGTATTTTGGAAATTACATTTATAACCCTGCCACCTTCTTCCACTAAGCTCTGGACTACTGTCCTACCAGCCCCACTTACTTTGATTTCTAATATGAACATTGAAATTTGCAGCTTGTGACATTTTGCTTCCACATTTGCAGTTTTACTTCTTCCAAAATATATATCCAAAGAATGTGCTTACAGTTCGGGCTGAAATTGTTCTGGACTCCCAGCCAGGAAACCAGATACCAACTGAGGATCCGACAAAATTAGACAAGGTCCCTGGGACTTGCACAAAAGCAGCACCAGTGTAAATCATGTTCAGAGATTTGAGGCAACACAACATAATGTCTCACAGCTCCAAAGTTCTGATTCTGGCTGTTTTGTGTGTGGTTTTGTATAATCTCCCTGTCACTTGGTGCTTTAGATTCCTCCCAAATTCCAAAAATAGGTTAGCTGGCTACTGTAAATGATTACAGTGTGTGACTGAAATGAGAATGCAGTGTCAGAAAATGCGGATTGCTCTGTGGCCTTCAAGAAGGAATTGGACAAATATATGGTGAAGAAGCTTTCACAAGGCAACGGATAAGAGGTCAGGGATGGAACTAGTGAGCTGCTCTGGTAGAGAGTCAGTGAAGACCTTTCAGTCATGGCCGACCATCTGCTGCCGAGATCTTTGGAGATAACATCCGTTATCGTGGTACGGTCATACATCGTGCTTTCTGCCCCCTCATCACATCCTTTGGTTCACTCATCATCAGTGTCAGCCTGGCCAACAGTACAGAAGTCTGAAATTTCCCTGCAACTATTTCCCTGCAACTATCAGGTTCTTGAACCAACCTATGTAAAAGAACCATCTCTTACACTAGCGTGGACCAAGATTTTCATTGCACCTGTACCTCACTGTACTTATCACCTTACCGACAGTGCGGCACAACATGCGTAACTTTGTGGTCACCTTTTGCACGGCCTCTAACACGTGACAGTGTGTGTGCCACATAGAAATCTAATCAAGTAATCTGAAGATCCAATTTATAAATACTGAATATAGGTCCTGAATTTATTTATCCTGCCTGGCAGGATGTCAGCCTCTGCTGCCCTGGGCTCCTCCAGCCTCAACTTCCATTCCCATATTGTTTGTGGTGTCTGTTGGTGGCACACAGTTCACCTGGTGAACTTAAATGGAGCCAGAACTTTGGACCGGATGTTGTCAGGCTGTTAAAGTGGTCAGGTGTCCCAATCACCAGAGGACAAAATCTACTCCCCAGAACTTTTCTTCCTCCCATTTCATAAGAACAACCATACATATTACAAACTAAAATGAGCTGTTTTAGAATGACTTACATCAAATCTAACCTTAAATGTGGTTAAGGCACAGATCCCCCCCTCTCTCAGCATGCAAGAATGGAGATCAATGTTACTGGCATGAGACCGGCTTACTCCTAGCAGAATTTATCTTGCACCAGGCTAGCATCTGGTCTCCTAGGACGCAGGGGTTGAAAGGTTCCAGTGAGCAATGCTGTAGGGATACGGGAGTATCTGATTTTTTAAAAATCCTGCACACATCTTCTCTACACCAAAACACAAGAGCTTACCATGCAAATGAAACCAGGCGATAAATACTTGAGATTTCATTAAGCCTTGGATTTATATGTACTCAACAAAGAATAATAAATAGCACTGTGGCTTGAAGCATCCTCGTAGCATTCACTGGTAAGAACCTAATCCAAAATTAATATCAGTATTTTCCAGCGTGGCAGCGTGTGTTTAATCTCCTTCACAGCTAAACATCTTTACACTCTGAGCTTCTTCTGCTTCATTGATATGAATGTGGTTGCTTGTAACATTCTTCTGTAGATTAATTATTTTACACTTTATCTTCCTCCTTTCTTTGCACTATTAGCATTGTCAGTACATTATTTATTTTTTTACCTCAGACTTCACTAGGTTTCTCCTTCTCCTTATCTAGCAATCTCAATGTGCATTTATATATTTCTGCATCCAGTTCAGTGCCTGAATGCTGATATTATAATGAAATGCTACATTATATTTGTGGATAATTTTCACACAGGATCACACAAATAATAAGAAGGTAAATCCCAGGATAACCTCCCAGGCATTGTTATGTTCCGGAACGCATGCATTCATGGTGACGACCTCTCATTTTGCAGAGCCATTTCATGGTTCAATATACATCTCTCCTGCACCATTTCCACTGGGGTCCAAAGCTCAGTAGCGCCCCAGGATTTAGGAAAATATGGTATTGGACTGGGACAAGCGTGGACTAGAGTTCAAGGGATGAATTAGGGCCTATGGGATATGGGGCAATGGTGACAGCCAGCCAACTGCTTGAGCCCTGTTGGAAACGTTGAGAAGATATGGCTTTCCAAATATCAGTACCTTGTAATAGGGATGGGGAGATCCGATAAAATGATAACATGCTTTCTCCAGCTCATCTTCCTCCAAATCACACACTGGACTTTTCAAAGAGATTCAAAGCTGCATGTAATATTCGGGGGAACCAAAGTAGTTCAACATACTCCACTCCAGAAATCTAGTGCGGGACTTAAACCTGTGGATAATGGGTGTGCTGCCTGTACTGGGGACTGGTTTTTAACACAAATCATGGCAAATTGCTGCAAACAGTCTTTTTTGGAGTCAAACGCATTATTGCCAATAATCTGGAGACATTTATCTTCATACTTTTCCTTCTCTTCTTTGCTATTGCTGCAGCAGTTTACGTCTGGGTAGACGCACAAAGGACCCAATCAGAAACCGTTACAAGCAGTTTTTGGAGTGTATGCTAATCCTAATGTCTGTTGTTCCACCTGAATTCCCAATTGAATTATGATTGTCTGTCACCACTTCACTTTGCCTTAGGTAAACTCCATGTGTGCTGTACAGAGCCTTTCCGGATCCCCTTTGCCGGGAAAGTGGAATTCTGCTGCTTCGATAAAACAGGTCCATTGACAAGTGATAACCTGGTGGCCAGAGGGGTTGCTGTAGATTATATCATTTTATTTTTTCTTTTAAAGAAAGTGAAGATCTCGGAGAAAGCCCATACAGGTCACGGGGAGAACATGCAAACTCCATAAGGACAACACCCGTAGTTGGGATCGAACCGCAGTCACCTAGAGTGGTTGTAGCGCTGGAGACTGGAGTTCGATCCCGACTACAGGTGCTGTCTATACGGAGTTTGTACATTCTCCCCGTGACCTGCGTGGGCTTTCTCCGAGATCTTCAGTTTCCTCACACACTTCAAAGGCGTACAGGTATGTAGGTAAATTGGCTTGGTAAATGTAAAAATTGTCCATAGTGTGTGTAGGACAGTGTTAATATGTGAGGATCACTGGTCGCCGCAAACCCAGTGGGCTGAATGGCCTGTTTCTGCGCTGTATCTCTAAACTAAACTAAACTATCTGTAGAAGTTGGTGAGAGTTGTTGGGGACATGCCAAATTCCCTAAGCTTTCTAAGGAAGTAAAGGCATTAGTGTGTTTCTTGGCCATTGCTTCAAAATGGTTAGTCTAGGACAACTTGCTGGTGATATTTACTCTTTGGAACCTGAAGCTTCCAGTGTACTTCAGCGCTGTCAATGTACTGTATGTGTACCGCTTCACTTCTTGAAGTCAATCACTATCTCCTTTGTCTTGCTGACATTGAGAGAAAGATTGTTGTCTTGACACCAGGACACAAGGTTTTCAATCTCCATCCTGTACTCCGTCTCGTCATTATTTGATATCTGGCCCACCATGGTGGTGTCGTCCGCCAATTCGTAATTTGAGTTGGATTTGTACTTGGCTGCATAGTTGAGGGTGTATGAGGAGCAAAGAAGGGGGCTGAGAACACATTCTCGTGATGAACCAGTATTGAGGATTATCGTAGAGGATGATTTGTCTCCTATCCTCACTGATTGTGGTCTGTTGGCCAGGAAGTCAAGGATCCAGTTGCAGAGACAAATGCTGACTGTTACAAGAGTTTGGAGATAAGCTTGGATGGAATAATGATATTAAAAACAGAGTTGTAGTCCTCTGAATGGACGTCTGACATAGGTATCACTTTTATACAGGTATTCCAAGAATGAGTGTAGGGTCAGGGAGAAGGCATCAGTCGTGGACCTGTTGTGGTGGTCGGTGAACTGCAATGTAACAAGGCTGCTTGGTAGATTGTGTTTAATGCATTCCATAAACTGCCTCTCAAAGCACTTTATGACGGTGGATGTCAAGGCAACTGGACGGTGGTCATTTGACATGAGGTCTTGCTTTTCTTCGGCACCGCTAGGAATCAAAGAGGCTGGTGAATGGGAAATTTTGGGACCAGCCAGTTAAGAATGTGTGAAGGTCAGAGCATGGATTTACAGGGAGTCAGGGTGAGGTGGCAAGTCCTGGCCAAGTTGTCGGACATGGGACCTGTGATAATCAGGGGTTGTCTGTCAGAGAGTGATAGGTGGGGATTGCGGTTACTGCAGAGTTGAAGTGGACTGTAACCCAGAGAAGTGGAATTAAGTAATGGGGCAATTTGTGTAGGGTGTAATCCAGAGTAGTGCAATCCAAGATTATATATCCTGGGAGTGCCAAATAACAGAATCATCCAAGACAATGTGGATTATTCTCCCTGGCAACAATGCAGAAGGAGGAATGCTGGGGAATGACATTGTGTGATGCCTGTCGAACACAAATACTGTTTCAGAACAGAAAAAACATTACATTTCTCCCAGAAATGGTCACAATCAAGAGTCATTTTGGATAACATTGAATTTTAGACAATGTCACCTTGGATAAACTCCACAGACTCTAAGCCAACTTGTTTGAGTGCCACTTGTTGGAGGGGAGAGTCAGCCAGGATTCTGAAGAGAAGTCTTTGGCTAGGCTGCAAATTAGTTCCACATAATCACTGAAGACTGGTGAGGCTGTGAGATAAGGTCTCATATGAAAGACTATACCTCCAGCAGTGCTGAACTTCCTCAGAATTGCATTAGAGTGTCAGCTCAGGGCAAGGTGATAGAAATATGATAATATCGGCCCATCAATTACTGATTCACCATCCTCCTCTCCTTTTGCTCTCACCTTCATATTCTCCTTTACTGCAGCCCTCGACCCTGCACAATAAAAGAAACGGGTCAATATTTTCTTGACTAAAGTTAGTAACATGTGAGGAAGGACACAAGTTCTTTTTCCATATCACCAAGGACTTCACTCTCTCACTATTTGTGACATTGGGACTCAAGGATAGCGCATTTTATTATCCTGATTTTAATTCTGATGCTTTGTTTATGAGACTCATCATACCGTCATCTTCTCTCCTTAGGGATGGAGGAAAACTTGCCTCCATTCCAGTTCTGTGACTTCTGAGTGGCTTTATGAGATAATGTGGAACCACAGACGCTTCCACAGGTTATGCAAGAGGCTCTTGACAGGATGGGTAGTTTTTCAGATGGTGAACTCCTTCTGTAATTCACTTTAGGGTTCTGTGCACTCCAGTTGTCAGTGCCGTGCCGTACCGAACAGTCCTTCCTTATTTTGAGTGGTCATTGGCCAGAGGTTCCCAGGAGTCACTGGTGATGTACACTTTTTTTTAGGAGATTTTGAAACTTTCTCAAATCATTTTCTTGTTGGGGCAGAGCTAGGGATAGACAGTAGGTTTCAGGAGTTTGGTGGTGGACATGTGACTAACATGGGCAATTCAATGGAGTTAACTGAGTATGACTGGGACCTGGGGGAGGATGCAGATGCAGGTTCACACCGCCTGACAAAGATTTGAAAGATTTGGAGAAGTGACGCTGATGGCACCAATCAGCTGCACTAGCATATTAAATGTAATGATGAATTTCAATGCTGATGCCGACTTTCACCAAAGGGAGATACCCAGGTCACAGGAAAGGGCCAATGCATCCCAGGGTCTCCCCTGTATCTTTATTGGTGTAGGACAATGTGGTACAAAGGTGGGATAGGTTGGTGGAGGACTTTAAACTCGTGGATGTTGAGTGTAAGACCCATGTTGGCCAGTGTTATATCATAGCTAATCAAAAGAGAATCACTTTCCAGACTCCTCTTACATAAATTAAATGCCTTTGTGTTCAATCCCTGAATTCTATTTCTCATTTTCCCTAAGTGACTTACTGAAGGTTGAGGAATCATATAAATTTTGCAAGGTTTTCAGTTTTCCTTTATACTTATTTTCTTTGACTGGTTACATTCCATTTGCACTTACGTTTAGTCCAGGCCCTTGTGCACATTCTGAATAGAGAAACACACACTCACCATTTCTATCTCTATGTGTGGTAACACAATCAAAATATAGAGTCACTATATTTTTTTCAAAGCATGCAAATTCAAGAAAGACTTTGACATTCCTATTCAGCAAGGACACTTAACTGAAGGGAGTTTGCTGGCAGTGTCAAGGAGTTTACTATTGTCCATTACTCTAACTCATTTTGAAAATCTCGTTCAAAATCCTGCCATTCATTCTTCAGTTGTGGCATCAGAGATTACACCAGGTTGACAATGATTAAACTGACACTCACAGTAGGGTGAACTCACATGATATGGTTTATTTATTATGGGACAACATTGATGAGAAGGTGCAGGTGCGCAGTCCCTCATCATCAGTGAGTTGGCGCTGACTATCTTAGATTTGTCCCAGAAGCTCACTCTGGACTCAAGAGGAAGTACTGGTGGTTCCAGGCTTCTTCTGAGCCTGTGAAAAGAGGTACAGTTAGTCGGGGGTCTTCAACTTATCTTCCCGCCTCCCTATCCTTCCCGCCTCCCTATCCTTCCCGCCTCCCTATCCTTCCCGCCTCCCTTTCCTTCCCGCCTCCCTTTCCTTCCCGCCTCCCTTTCCCTCCCGCCTCCCTTTCCCTCCCGCCTCCCTTTCCCTCCCGCCTCCCTTTCCCTCCCGCCTCCCTTTCCCTCCCGCCTCCCTTTCCCTCCCGCCTCCCTTTCCTTCCCGCCTCCCTTTCTCTGTGTGGACTTCTTGAGTTTACAAGCAGTAGGGCTGACGAGGTGCAGGTGAGCTGATCCAACAACCACTAATTGACCCCAGCTGTGGTTCATTAGACAGTGGCTTCAGCTCAGCCAGAGTGCCGGTGCTTTCTGTGTCTGTGATGTTATTCGTTGGCCTTTTCTGTCCTGTCTGCCGGTGTCAGGGATAGGAGCGGCTCTTAGGGTGAACATGCGGTCACACAGGGTAGAAACCCAGTGCCATTCTGAGGAAGCCCTTCCTGCATTATCTTTCCTCTGGTCTGAATCCACTGTTGGGCTTCCTTGAAAAATCCATTGTTGACGATAATAAAATGGATTTCTCGTGATAAAGGTACTTTGATGACTAGATACCAAATAATTGCTATGAGGAATCAAAGTAATTGGATGGATAGAGGAGCATGAACCTCCCTCAGGGAAGGAGGACAGGAGAAGAAAGAACATGCACTGAGAAAGGGAAGCAATTGGTTGGGAGTTTGAGAGAGAAAAGAACGAGGGAGAGGGAATGGGAAAGATCATGTGTGTTTGTTGTGTACACGCGTATTAATGTGTGTTTGAGTGAATGTACAAATGTGTGTTTGAGTGTGTGTTTGCATTTGTGCATATATCTGCGTGTATTTGTGTATGTGTTTGCTTGTGTGATTGAGAATGAGTGTACTGTTTTAGAGTCTATACATGTTTGAACACACAAAAATCGACACACTCAAACAGAAAATGCACACCACACACACATTTTGAAATACAGACACAAACACACACGTGTTCATGTATTTTGTGTTTGAGTGAGTGTAACAGACTATATGAAAGGTAGTCTTCACACCAAGAAGAATGAAAGAAGCCTGGAAACTGTGGTGACCCTGTCCTTGGAATGGATTTAGTGAGCAGCAGTTGTTGGCAGAACAGGAATCAGCATTGTACTTTGCTGAATCTCAGCTTATATGGGAGTTGGCCTGTTGTATGGAACCTGTTGTTGGCCTGTTGTATGGAACCTGTTGTTGGCCTGTTGTATGGAATTCTACCGACATTAGTGCTAAAATGCCACTGACAGAAGGATGAGTTGATGATTGTTTCTGTCATCAGACACCCACCTTTGCCCCATATCCCTCTAAATCTTTCCTATCCATGTACCTTTCCAAATGTCTGAAATGTTGTTATAGTTTCTGCCTCAACTATCCCCATTGCCTGCACATTCATTTCGCCAACACATTCTGTGTGAAAAACTTGCCCCTCAGATTCCAATTAAATCTTTCCCTTCACGCCTTAAACCTATGCCCTCTGGTTCTTGATACCCATACTCTGGGTAAAAGACTTTGTGCATCTTCGATATCCATTCTCCTCCTGGTCATATATACCTCTAAGTATAAGAAAATAACTGCAGATGCTGGTACAAATCGAAGGTATTTATTCACAAAATGCTGGAGTAACTCAGCAGGTCAGGCAGCATCTCAGGAGAGAAGGAATGGGTGACGTTTCGGGTTGAGACAGTCTTCAGAAGGGTCTCGACCCGAAACGTCACCCATTCCTTCTCTCCTGAGATGCTGCCTGACCTGCTGAGTTACTCCAGCATATTGTGAATATATACCTCTAAGATTGCCTCATCCTCCTACACTCCAAGAAATACAGTTCTAGCCACTTCTCCCTATAGCTCAGGACCTCAAGTCTCGGCAATATCCTCATAAATCTTCTATGCTCTTGTTAAACTTAACAACATTTTCCTTATAGCAGGGTGACCAAAACTGTACATAATAGTCCAGCTGTGGCCTCACCAGTGTCCTGTACAACTATAACATAACATCCCAAATGCTCTACTCTGAAAAAGGGTCTCGACCCGAAACATCACCCATTCCTTCATTCCAGAGATCTTGCCTGCCCGCTGAGTTACTCCAGCATTTTGTGTCTATCTTTGCCCTACTCGATACCCTGACTGATGAAGGCCAAGGTGCTGAAAGCCCACTCCTGAATCCCTCTGCTCTACGACATTTCCCAGAGCCCTGACATTTACTAAAAAGGTCATGCCCTGGTTCGACTTCCCAAATGCAAAACTTCACATTTATCTGCATTAAACTCCATTAACTATTCCCCTGCCCACTTGCCTAACTAATCAAAATCCCGCTGTAACCTTTGATAACGATATGGGTAGAAGGCAGGTACAGGTTACTGATTATGGATGATCAGCCATGATCACAATGAATGGTGGTGCCGGCTCGAAGGGCCAAATGGCCTCTTCCTGCACCTATTTTCTATGTTTCTATGTGCCTATGATCTTCACTATCTACAATACCACTCACTTGGGTGTCAGAGATGTTAAGAGATGAAATGAAACAATGTTATCCTGCAGAGAGATGTCCGGAAAAGAATACACTGAATGAAAATGATGGCGGACACAGATTCAG
Source organism: Rhinoraja longicauda (assembly GCF_053455715.1). Classification (NCBI taxonomy): domain Eukaryota; kingdom Metazoa; phylum Chordata; class Chondrichthyes; order Rajiformes; family Arhynchobatidae; genus Rhinoraja; species Rhinoraja longicauda. Next base: position 23,328,572 of record NC_135969.1, on the reverse strand, counting down.
CTGTAACTATCCAATTATGAATTGGAAGATATCCTGGTTAAAGAAATTGATGGAACAAGGGATGGAACAAGAGTTCAACATTGATTGGCAAAACTCCTTCACAGAGCTTGCACAGGCAGGTCAACCTCTTCCTTGATCTGAAACTCCATGACCCTTTGCAGATATACTTGAATCAGCAATGGGAAAGGGTTGGCTCCCAACGCGGGTGAGGGGCGGGTATGGTGGAAAAAATGGCAACAACGCAGTTAAATAATCAGTCATGGGTTGACAGTAGATTGATAACAACGACGCTCCGGAATCAGATGCCAATGGCAGTTCTGTACTAATTCTCAGTAAAAACTGAGCATTTGAAATATCTTTCCTATAATGGAGTCCTCTCATTCATCCTGATAGCACTGCTGAGTTCAGGGTGACCAGGGAACTCGAGGTAGGTAAAATAAATCGTAGCTCATAGGAGCTGCTCTTGATTACAGAGCTCTCTGTCAAGATCACCGAATGGTGGATGCAGAGTCACTAATAGCATTGGTATTATACCTAGGTACAGTGAAGAATTCCATTTAAGAAGTGTGCAGGTGAGCATGTGAATTGCCCAGGAGTAAAAGGCTGCCTGCCTAGTGCTAGAAAATGGGATTAATATGGATAGATGCTCACTGGTCAGTGTGGACATAGTGTACCGAATGGCCTGTTTCTTCACTATACGATTCCATTCAACAGAGTTGTCAATATTAATGAATCGAGGGAAATGTTTAATACTGGAAATGATGCTGAGGTATAAAGCAGAATGGTAATTAAATGGAGTTTCTGACACCAAGGCTGAATGCTCCAATCATACGTGTGTTTCTCATATTCTTAAAGATCAGAGGTGCAACAGAGAATCACACTGCTGTTCCTTTACTCTCCAATGCTGTCGATCAAACCTCCTGCTTGAGAAAGATCTCAGGACATCAGTCGCATGAAGTACTTTAACCGGCTGGCTTGAAGCATTTGTGAGAAGCCAGATGATCTGTTCTGTCTATTTGTATCTTCCTGTCAGTGTTGGAAATAAATACTTGCCCAGACAGCTAAAGGACATGAACACCCTGCATCACTGGATAGAAGGACATGAACATCTTTTTCATGCCAGACCATATTGTACATCTACAACAGTTTAGAAGATCATCTGCCAGCTCTGACTGTAACTCTCCTGTGTTCTGTACCAAGCGGGAGAAGATTAAATAATCAATCGCAGATAAGCTGCTTTATTTTGTTGTAAGCTAATGCTGAGTTGCAGAATGCAGTTGGGTGACCCATCTGATTGGAACAGCAAAGCGAGACTGGCTTGAGAGGTATCTTCAGCCCAAGGACAAGGTGCTGGGTCCCTAACCCCCACGTCAAGTCGTTAGTGACAGGATCAGACAGTGCTGGGAATACATTTGTTTATTGAGCAGAGGTGATACACTTGGCCTCTGTCCACAGGAACTGCATTCTCATAGCACCTCGATCAAGTAGGTACTTTCACTGCGCATGAAGACAAACTTCAGAAGGGGAGCACCAATTACATGATTATAAAACCATTCACACCCTCAGGAGAAAAATAGGATATAAATAGAGAAAACTGATTTTCATGTCAAACGGGGTGAAGATTGGTTGGCATCATTTCCTTGGAAGACATCCTTTAATTGTACCAGTAACTTAAAACATTTAAAAGGTCATTATATATTGAGGATCTGTTTTAATATTTAATATTTGGTGCACTTAAATACATTGTTTTGTGTACTAATGTCTGTGTCCAACATTAGACAAACCCAATATTCAATGTCAAACTAACCCTGCTGAATTCCCTCGGATTCAATATTAATATATACAAACTTACAAGCATGCAGATTGATAGGAAAAGAAACTGCAGATGCTGGTTTAAATCGAAGGTAGACACAAAATGCTGGAGTAACTCAGCGGGTCAGGCAGCATCACGGGAGAGAAGGAATGGGTGACATTTCAGGGCAAGACCCTTCTTCAGAGGGGGAGAAGGGGAGAGGGGAGGGTGAGGGGGGAGGAGAGGGCGCTGCACCAATGCAGGAGAGGTTTGGGCCCAACAGGTCCACTTGGTCTAGTCTTACATAAAAACAAACTGCTGGAGGAACTCAGTGGATCAGGCAGCATCTTTTGAGGTAATGGACAGACGATATTTCAGGTCGCGACCCTTCTTCAGTTTGAGTTCCTCCAGCAGTTCGTTTTGTATGAAGGAATAATCAAGATGTAATTAACCTGGTGGCCATGCACGCTGAAGTCCTGTGTAAGGATCAGCATACCACCTCACCAACGACCTCTTTTACTGTCTCATCAGACACCTCGTCCTTTTTGTGGAAGAGTTCATTGTTTCCATATTGATCTCATCTTCCACCTCAGAATCCACAGAACTCCTTAAGGGACTGCCTAAGGAGAAGACGTCAAGTCATACCCTAGGCTTGTGTTCTTTCACAAGGGGATCCTCATATCAAAACATGCCCATACAAATGCTGACAAGCATCTTAGCTGGATACCAAGACAGGCAGTGGAAAGTTTGTCTGATCTTGCTGCTGCTTGAAATGAGACTCAATTAAACCCACTGCCTTCATCCCAAAGAACCAATATGAACCCCTTCCCTACTTCCCTCTCATATTTTCATCATGATTTTGTAAAGAATGATTATAAACACAATAATCCCTAATCTCTGTCGTTCTGGAGTCATAGAGAGATACAGCATGGAAACAGACATTTTAGCCCATTGAGTCCAGACTGACTATCAACCGCCCATTTACACTAATTCTTCATGACTTCGATTTTTCATTTTCCCACGCAGATTCTACCATTCTATGGAACAACTTACAATGGCCAATTAATCCAGCAATTTGTACATCTTTATGATGTCGCAGGAAACCGGAGCACCCAGAGGAAACCCACACGGTCACAGGGAGAATATGCACAAACAGCATCAGAAGTCAGGACTGAACCTGGTTATCCATCGCTGTGAGCCAGTGGCTCTACCAGGTGCGTCACTGCTAACAGGGTCTTTTTTTTTCTCATCTCTCCCTTTCTTTGAATTTAAATGGCTTTACATGATCTATTTGTACGCAGCATTCGTTTTATTTTGAAAAAAGAACCAAAACTATTTTAGAAGGCTGGCTATTACCTATTTTGTTTGCTGTGAACATTTATAATTGTATGACTATCTGTTTCCTGCAGTGAATGGAATCAGCAACACCACTTTGGCAAATCATATCTGGTGTTAACCAAGTTATGTACCTGGCAGAGAGAAGGAAAGCAGTGATGTGGAGGGTGAGGCACACTGACAGTTACCAGGGCAACAATGACTCACTGCGGGACAGGGTAACTGGGACGGATTATAATAGGTTGATGTTGGGGTGATATTGGAGACCTACAACCCCTTTAGATAATGTGAGTAGTGGTGGGGGTGTGGGTGAGGTGAGAATAATCAGGGTACCACCAGTGCTATTTAGGTTTTAGGCAGAAGACTGAAATTCTGGCAAGGTTTGATTAGTTGGTGGGGGTGATATCAGACAGGGTGAGGTGCAGTGTGTGTTTAACACAGGAGAATCCTGTGGTGGTAGACGGCTGGTGATGTGAGTCAATGCTGTGTGGGGCATGACCAAAGGATAAAGTTACTGACGTTCCAGTCAGGCACTGTGTAGACGAGGTTCTTCAGAATTTTTGAATAACCCCCAGAGAACATAAACAGAGTTTCTCTGAAATGCTCCAGAACGATCTTTTCACAAGAAAAGAGAATATTCCATATGCTCGAAGATTCACCCCGGGAAGTCTCAGTTGGATTTCCAAAATCCACCAGACACAGGCATTATCGCAGCTCAATGCCAGGAAATAAAATCAATGCAATGCTGAAAAACATCATTGTTATGAAACTGAATTTCTGTCTGTTTATGTCTGATTCACCAATCTCAGGTGTATTGCCATGAAGGGAGAGGGAAAGGGAGAGAGAACAGTAGAGAGTAGGAGAAAGGGGAGAGAGGAGGGGGGAAACACTATTTTGGGAAAGGGAAAACACTATTTTGAGAGGGAAATAGAAAAGGGAGAGGGAGAGAAAGAGAGAACCAGGGAGGGTAGATAAGGGAGAGAAAGAGAAAGATAAAGAGAGGAAATGAGAGAGAAGAGACATGGGAGAAAGGAGAAAAGGAGGGAGAGAAAGTGAGAGAAAGAGAAAGGGAAAGAATGTAAAGGAAAGAGATGCAGTATGGAAACAGGCTCGTCTGCCCACCATGTCCATGTCGACCTCTGATCACCCATTCACATTAGTTCTATATTATCCTACTTTCTCAATGACCCCCGATGTAATAAAGGCAATTTTCAAGAGGCCAATTAATCTACAAACTCACACGTTCTTTGAGATGTGGGAGGAAATTGGTGGACCTGGAGGAAAATTACTCAGTCACAAGGAGAACATGCAAATGCCACACACACACGACATGCCGTCTGTCCTTTTCTCTCCAAATTCACTGTGTGTAGTGTTACTAAATCCCCTGACATAACCAGATAACCTTAACCAGATAACTTAAAAAAAGCACTATTGACACAACCTTAAACTATAATGTCCTGGGACTGAGATGATTATCCTCCGGTATAATGCTTTACTTTTGTGTGGGTCATGAATCAGATGGTGGCACATTTTGTTCTGACTTCAGGTTTACCTGGGTTCCTTGAAGCCACACTCGGTCCAATCCCATTTTAGTGCCAAGGGCAGTCACTCTCAGTTCACCTGGCCAATTCAGCTCTTAGTTTTAACCAGGGTTGCAATGAAGTCTGGAGCTGAGTGGTTCTGGGTCCTATCATTTCCCCAGTAGGTAGCGTTTGATGTTTGGAGTGGTTCTACTTTTGATGGGCATGAGCAATCTTCCACCTTGCCATAACTTTGGACAAATGCTAATGTCGCTACAGAGTTTTGGCAACAAGTGTAGAATATTCTGGACCACACAATCAGCACTACAAACAACATATTGTTTGCCCCCATAGTATGAGGGCATTCCTAAACATTACATTGTCAATTACATTCAATCTGATCTCCCCTCTCACAATGCTGACATTTTTAAGATTCGTTATATCACTATCATTTCTTTCCTTTCTTTCTGGCTGGAAGATTATACTGTATTGATTCAGTGTATATCACTTCCTACTTACCACCTTCCTCTGTCTTTGATGTGCCCTTGCTCCTTTACCATTCTTTCCCTTAATAAAACTTTATGGTGCCTTTGGGATATTATGTTTATTCATAATCCTCTCCTGGGTTGACTTGTTGCTTATGATATCTCTCCCAATATTTGCCAACTTTCCAGTTTTGTGACATTGTTTGAACCTTTAGGTTTATTACAGTCAGTTACTGTACCTTCCTGAACCTGGCTGCTGAGGCAACAAAAAACAGACAGAGGGCGGCATAGAGGTGCAATGGTAGAACAGCCGCCTTACAGCGCCAGAGACTACAGGTGCTGTCTGTACAGAGTTTGTACATTCTCCCTGTGACCATGTAGGTTTTCACCAAGTGCTCCGGTTTCCTCTCACATTCCAAAGATTTGCACCGAGCGTGTAGAATGCCAAACTGGGATAACATAGAATTAGGATACAGGTGATTGTAGGTCAGCAAGGACTTGATGGGCCGAAGGGCCTGTTTCCACCTGTATCTATAAACCAAACTGTAAACCATATGAAGCTGGGCCATTAATTTGGAGAAGCTTTCCATTTCTACAACATTTAGTCTGAAACATGACATATGGCTTCCTTCTCCTAAAGACATAAGCCATGGATTCAGAAAGCAATTTATTATATACTAGGAGTTGGACAACAGGATTACAACAGCTTTAATCCACTAGAATCGCTTTTACAGCAATAAAAGAATGCTTTCCGATTGTCAAATAAAAAATATCGAACCCTTATTGACCAGCTTACCTCAGTCTTCTCGTAGTTTTTGACCTATCTTGATGGAAGTTAAAGCCGAGTAATGTGCATCTTCCTCCCACAACTCTTTCATAAGCAATGTAAATATTTTAGCCAGGTGCTAGGTGGTGGGGTAGTGGAGCAGAGATAACACCAGGGGCTTCTTTTCCAAAGTTTGGTTATGATTTATTTTATTGCCAGCCATTGATTCGATAGCTGCTTTAACAGCCACAAGAAAAGGTCTATTCAAGGTCCACCCAGGATTGATTGGCATTCCGTATGGTTTCTTTCAGTGTTTTCCAAGTAGCAAATAATTCATCTGTAGCCTAACCAGAGCCAGTTTTTCTGAGTTGCTATGGCGACGTGTTTCTCTGTACGCAAACTGTAAGCAGGTATAATTTAATAGCTTATCTCTTCAGTCTACTGCAGCTGACTTCTTTTCTACAACTTCTGTTATTTAGGTCAATTCAAGTGTTCATTGTGAGATTTGCAGGTTTAAATTTAAACTATTGCGAGGCACAGAGGTTCAATCCAGACCTCTGGTGTTCTCTGTGTGGACTTTGTAGCTTCTTCTTGTGAGCATATTGGTTCCCCTACCACCCCCCCCCCCCCCCCCCCCCCCCCCCGTGCTCCAGTTTCCTCCCACATGCCAATGAAGTGTAGGTTTGTAGGTTAATTGGCCACTGTCAATTGCCCTTTGCGTGTCAGTGAGTAGTAGAATCAGGGCAGATAATGGGAATGTGAGGCAAATGGGAAAATCATTGGGTTGTGTCATTGTCGAGTCAGCAATGGATAGAACTGCTCTCACTTCAGGTTCAAGCCTCAATAGAAAGGAAATCCACACAGTCAGTCTGAGCTTGCCTTCCAGGTAAACCCTACGGCACCCTGCATCGTTCCAATGTGGCTGAGCGGGAGGGGTAGGAGGAGTGTGATGGGATGGGAGAGGGAGAGGGAGAGGGAGAGGTCAGACCGCTTCTAACAGAGAATTCGCATTCGGGATCACATATCTATTTAAAGCCTGTTTTCAGTTTCTGCTCACCATTTGATTACATCCATTCTGGATGTGGCATTGCTAATTAACCAGAGGACACTGTGTGGAGCCTCTATCAAGTATTACAGTAGTCAGGTAATCAGGCTCAGCCAACAGGCATTTTCATTGTGAGTTCCAGAGGTCTGAGCCAGCAACATTGTGAGAAAGGCACCATTTTTCCAAACTTTTATTCTAGGTGAATTGAAGGGAAGTGTGAAGGTGCTGCGGTTCCTGGAGAGATTGATGGGGAGGAGGGGTGAAGGCCGGGGGGGGGGGGGGGGGGGGGGGGGGGTGGAATGGTGAATAGTGACAGCATCTGCACTGAAGGGTACACCCTGCATATGCTGCACATCACTCTGGCTGCATTGATTATTTCAGGTAGTAGATGTGGCAAGATTGAAACAAGAGGCGTGGTGTCAAGGTTCAATATTGCAAATGGAGCATCCCTCACCGGGGCCAAGTGGAGGGCATTCTGCCAGAGTCCTACCTTTCCCTCTGTTTTCTATACTCCCCCTTTCTCTCCTTTCCTCCTCCCCTTCCTTCACAGTCCTCTACACTCCTCCTATCCCTCCCTCCCTATTCATCTATTTCATCACACTCATCCTACCTTTCCATTCCAAAACAACCTCTGACATTTCCGTCCCTCCCTTCATTCCATCACATTCCTCCAACTCTCCCTCCCTTCCATAGTTCCACCACACTCCTCCTGCATCTACTTCTCTCACTCCAGCATTCCTTCTATCTCTCTGTCCCTCCATTCCACCACTTCTCTTACCTCTCCCTCCCTCCATTCCAAAACATCCTCCTACCTCTCTGTCTCTCCCTCGTTCTTTAACACGCCCTCTCTGTCCTCATTACATCCTACTCCTCCTCCCTCCCTCCCTCACTCCCTTACACTTCTCCCGCTCTGTTCGTTCCTGCGCGCCTTGTTTTTTTCCTGTTAATTATTTCCTACATCCTACCTGAGGTCTTTTTGTTCAATCTTCCGAATACATCTTACACAATTGCACCTTAGATGGCTGGGCCTGAGTACACAGTAACCAATGGCAGAGCTTCAGCTGCCTTAGCAGTGATGGAATCGAGTCGGCATTTCAGTGGGGGAGCAGTGAGCGGTGTTACCCATGGGAGATGGGGGCGGGCAACCAGAGTAATTATAGCAGAAATTAGCTCCTGCTACTGCCTGAAGCAAATGCAACCACTTTGCTGGCACACAATGGATCCCATGAGCACCATGAATGCTGGAATAGTGCTCATTTTACAATGATCATAAACAGTGTGTGTACAGCATTCTGAGAGAACACAGCAATAAATTCAGAGTCAGTAATCTCTCTGAGGCTGCTGCACTTGGTGCTGAGTGGGTTTTGGGACTGGACTCTCTGGACATTACAAAGCCAATGTATTGCCAGTGTTTCTCTTCACGTTTCAACAAGCTTCATAAGGAAGTCATGACTGTGAATACTGGTTTTGCTGGGTGGATTACATTACTCGACTAGTGCTCTAGAAATCCCAAGGCCTGGGCCACCAATGCAGAGATCCAGGTTCAGATCCCACCAGATAAACCATGGAGTTTAAAATCATGATTGACCCAAAATGAAATAAAAACAATTAGTAACAACAGTCACTACACTACCAAGGTGTTGTAAACAGTTTTCAACTCAATCACCACCACTGTCTGTGACCTCCTGCCTGGCAGACCCTTCATCTACTGTTACTATTAAGCCAGAGTATGAAGACTGATTAGTGTGCAAGGTGGTGCCAGAGCAACACCAGTCATACCTCGAAATGAGGGGCCAATCTAGGTAGAAAGTCCACCATCTATATAGGTCTGGCTTATATGTGATTCCGGGTTCTTAAATGTCCTCCAAAACAATCAAGCATGCTCCTCAATTGAAACATCATATATGTGGTGAAACAGAGAAAGGGAAAATAGGACACATTGCATACCATTGTCCCAGGGACCAAATTCACACATGGGAACGTTGTCCCTAGCTCAGTTGACCTTACAAACATCTGAGGCCTGGTGTCTAAATTGGGAGATTAATCCCACAGGACAGTCAAGCAATTGTTTGACATAGTCACACTCACTGAGTTATACACAATGCCAGACTCTGGGTATGCCCTTGGCCCACCAGAGTGCAACACAATGATATAATGTTTGGGGAAAGTATTCCAGGGAGCCATTGTGTCACAGATTCATACAGCATGGAAACATGCCTATTGGTCCATCAAGTCCACACTAACCATCAATACTTTCTAACCCGTCCATTTTCCCTATATTCCAATCAACTCTCCCCCATCCCACCAACCCCAGGCACTATCCCTCACGTACGGTATACACTTGCAGCAATTTACAGTAACCTACCAGCCCTCACAGGTTTGGGATGTCGAAGGTATCCGGAGCACCCAGGAGAAACTGAGTCCCCAACATGGTCTCTGATAAGACCCACAAAGTGTCATGGCATTAGGTTAAATACGGGCCAGGAAACCTCCTCCTATCATCTTCCCCGATGAACTGTGCTAGTCCTTGCTGATCAACACATGGGAGAAGCACAAAATGTACTCTAAGTAAGGGGTTTTGATGCCCATCACCAGCAGTGGCTCAGTAGCGTTATCATTGGTCGATTCTTGGAGAACATGGCTGCTAGCAGATAGTCAATCAACCAATAGGGGGCATAAATCTACACAAGGTCAAGTCCTTTCCAACCCATGCATGCATCCATCCACAATAGAATTAGTGCAGGAGATCACCACACAGTTCTTGCGGAGAGAAAGTTCTGTTTTCACACTGAGTACATGCTCCATCCAGCATGCTGTGTGACAGTATAAATGTCATGACTCAGAACAAATCTGGAACCTCAAAGCTGTGCATCCATTGAGCTCTGTGGACCATCTGAGGCAAAAATGTGGACAACCACAATCTGTAACCTCGGCTTGCCCGCTCTCTATTTTATGACGACAAAACCTGAGAATCCAATCCTGGCTCAGTGATCATTGTAGAATGGCATGCTGGGAGCACCTAGGTAAACATGTTGCCAACCAGACATGCATGCCAAAGAGCAAACGCAGCATTCAATAGATAGGTATCTGTGACCAACCAATGGATCACCTCTGGTTGTGATGTCCAGCTTCAAGTTTCTGGGTACTCACATTTCGGAGGACCTAACATGGTCCAATAACACTGCTGCGCTGGTCAAGAAGGCACAGCAACGACTGTTCTACCTAAGAACACTGAAGAAGTCTGGTCTACCCCAACAGCTGCTGACGACATTCTACCGCTGCACCATAGAGAGCATCCTAACACATGGCATCCCTGTGCGGTACCTCAGCTGCACAGAGGCAGAAAGGAAAACTCTTCAGCGGGTAGTCCATAGAGCTCAGAGGACCATCGGAACACAGCTACCAGCCTTGGAGGGCATCTACAACACACGATGCCTCAGAAAAGCCACTAGCATCCACAAAGACTCTTCACACCCCTGCAACAGTCTGTTCGAACTCCTTCCATCTGGCAGACGATACAAGGCCTTCTACGCCCGCACCTCCAGACTCAGGAACAGCTTCATCCCCAGGGCCATAACTGCTATGAACCGGTCCTGCTGAGCCGGATGGTCACAACGCACAGTGATCCGGCACAGATCTACTTGCACTTTATTCTGTCTTAAAACTGTTACAATTTGTTTCGTTGGGTTGTTGTTGTTTAAATTAATGCTGACTAGCTAATTAAATTATTGCATCGTATGGGAGGCGCATTCCCAATCTCGTTGTACCCCTGTACAATGACAATAAAGATATATTGTATTGTATTGTATTGTACATTCCTCGTGCTTGGTTCTCCATATTGGGAATGTGTTTAAGGGGTAGTTGCTGTCTCAGTAAGAGCAAAGGCAAACAGGTATTACGATAATAATCTGATGACCATCAGCTGGAACCCTGCTATTGGGGCGGTCTCTCGAAACTTAGTTCACCCAGAAATACTTGATGTAACAGGAAGAGTCGTCTCATTTTTAGAATTCTCCACCGATATCACATCAGAAGAATTCTTCGGGAGTCTCAGTCATCGCCAGAAACCAGATTCCTGTGCATCATTCAACTGCAAGCCGACAGCTCTTGGCTTCCAATGACCTTACCTAACTCATCCCAGCAGCAGCAGGAAGCCAATGCTACATGGATTCTTTGAGCTACAGCCAGACCGAGCGACTCCACTGAAGACAGCTGGTCAAATTAATATTGGCTATCCCAACTGCATCAGGCCACCGAATGGGAGTCCTTCACACAGACTGTGGTGGAAAACTCAATACTCACTTTAAAAGGAGACTGGCAGATTCTATTTTCAGCACAAAATTACCATGTTAAAATATGCAATGAATCCTGCACCTTCCATCTCTGGGACTGTATGAAAACTCAACTCAGAATCAATGCCTGTGCTTTCAGCAATCTCCTTGCCTATCTCTGAAACTGCTCCACCTCCATGTTGCTCCTTAAACCCACTTCTTTGAGGAAGTTTGGTCACCCCTTCTGCCACTCCCCCCTTTGCTTTATTTGGTTTTCAGTCACACTTCCGTATGCAATTTTCTAGATAAAATGAAGTTTAAAAAGGTAGAAAAGGACACAAAGTGCTGGAATCACTTGCAACTCAAAGTTGCTGCAGCAGGTAAGGTAGCTTATCTGGAGAACATGGATAGGTGATGTTTCGCGTCAAGGCACTTCTTCAGACCAATTCTTTCTGAACAAGGGTCTCGACCCAAAACATCACCTATCCATATTCCCCAGAGACGCTGCCTGACCTGCTGTGTTACTCCAGCACTTTGTGTCTTTTTGTGCTTTAAACCAGCATCTGCAGTTCCTTGTTTCTACATAAAAAGGTAAGCTGATATTGGTAGAATGAAAACCAATACCTCTAATGTGAAAGAAATGTTGCAGCTTTTTCTAATCTGCATCAGTCTCCTTGGGCTCATCAATTCTGACATTGAGTGAGGCAGGCAGGGAGAGTGCTGGAGTCTTCGAGAGGTACAGCGTGGAAACAGGCCCTTAGGTACATTGAGTTTGCACCCTTCCTTAATCCAACTTTTTAATCACACATTATCATCAACTCTCCCCACTCACTACACTCGAGCAATTTACATTGGCCAATTAACCGAACAACCTGAATGTGGGAGGAAACCAGAACGCCTGGGAGAGAATGTGAAAATCCTACATAGAAAGCACTGAGATCAGGCTTGAACCCAGATTACTAGCTCTGTGATGCAATAACTATCTACTGCACCACTATGCCTCCCTGAGCGGACTGTGATCTTTCCACTGCTGGGAGACCCCTTGGCCCAACTGTTCTCCCAGTCAGACAACTCCATTGTTCAGTATCAAAGAAGAATGCCCAGCAGCCCTAACCCTAATCACCATCACCTAACAGCTCTGTGTACGCTTCATCATGTACACAGTGCTCTTTTTGGGATCTTGCTGAGTGCCAATAATCTGCAGGGTTTCTTATTCATTCAAGAGTATTTTCTTAGCTCTAACGTTTGATTTTGGCCCAGACACCTACATGCAGTATTTCCTATTATGCACTGGGCTAAAACAGAATTGCTAAGTTCCAATGAGGGTCTATACGAGTCAGAGACCATCTCCCAGAGTTCATCCCAGGATACAGCCTATGAAACCTGGACAAGGCAAGGCCAGGAAGTGTACAGAGGGCTGAGGAAAATAAGGGCAGAAGAAACCAGCCAGCTGTGATCACTTGCTGAGTGGAGCAGCAGCTTCATCCTTGGTGACTCATCTGAATTATGACAATAAAAATCTGCAAACCACAGGACTGGGAGCATATGGGGTCAGCATGTAATATATGCTCGATATTGCATTCACTGAAGCAATGACTCATTAATCACAAAGCGTTTATGTTTGTGCTTGCGTTTTTGTTTCAGCTAAAATGTATTATTTTAAACTTGTGTAACCCAGATCCATTCCACAACCATGCTGCTCTGAAATGCACACTACACCATCTCCATGGCAATGATTGAGAATGAGTAGAGAGGAGCTTTTCTCATACATTGAGCTCCCCATAACAGATCTCTAATTGGCTTTTACAGGTTGTTAGCCATGGAAATCTTTCTGTCAGTGGAAGAGGTTGTTTACCAGGCTGCTTATAAAAGCGGTTTATAACCTTGCCACTTGAAGTGCCCCATTGATTGAAATCTCTATCCAATTAAAGAAATCATACCAATGTCCACAAATATATTATATTAACATGCACCTGTTTTGCAGATACATAGCATGCACAAATATTTTGTGCATTGACACACAGTGTGTGTTTAAAAGATGCACTTGTATTGTTTTACCACTGCAGTGAAATAGACTGTGGCTTTCACAGGATTACAACCCAACAAGTTTTGACTCCATGCCAAAATGGATAATCAGAGGCTGGTCAAATAGATTATTTAATAAAATACTCAAATGATGAGTTGGGGAGTTTTAGGAAGGGAATTTCAGAACCCAGGACTAAGTGGCTATGGATGATGGAGGAATGTGAATCAGGAATACCTTAGACATCCCCAAAAATATAGGATTCTGAGAGATGATGTTGTTGGAGTAGATGACAAAGGTGGGACGTGAGGACAGAGGAGGATTTTAAAAAAAGCACAAAGTTTTTTTAAAAATTGAGCCACAAGGTGAAGATTGAAGGGCCATGACAATACTGTCATTTCCATATAGGTCGGCAGCAAAATATTTATCACTGAAATATCAGTAATTATCCCATGATCAGTGGGTAGGCTGAATGACGAGTGAGTGCCAGTGAGCATTGGGCTTTCTCCAGGACCTGCTCACTGTCCAAAGGGTTAACCTTAACGCTCAGGCACATTACTGTGTCTGTGGAAGATTCCCGCACAGGAGTAAATGAGGAGCTTCCCGTTTCAACTAGTGTGAAACGCAATGAGACCACAACATGTTCATTTGTTTCCCGAGTAATTACACTGAGCACAGCGTGAGGCAGAGGTGCCTGCGAGAGCTCTCTCATTTGCTGATGACAAAGAGTGCGGTGTATTGTATTGCGCACAGAAAGCAGTGAATTAAAGGAAAACGCCGAGACGTTGCATCTTGATGGCATTTATTTTCAGCTGCATCTTGATGGCATTTATTTCCTTGCTTGGGGTTTGTTGTTACTGCCAAAGCCACCATTCAATGTGCCTGTGCTGCTGCTCCTGCAGTTCCTTGCTGACCTGCATGAGGGCAGTGCAGAGCAAAACTTCTCAATGTGGGGCTGACATGATTTTGACAGGGTTCCATTCCCATGAACTGTTACAATCAAAACCCAGTATAAGTAGCACAGGTAGGGGAAAGAGAAAAGAAACTGCATGCAGAATATAGCGTTACACCTACAGAGAGAACACATCAAATAATATGCAAGGGCCACAACAAAGTAGTTTTCGGGTTCAGGAATTCAGCCTTAGGGCCGGTCAGGAATCTGATAATAACATTGAAGAAGTATCCTTGAATTTTATGATACATGGTTTCAAGATTTTGTATCTTCTGCCTGGCACTGGTGTAGAGTCATAGAGCTGTGCAGTACAGAAATAGGTCCTTTGGTCCATCTTGTCTATGCCAACCAATTTGAAAGTTGTAATTAAATCAGCTTCTATAGCTTCCTCTGGCAGCTCATTCCAGACTGTGAGTGAAAAGGTTATCCCTGAGATTCCTTTTAAATCTCTTCCCTCTCACCTTAAACCTATGCCCTCTAGTTTTAAACATCATAATTGTTTCTGCTTCTATAGTGTCAGTGGTCCTTGAATATGTTGGCTCTTTTGCTGAGGATGACACAGTGGTTCAGCAGTTAGAGCTGCTGCCTCACAGTACCAGAGACCCAGGTTCGATCATGATCTCAAATAGTATCTGCGTAGAGTCTGCATGTTCTTCTTGTGACCACGTGGGTTTCCTCCGGGTGCTCAGGTTTTCTACCACATCCCAAAGACGTGTAGTTTTGTAGGCTAATTGGCCTTTGTAAGGAAGAAAGAAGGTTAAGCAAAGCAAGGGCAAGAAATCCCTCTTGGCAATCCAAGAGAGAGTTAGCCTCTCATGCGTGTCCTTTTAAATATTTAGTGGTACTGTTTAATGGCATGGAGTGTCTTGTAGCAATTATAATTGGCTGCACCTTCCATAATGTATATCGTAGTCACTCAAGACTGATGTTGCTGTACTCCCCTCTGATGATGTGGTTGACTCACTGATTAAATCACTTCTAGAGTTGACAGTGTGAATTGCTTCATTAACAAACAAAGAGCCCTGAAGGATATTGTGAGGGTTTAATTATACATCCTTGGTATATCTGGATGACCACATGATCGCTTCCTCCCACATCCCAGATGGAATAATACGTCCAACATCTTGCCCCAGGGTGACTGTGGAAATGCATGGCTAAACACTGAGCTGGCTGCTCTGAGCTGCTGTGACACAGTGAGCTCCAGTGGGCTGCGAGGAAGCACATCCTCACTATGGTCACCGTCCAGTCACTGGAGGAGTAGATGGAGTGGAGATAGATGGACTTTGATGTTCTCTAGGTTTTTATTGTGCTCGTAGTATCAGTCTTCAATGAGGTATGGTATCACCCCAGTCAGCCACATGAGTGACAATGGTGATATGTACAAAACATATGTGCAAACACCACTGCGAATAAAACCAGCACATTGAATGTATAGACTGACACTAAGAGTGTATTAAGAGCTTCTCACTGTACATATTTTTTATAAATACAGTTTAAAAAAAAATTAAAACAAGTTACATGGGAACCTTCATTTGTGGCTGTATTAGGCTGTGCTCAGAACTGAAATATGCAGACACCAAGTGCTGCTATGTGCTGAGCTTCTACCTGCCCCTGGTGTTGCGAATGATGGGACCGACCCTTCTGCTGCGTAATGTTACAGACATTGCCGCACTCCCTGTCCTTCCTGGAAAAGTTATCCCGATAAACACAATCCATCAGGCAACATCCTGCGGACACTGCTGGACAAGGACTCGATGGCACCGTCTGCTGTAGATATTAAGGCACCGTCTGCTGTAGAAGCCACTCATACATTTGAACTTACTATCTTCCCAGGAAGCCAAATGAGTGGCACTGTTGTGCAAAACACAGAATGTGCAAACACCACCAATGTTTAAAACCAATAACACCATGAACATGTAGATTAGACGACACTACAAATGTGAAGAGTCATACACTGTTTTTGGTATGAATAAAGTTTATTTTTGAAATGAAAAAGAAGCATGGGCAAGTAGCCACTGAGAGCTGGGTCCAATGTAACAGCTTCTCAAATACTTCATGGATGCAAAGTTTAAGCAGGATATAGGAGTGGCATTGACGCATTGAAGGACAACATACTACATTGTTGATGCCGCTCACACACCAGGTGTGAGCTTGGCTGAGAGTTAGCACATTCAGTTATATATTGGTCAATCTCAGTGGCATTGCCTGTCATTTTAGATACTGAGTGCAAACTGTTACCCAGCTTCCCAGGAGCTGCAGTTAACCCTGGAAGTTACACCATGCAACCTTCTCCCTTCAGCTGCCCCATGCTCATATCAGGCCCTTGTTTGCCCGACATGATTGTTCTCATGAAATGATGCCTGAGCAGGATTGATGGAACGAGCCTGGTTCGCTATCTGTGAGTGATCTTTCCTTTCACGATGCCAGCCCTTCCATACTCAGATGGAAATGTGCTGAAATGAAACCAATTTGTTTTCATGCCCTTATGATGTTTAATCTGATTTGTTCCCCGCAGATTCTTTGCAGATCAATCTCTAATTCAAGACATTGTTGAGGCATTTGGAGTATGGTGTTCAGTTTTGGTCGCCATGCTGTAGGAAAGATGCCATCACATCAAGGGCCGCAAGGGTTCTAGTTTAGGGAGAGGTTGGACAAGCGAGGGCTTTATTCTGTGGAATGTAAGAGACTCTAGGTCTTATAGAGGTGCACAAAATAGATAGGGTAGACAATCAAAGCCTTTTTCTCAGGGTGGAAATGTCCAACACTGGAGGGTGTAGCTATAAGTGAGATGGGGAAAATGTAATGGAGATGTGTGGGGCAAGTATTTACACAGAGTGTGGTTGGTGCCTGGAACACATTGCCAGAGGTGATGGTGGAAGCAGATACTATAATGGCGTTTAAGAGACTTTTAGATACTCACATGAAGTGCAAGGAATAGAGGTATATGGATCATCTGCAGACAGATGAGATCAGTTTAACTTGGCATCATGTCCAGCACAAACATTGTGGGCTGAAGGGCCTGTTCCTGTGCTGTACCACGTTCCTGTGCTGCGTTCTATTTTCTATGTAAAATCAAAGGGTGAATGTGCAGTCTTTTTCCTTGAACTAGAGGGAAAGATTAGAGGGGTTACAGTTTAATAGGAATCCGAGGGGCAGCTTTTTCACACAGAGGATACAGAAATGGAACAAGTTGCCAGAGGATGTAGTTAAGGCAGGTATAATAATAATATTTAATAATACAATAATAATATTTAAATGACATTTGGATAAGTACATGGATAGCAAAGATTTATAGGGTTATGAGTCAAAAGAAGGCAAATCGGATTCATGTAGATGGGCATCTTGGTCAGCATGGATGAGTTTGGCTGAAGTAAGTGCCTGTTTCCGTGTTGTGTGGCTATGTGACTCTAATCAGAGAGCAACACTAATAATGAGGCTTTGACAGCAGAATTAACCCATCTCTAAATCGGGACTGTAATATTCTGTGAGGCTCCTGATGTCTTTCATCCTCCAGGCACCTTACTAATGGATTTTAATATTAGCATCTTCCTTACTAATGGATTTTAATATCTGCAACCTTCTTGCAATACTTTATTCTTGCTGCAATGATTGACTTCACATTACCACAGAGCACAAACCTGCTGGGTGGCCCGTTAATGCCTGTGTGTGCATAAATATTTAATGATCACAGCATTTATCCTTTGACTGATATCAGTGGAACACGCCATTAATTTGCTTCCAGTCACAGGAGCCACTCTCAGGGTTGGGAATAAACCTACAAAACATTATGATTTTTACACCTGAAGCTTGCAATTGAAACATTATTTGACTCTAAATCCCTTAAGTATTGAAATCCTGAGACGGGCACACTACACCTGTTCTGCTTTTTTAATCAATGATTCCTTTGCACCAACAATTATCAGCTAACTGCAGCACTCGGTCCTTTGGGCCCATGAAAGCTCCCGCCAGAGCAACGCCATCTGTCCCGTTCGACTTCCTCGAGCAACATGCTCTCTCATATCCTTATCAATTCCCTTTGAAACTTTGGCCACCCATCCACACTACGGGTATTTTACAGCGGACAATTAACCTACCAATTTGCACATCTCTGGGAACGTGAGAGGAAACTGGAGCAATGGGAGAAACCCTGGAGTCATAGGGAGAAGGTGCAGATTCCACATAGGTCAGAATCGAACCCGTTTGCCTCGAGCTGATTGCCGTGTCACTGTGCCATAAGTTTCATCTTATTTCTCTTGTCTCCTCTCCTTGTCACATATCCTTCGGACAAAACTAAATTTCTGATCATGTTACAGGTGCAACCGAAGTGGACGTTGTCGAACCTTAATGCAGCAGCTTGCTGCATGAGCAGCAAATATTCACAAGAAATTTGTTACGTTTATATGAATTAATAGTTGAACATTTGCTCTTCTAATCTTTGTTCTTTTTCAGTTTTAAAATGCTTGCAGATGATCAGTCTTGTTAGTTTATCATTGCATTCTCAATGGTTTCTTTAGCAAAGTAAAGGGGGATGAAATGTGCTGGAATTAGTGCTTGGGATATAAATCATGTGGCTGCAGATTAAACAATTAATTGCTCAGCACCTTAAAAATCTATTGACTGTAAATAATTTATTTAATTTGTGTGCTTTAAATGTCAGGTCATCTAATCTTAATCTCTGTAAATTAGTTTTCAAACATTTGCAGTGGTCAAATCTGTTCCCTCTTTGGATTCATCCCTGCTGAACATGACTGTTGACACTACCTCCAGCACAATGCCTGGTTATGCATTCTTCATCAAAGTGCACACCTCATCCTCCCCCATGGAACCTTTTACCATTATCATAAATCAGTGTCTCCTCAGTATTTGCAACCCTGCCCTGGAACTAGTTTCTCTTTTTAAAATATTGCTGCAGGTTCAGAATGGCACAGTGGCGCAGCTAGTAGAGCTGTTGCCTCACAACACCAGAGTCCCAAGTTCGATCGTGACCTTGGATGCAATCAGTCTTCCTCTGGATGCTCCAGTTTCCTCCCACATCCTAAGGACGTCCTGGTTTGCAGGTTAATTGGTGTCTGCCCATTGCCTCAAATGTGTAGGGAGTGGATGCAAAGGTGGGATGACATAGTGTGAACGGGTGGTCGATGGTCTTGTGGGCTTGGTTGGTCAAAGGGCCTGTTTTTCAATCAATTCAATCAAAGCTAATTTGGGGTGGTGGAAACAAAACAACAAATGTGCATCAGATAGATTGCATAGGAGCAAGACTAGTTGTACATTGGATCACACTGAGTTCAAGAAAGCCTAAGATATCCTTAAAATTATAAATATGAATGCACAAAGTATATTAAACAAAGTTGGAGAGTTTCAGCCATAGTTATTAATGTGATAGTATTGATTAAGGGGGATCTTGCCGTGCAAGTGAGAGAAGATGTCCTGGATGTCAAGAACAGTGACTACTTGGTTAAAATTAAGGAACAAAATCTACTTGCATTGCTGGCTCGAAGGACTGAATGGCCTACTCCTGCACCTAGATTATATGCTTTCTATCTTTACTTGGAGGATTCTATAGGCTGCTGAGTGGTGGGGAGGATGTACAGGTGCAATTTTGCAGGGAAATTGTGCAGGCATACAAACATCATATGACACTGTCTCATAACGACTTCAGCCACCCTAATAAGGAATGGAAGACTAATGTTGTAAGGGGAAGAAGAAGAAGAAGAGGAATCTCAGAATTTTGTACGAGAAATTCATGACCAGTATATTTCAAGAAGTAGTCAATGAGATGGAGCAATTGAAGTGGTGGAGGAACATTTTGGGGACAGTTATCAAACCAAATGGTTGAAAATATAATGGAAAATGGTATAGGCCATTATTAAGATTAAAATAACCTATTGGAGAAGGGCCATTTTCAATGGGATAAAACAGATTTGGCACAGGGCTTAAATGGAATCAAAAGCTGGCAGACAACGTCATTGAAAAATGGTTTGGGTACATTCCAATGAGAGGGAAACATAGTGGAATTAAAATTAGAGTTCTTTGGATGATCAAAGGGATGGAGGTTGAATAAAACATTACAAGTGTGTAATGACAGATATCAGAGTTACAACATCAAAACATCCAGGCTGATTGCAGAAAGCAGAGGGGAAAGAATAAGGAACATACCTCAAGTTAAGATTTGGCGACTGTTTCACTAAACACTTGCACTCGGTCTGCCAAGGCCTACTGCCTGTCCAGCTGAATGTTCCCAGCACTTTCTGTTTTCATTTCTGAATTTCCAGCATCAGCAGTTTCTCTTTGATTATTGATAAGTTCGTTGTACAATGGTATCTCACAGTTATGTGTGTAAGAAAGAACTGCAGATGCTGGTTTAAACCAAAGATAGACACAAAAAGCTGGAGTAACTCAGCAGGACAGGCGAGACCCAAAACGTCACCCATTCCTTCTCTCCAGAGATGCTGCCTGTCCGCTGAGTTACTCCAGCTTTTTGTGTCTATCTCACAGTTATATTGCAAGTAGAAGAACACCTGTTAATTTTATAGGTGTGTGCCCCTGCCTGGAGCTTCTGTGAGGGGATGCCAGGTCAGACACAGGAATTTATTCATAGCCATTAAAACAGTCCAACTAAATTCCATCTGGAGATCCTGGTATTAATATAAATCAGTTCTTTATTAACAATCTTTGGAGTGGATAGTGTGTCAGTGAGCGAAGTTGAATGCTTGCCAGACTGTCATAATGGAAGTCTGTGCGTTCACAGAGCACAAAAACCCTGGTTACAGAGCAGAATGTTGTCGCTGTGATTCTAAACAGCCGCTGGGAGCTGCACACCATCTGCCGAGTGGTTTGGCCTTTTGCAGTTGGATTAGTTCATGTGGAAATCTAGCCCACACCTCAGTTACATTTTTATTTATGGTTGCCATGTTGTATGCTTGATTGGACAATGCTACTGAATTAGACTGCTCCATTTAACACGAGCTGGCTGTGTTTGAAGAACCATTTTAGAATGAGATTTACATCCTGACCCTTACCTAGTTCTGTTTGGTGGAAGCACTTAGAGGAAATTTTCAATTTGAAAGTAAATCACACTGTCCTGGAGATGGAATTGCTTTAAGGCATTTTACTCAGTATTTAACAGGCCTGTGTGTATTTGGGGCAATCCACAGGGAGTTTGTCACCTTCATTGCCTTTAATGGCTCATTCAATTAATACTCTGGTGTTAATATCATTTGACACCCTGTTGATCCTTCCACATAATGCCTGACATCCCTTTAGTAGGCGTACTCTACTTTCACAAAACAGATCGTAACATCATTAACACAACCCAAAGACCAGCACCCTCAAATTGCCAGACGAGAGTTGCAATGCAGTGGACCAGTGTCGGAGGAGGAATTTTCCAACCTATGGACATTTCCAGCGAGACAGTAAAATGTCTCTAACAATTTCCATCACTTCTTTAAGTTCCTGTCTAATTAATTAACTCTCCTCTATATATTGGCTTTCTTCCCTCCCCACTCCCAGTCCTGATGCAGAGTCTAGACCCAGAATACAACCAACCCTTCGCCTCCACAGATGATGTTTGACCCACTAAGTACTGGGAGGTACAGCAGTAGAGTTTCGGTTTATAGTGCCAGAGACCCGGGTTCGATCCTGGCTATGGATGCTGCCGTAGGGGCTGTATGGAGTTTGCACGTTTTCCCTGCAACAATGTGGCATTTCTCCTGGCGTTCCGGTTTTATCCTACAATTTGGACACCATATCTGAGGAAGGATGTGCTGGCTTTGGAGAGGGTCCAGAGGAGGTTTACAAGAATGATCCCAGGAATTAGTAGGTTAACCTGCAGTGCATTCAGAAAGTATTCAGACCCCTTTATTTTTTCCACATTTTATTACGTTACAACCGTATTTTAAAATTGATTAAATTCTTTTTTTTATCATCAATCTACACACAATACCCCAGAATGAAGAAGCGAAAACAGGTGTTTAGAATTTTTTGCAAAGTAATTAAAAAGAAATAACTGAAATATCACATTTACATAAGTATTCAGACCCTTTGCTATGACACTCAAAATTGAGCTTATGTTCATCCTGTTTCCATTGATTATCTTTAAGATGTTTCTACAACTTGATTGGAGTCCACCAGTGGTAAATTAAATTGATTGAACATGATTTGGAAAGGCACACACCTGTCTATATAAGGCCCTACAGTTGACAGTGCATGTCAGAGCAAAAACCAAACCATGAAGACGAAGGAATAGACCTTAGACCGAGACAGGATTGTGTCGAGACACAAATCTGGGGAAGGGTATAAAAACATTTCTGCAGCATTGCAGGTCCTGAAGAGCACAGTGGCCTCTGTCATTCTTAAATGGAAGAACTTTGGAACCACCAAGACTCTTCATAGAGCTGGCCGCCCGATTTGAGCAATCGGGGGAGAAGGGCCTTGGTCAGGGAGGTGAGCAAGAACTCGATGGTCATTTTGACAGAGCTTCAGAGTTCCTCTGTGAAGATGGGAAAACTTTCCAGAAGGACAATTATATCTGCAGCACTCCACCAATCAGGCCTTTATGGTAAAGTGGCCTGACGGAAGCCACTCCTCAGTAAAAGGCTCATGACCAGCTGCTTGGAGTTTGCCAAAAGGCACCTAAAGGACTCTCAGACCATGAGAAATAAGATTCTCTGGTCTGATGAAACTAAGATTGAACACTTTGGCTTGAATGCCAAGCTGCACCGCTCATCGCCTGGCCAATACCATACCTACGCAGGGCCGTCTTAACGCATGGGCCTGATGGGCACTTGCCCGGGGCCCCACGAGCATAGGGGCCCCATGCTGATCTGTGTATGTTAAGTGACTTGCAATAAATAAATACTACTTTAAAAATGTAGGTTCAATAAGTGCTTTTTTCGCAACATTTTCGGTCCCTAAGTGCTTCTCACAGCGATCTGTAAGTGCTTTTCGCAACAATGTAGCACCCTAAGTCCATCGCTAAGTGCTTTTCGGTAAGTGCTTTTCGCCGGCACGACAGGGGGGGGGGCTGGTAGGGAAAGTGGGGTGGGGGAGAGTAACGGTAGGGGCCCCAGTACACTGCTTTGCCTGGGGGCCCATAATGCTGTAAAAACGTCCCTGTACCTACGGTGAAGCATGGTGATGGCAGCATCATGCTGTGGGGATGTTTTTCAGCGGCAGGATCTGGGAGACTAGTCAGGATCGAGGGAAAGATGAACGGAGCAAAGTACAGAGAGGCCCTTGATGAAAACCTGCTGCAGAGAGTTCTGAACCTCAGACTGGGGCAGAGGTTCACCTTCCAATAGGACAACAGCCCTAAGCACACAGCCAAGACAACACAGGAGTGGTTTTGTGACAAGTCTGTGAATGTCCTTGAGTGGCCCAACCAGAGCATCTCTGGAGGGACCTGAAAATAGCTGTGCATCGACGCTCCCCATCCAATTTGACAGAGCTTGAGAGGATCTGCAGAGAAGAATGGGAGAAATGACCCAAATACAGGTGTGCCAAGCTTGTAGCGTCATACCCAAGAAGACTTGAGGCTGTAATCGCTGCCAAAGGTGCCTCAACAACGTACTGAGTAAAGGGTCTGAATACGTGTAAATGTGATATATCAGTTATTTATTTTTAATTAAATCAATCGCCTCCACCCCATCTTCAGTCTCAATGCCTTCCGCCGGCTAATTAGCCAACAGGAATTTGCATTGGACCAAACACGGAACAGTACAGCTATATGCTGCTGTATACAACACATAGTAACAGGTCCTTCAGCCCAAAATGTCTCTGCCGAATATATTGTCAATTTAAACTGTACATCTGCCTGCATGTGGTCTACAACCCTCCAATCCCTATCTCTTCACCTCTCAGCGAAAATGCTTTTTAAATATTGCTGTCATATATGCTTCCACCACTCGCCTGGCAGAACATTCAGATACTACTGACCTCTGTGTAAAAAAACGTGCCTCAAAAATCTGCTTTATCTTTCTCCTCTCACCTCCAAACCTGTGCCATCTAGTATTTGACATTTCCACCCTGAAAAAAAGATTTTATCATCCTGTCTATGCCTCTCATCATTTTCTACACTTCTATCAGGTCACCCCCCAGTTTCCCAAACTGCAGCAAAGTTTGACCAATATCTCCTTATACTGTAGCTAAGAAGGTCCTACAGCTTTTTACCTAGAATCTCATCACAAGCTGTTCACAACTACTGGCCCTCTGGAAGTGCAAATCGTGAATGTACAAAGCCTAAGGCTTATTAGAATCACAAGCGCCTCCACTGTAAGGTGGTCTCCGACCACAGATGCTGTTTAAGTTGTGCTGAACTCCAGGCTAAGAAAGCAGGTGTGTTGGTCAAAGTGATTACACTGCTTCAGGTGGAGCTGAGAGCCAAATGTCACAGTGAGGGAGTGCTGCACTGTTGGAGGTGCCATTGTTGGATGCACCTCGGACGGCCCATTATATAAATGCCAGTCCACCAGATGTTAAAAGAATCACCGGGTGCAAAAGCACAAAAAAAATCGGGCAGAGGTAGGCCATTCATCCCCTCAAGCCTACCCTGCCATTCAATACATTTGTGGCATCAGCTTCAAAAATAGAAACACTGGAAGAACTCATCTAGTCAAGCTGCATCTGTGGAAAAAGTAATCGGTCACATTTGTTCCATGCAACAGTTCTGTCACTGATCCCAAATGTATACTTTTTCTCTCTCCACAGATGCTACTTGACTGAGTGAGTTCTTCTGGTGTTTACAGTTTTTTGTTACAGATTCCAAAATCTACAGTGTGATTTGTTTCCCTTTTTTGTGTTGATTCTCCACACCCCTCAATTCCCTGATCTTTGAAAAAATGTATTTGCCTTCTCTTTGACTATCTCTGATGATACAGCCTCCACACTCCATGGGATAGAAAATTGCTGACTCACCTCCGTCTGTGATAAGAAAATTTCTGTGCACCTCAGTTTTAAATGGCCTCCCGTTGAAACTGCAATGCTTTTACAACTCGTGAAAACATCTTAACGTTTACCCTGTGTCGCACCTTACAATTTTATGTTTGAATAAAGTCAGCCCTCGTTTTTCTAAACGCTAGGGAGTATAGACCAAACCAGTATAGCCTCAGTTGATAGACAACCCTCTCATCTCAGGAATTAGCCTGGTGAATCCCCTTAAGACAGCTTTAAATGCAGCTATATCCTATCTTCAGTATAAGAACTAAAATTGTGCATAGTTCTTCAAGTATGGCATCACCACCACCCTGTAACAAACCCCCCCTATTCCTAAATTTCAACTTCTTTGCAATAAATTGCACAGATTTGAAGAAATGGGAAAGATTTTCCCAGGATCCTGGCAAACATTATGGAATTATTACATTGCTGCTTCACATTGCTGTAATAAATTCTATTGCTTCACATTGCTGCATAAATTCCGCAAGGCAGTGAAAAGAAAAAGACTGTGTAATAAAAATAAGACATTAAGTTCCTGGGCATGTCACAGAGAAATAAATGAGGAAATGGACAGATAGGAATCCTTCATGAACCAACCTCGACTCAATGGGCCAAATAGCTGTTATTATATCATTAGGAAATATGGCAACCTGAAAGCAGTAGAATTGTGGGATCATGGCAGGAAGCTCCCCTGGCTTGGTTTTGATTTATTCACCCTGCTTTGCAAGCCTTTGCACACAGAACAGGTAGCCTTGAGATTTGTTGTGGATTCTGTGCTGTTATGTAGTGAGGACACACCTGGTTAGGAGGGTCAGAAAAGTGCTGATTGGTTGTTTGAAGTGAAATGCATGAAAGGCCTGGCAGAGAATTCGAGTGAAGTTGGACACTGATTGATGTGCAAGGGAAAGATTACAGTGGCTTGTGTTGGTTAGGCAGTTTTGTTTAGTGCTGTTACACCTGGTAACGCAGTCTTATTTGAAAAGCAGTGGGAGGTGAACTGCCACAAAGTGGGAGCTGAGACTACTGGATAACCCATTGCCGTTCCTAGGGGTCTGGACGATGTCTGCCCTCTCTTGCCTGGGTCTGCTGCTCACTGTTGTTGTCTTTGAGCGTGAGTATCAACATAGAGTCTCTGTCACTCTTTCTAACATCACATGAGCAGGTTGGAGTCAGTGGGACAGTCTGGGACTGGGACTGGGCCAGACTGGTCTCACTGAGACAGACTGTGATTGGAACAACCTATGATTAGGACAGGCTGGGATTGGGACAGGCTGGGATTGGGACAGGCTGGGATTGGGACAGGCTGGGATTGGGACAGGCTGGGATTGGGACAGGCTGGGATTTTGACAAAGTGTCATTAAGACAGGCTGTGAATGGGACAGGCTGGGATTGGGACAGGTTGGAATTAGGACAGGCTGAGATTGGGACAGGCTGGGATTGGGATAGACTGGGATTTTGACAAAGTGTCATTGAGACAGGCTGTGAATGGGACAGGCTGGGATTGGGACAGGCTGGGATTAGGACAGGTTAGATTGGGACAGACTGGGATTTTGACAAAGTGTCATTGAGACAGGCTGTGAATGGGATAGGCTGGAATTTGGAGAGGCTGGGATTGGGATAGACTGGGATTGGGATAGACTGGGATTGGGACAGGTTGGATGGGGACAGGCTGGGATTGGGACAGGTTGGATTGGGTCTGGCTGAGATTTTGACAAAGTGCCATTGGGATAGGCTGGAATTGGGAGAGGCTGGGATTGGGAGAGGCTGGGATTGGGACAGGCTGGGATTGGGACTGGCTGGGATTTTGACGAAGTGTCATTGGGATAGGCTGGAATTGGGAGAGGCTGGGATTGGGACAGGCTGGGATTAGGAAAGGCTGGTTGGGAACGACTGTGATTAGGACAGGCTGTGGTTGGGACAAGCTGGGTCTGGAACCGACTGTGATTGGGACAGGCTGGGTCTGGAACAGGCTGGTCTCAATGTGATGGGTTGGGACTGGGACAGCTTGACCTACAGCTTGTCCCATGTTCAAGGACCCCTGCATATGAGACGGGCCTCTCTGGGAATAACAGCCATTTCTCATATTTCTTGCACCTTTTGCATTCTCCTATGACATGAAAGGAGGCCGTTCAGCCCATTAAGTCTACGCCAGCTCTCAGAGCAATCCCATTGCCCATTTATTTCATGTAACCCCTACTATCTCCCACACCCATCTGATTCTCCCACGCTGGGAGGAGCAGGTACAGTGCCAAAGACACAACACACTCGATCTCACTCACACACACACTCACACACACACTCACACCGTACACATTTGCTCATACACTCATTTATACGCACACTCACTTACACACATATTCACATTTATATACCCTCACACATTCACTCACACAGACATTCGCTCACACCTCCTCACTCATTCACTCTTATACACTCAAACCTTACTCATACTCACTCACATTCACATGCACATCCCTTGCACTCACATATACTCAAACAGATTTACTCACACGTGCACACACTCATGCACTCATTCTAATACTCTTGCTCACACACAAAATCATCCTCACACTTACACACTCTCACAAACACACCTCCTCACACTGATTAACACACACTCATGCAACATTCATTCACACGTACACAAAATCACAAACACACCTGCTCCAACGCACTCACAATAATAGTCAGTCAGTCTGAAGAAGGTTCTCGACCCGAAACGCCACCCATTCCTTCTCTCCAGAGATGCTGCCTGTCCCGCTGAGCTACTCCAGCTTTTTGTGTCTATTTCTAATCTAAAAACAAGCATGTGGGGGAACCAGAACACCCAGAGGAAACCCACACAGTCGCAGGGAGAATGTACAAACTGCTTACAGACAGTTCTGGAAATTAGGATTGAATCCAGGTCTCTGTCCCTATGAGGGAGCTGCTCCACCCGCTGTGCTGCTGGGTCACGCACAAATTCCATTCTGTGCAGCAAGCAGAAGACGATTGTTCAGGACGGGATGGTTTGAAGAAACCCTGTTGGGAAGTTAGACCGGGAGATGACGAGGAGGGGCAGAGTAACGAGGTTTAAGAACACAATCGGGTGCGTGCTGGTCTGCCTGTGGTGGGGCAGGGGGGAGAATACAGAAAGCAGAGGAGCCTCATCTTGGAGCAGGCATGTGGACCACAGTGTGTGGGCATGACTGGAAGTCTAAATGCGTGTGACTACTTGTGCATACAAGCAGTTGTGAGCTTGTGTACATCTACATTTAAACAGTGCCTATGCAGTGAGTGGATGGGCCTATGTGTGGATGTGAGTGAGTGTGGATGGGCCTATGTGTGGATATTAGAGGGTTGTGCATCTGTACAACCCTCTAATATATTGTTTCAAAAGAATGTAAAGAATATCCATCACTTAAAGAAGATGAAGGAGTTTAAATTCTCCAACTACTTCCGAGAACCTGCCTTGTTGCATTCTATGTTTAAGGCATTTGTATTAATCAGATATTTAATCAAATACATTTCATATTATTTTTATTCTAGGTGATTTTAGTGCCAAAGGACAAATGAGTAAGTTTCTGGAAATAAATTGTTTCAAAATAATGCACAGAATATTTGTTGCTTAAAAGAAATGGAAGGGTTTAAATTCTCCAACCACTTCTGAGAATCTACTTTGTTGCATGCTATGTTTAAGACGTCAGTATTAATCAGATAATTAATCAAATACCTTTCTTGTTAATTTTCCAGGTGATATTCTTGCAAGTGGACAAATTAGTAAGTCTCTAGAAATAATTGTTCAGTTTTAAAAGGTTGTGAATTTGTAGTTGGAGTGAAGGGAGGAGGCAATGGAGCAGGGAGAGGGGGTTGGGGAGAGAAGCTGGAGGCTGCTGTGGGAGGAGGGTATTCTCTGTCATGGCTGCACATCAACCAGGCAAAGAATCACTGAAGTGTGTAAAACAGGAGGCAATCTGTACATAGGAAGCTGCCACAAACAGTAAATGATGATGATTCTATTTGTGTTGTTGGTTAAGGGCTGAGACACTGGCGAGAATACCCTGCTCTGCCTCAAAGTAGAGCAGACAGGGAGGGCTACAGCTTCACATTTCCTTCAACAGACAGCACCTCCAACTGTATATCCTCTTGGCACTGCATGAGCTTCTGAGAGGGCCCTCACCCCAGGTCTTTAGAGTCAGGGACGAGAATGCAACCACTGCGTGAGGTGTAGAAATCTCATGGTTTTCTTTGTGAGACTAACCCTATCTTTCCTTCTCTTGCCTTGCAGTCGTGGACAATTTTGAAAGCACTGCTGCTGTCCCAGAGAACAGTCCTCCGGGAACCAGGATTTCTGAGTTCCGGATAATTGTGTACAACTCTCTCATTGCTCAAATTACCGTTGCTTCTGTACCGAAAAGCGAATTCTTTCAGATAATTTGGAGGAAGACCCTTGAAACAGATGATAGAATCTATTACAAAGCAGAGGTATACTCCTTCTTTTTCCCTTCTTGCAGAATCACAGTGGGTAGAATTTAACTCCTAGTTGGAAACTGGGCAGGGGTGTTGAGCAATGGGGCTGATGGATCTATGAAATGCACAAGAATGGTTTGCAAAACATGGATCACATCAGTGGCACAGCTGGTAGTGCTGCTGCCTCACAACTGCAGTGACCTGGGTTCAATCGTGACCTCCGGTGTCATCTGTGAGGTGTTTGCACATCCCTTCTGTGACCGCGTTAGTTTCCTCTGGATGTTCGGGTTTTCTCCAAGAACCCAAAGGGTTCTTAGGTTTATTGGCCACTGTAAGTTGCCTCCAGTGTGTAGGTGAGTGGGAGAATCTGGGATGCGTTGATGAGAATATGAGGAAAATAAAACGGGATGAATGTTAAAGCATGTTTGAGGATGGCATGGAATCACAGCATTGAAGGGCTTGTTTTTATGCTTCCTGACTCTACGATATGATGTGGCTTCCATTACATTCTTGTTCCAGAGATCTAGCACCACCACCACAATGTTCTACTTCTAGCTCTACCTTTAGAGGTCTATTTGCTAATGCACAGAGCAAGAGAAAGGATCCCATTAATGCCACTGTGATGTTGCTCTTGTGAGATTAGCAGGACTGTAGCCTAGTGTAAAGGAAAGAGCAACAACAATAGAGGTGACAAAAATATGTGGTCACAGCTGTGTGTTGAGTAAATGGAGTTGGTAAGTTATTTTAATACCTCACACTACAGTTAAACAGAGCACAGGTAACACACTAGCAACGGAGATGTGTCGCTGCAGAGGCTCAATTCAACTAACCGAGATCGCACGTCCCCAACTCCCAGAACGCCAATTTAGAGGCGGCAGCGACTCTGAGGTCAATCCCAAAGATCTGCGTTGACTGTTGATGACAACAGCCGATGGACATGTTGAACTAAACTGTAAGCAGCTCATTGCCCCATTTGACATCACCCCGTCCTCCACTGCTTTCATCCCACTCCTGACTTAGAGCAAGGTTAAGCTCCGGTGTATCCAAACTTCAAGGGGAAAGTGAGAGAGGAAAGTGAACTAAAGACCTTTCCAATCAAGACTAAAAAAATGTTTCCAGTGTATGGAAAGATCTCCTAGCCACGCAAAAACATTCCAGGGATGTCACAAAGGTGTACTTAGGAATTACTTGGCTAAGGTTGGTGGAAAGAACAGGCATTTTCATGTTAATCATTTAATGTTTGCATGAGTCCCAAAAAGTGATTGATGATTAACTCAATCAGGTGCCACAAGATGAACTGGAAGGAGATGTCAGTGTTTAACTGGGGAAGCTACAATGGAACGTGTGACTGGAAGAGATCACAGTGAATCCTGGGGACTCTTGAGCATGTAGTGAGTGCGGCAGACATCTCAGTGACATGCTCAACGCTGAGAACTTCTAGAGTGAGGAGGCCTATGGTGTGGGTGAACCTGACAATCTGTAGAGCTACTAATATAAATATTTCTCACTCTTCTTTCCAAGTCATAGCGACAAACAGCATGGAAACAAGCAACAGTGCATTCAGAAAGTATTCAGACCCCTTCACTTTTTCCACATTTTGTTACGTTATGGATTAAGTTCTTTTTTTTAATCATCAATCTACACACAATACCCCAGAATGAAGAAGTGAAAACAGGTGTTTAGAAAATTTTGCAAAGTAATTGAAAAGAAATAACTAAAATATCACATTTACATAAGTATTCAGACCCTTTGCTATGACACTCAAAATTGAGCTTAGGTTCATCCTGTTTCCAGTGATTATCCTTGAGATGTTTCTACAACTTGACAAGTTCACCAGTGGTAAATTAAATTGATTGGACATGATTTGGAAAGGCAAACACCTGTCAATATAAGGCCCCACAGTTGATTGTGCATGTCAGAGCAAAAACCAAGCCATGAAGATGAAGGAATTGTCTGTTGACCTCCAAGACAGGATTTTGTCGAGTTTGTCAAAAGGCACCTAAAGGACTCTCAGACCATGCGAAACAAGATTCTCTTAACTCTTTGACCTGAATGCCAAGCGTCACGTCTGGAGGAAACCAGGCACCGCTCATCACCTGGCCAATACCATACCTACGGTGAAGCATGGTGGTGGCAGCATCATACTGTGGGGATATTTTTCAGTGGCAGGAACTGGGAGACTAGTCAGGATCGAGGGAAAGATGAACGGAGCAAAGTACAGAGAGATCCTTGATAAAAAACCTTCTCCAGACTGTTCTGGACCTCAGACTGGGGCGGAGGTTCAGCTTCCAACAGGACAACGACCCTAAGCACACAGCCAAGACAACGCAGGAGTGGCTTTGTGACAAGTCTGTGAATGTCCTTGAATGGCCCCGCCAGAGCCCGGACTTGAACCCAATTGAACATCTATGCGTCGACGTTCCCCATCCAACCTGACAGAGCTTGAGAGGATCTGCAGAGAAGAATGGGAGAAATTACCCAAATACAGGTGTGCCAAGCTTGTAGTGTCACACCCAAGAAGACTTGAGGCTGTAATCGCTGCCAAAGGTGCCTCAAGAAAGTACTGAGTAAAGGGTCTGAATACGTATGTAAATGTGATATTTCAGTTATTTCTTTTTACTTACTTTGCAAAAATTTCTAAACACCTGTTTTTGCTATTGTGTGTAGATTGATGATTAAAAAAAATGAATTTAATCCATTTTAAAATAAGACTGTAACGTAACAAAATGTGGAAAAAGTGAAGGGGTCTGAATACTTTCTGAATGCTCTGTATTCAGTCCAGCACATCCATGCAGACTGTATGTTCAAGGGGAGCAGTCCAGTACATATAGTCCTGGATGCAAAAGGGCAATAATTGCTTTGTCACCAACTCTAGCTATAGTGTAAGCAGATTGGTGACTCTGGAGGTCAACATGTCAAAGCGTTCTGAATCAGTTGGAGCAAAGAGCAATGTTTTTTGGAGCTTTTGAGTCTCTATGAGTCTGGTCTACTGTCTGACCAGCAGAGTTTATGCTAAAAAATGCAGCAAGAATAAGTTGAAGCAGTAAGTACTCCAAGTTTACTTGCACTGGAAATCTCCCCAGCAGGACCAGGTGCCCAAGAACCCATTGGGTGGCTGTGGCTGGGAGACAGGGTCCCACCACTGAGACGGTGCAGCATGAAGGTCTGTCAGATTTGATCAGCCCCGTGTTAGTCTGTAGAAGGGGTGCCATTGATGTGGGAAGAAATCAGAAGCTGCCAGGAGGCAAGTATCAGGCTTCCTGTAGGAGTAGCTCTTACACCTCATCCACTGACACTTTATCCAAAACATTTTTAGATATTCCTGAACAATCATGCCTCATTGGATCATGAAAAGACTCCGATGTATGTGCTCACCATTTTAATCAGTGCCTACAATATGAAAAGTCTGAAGGAGCAACTCCGACTGTACGTGTTAGATGTCCACGACGTGAGGTGTGGTGTCCAGTTCCAGAGCCCAGGAGGTGATGTTTCTTTCCAAACTTTCAGTTCTAGCCGAATTAGTGCTCAGCACATTGTGACTAGTGTGGTTGGTGGGGGGGGGGGGGGGGGGGGTGTTCCAAGTTTGTGGCCTGTTACTGGTGTGGCTGGGTGGGTGGGGAGTGTGTTCCCAGGTTGGAGGGGAGTGAGTTACGTGTGAGGAAGTGTGTTCCCAGATCACAGTGAGGTTCCCAGTCATGGGGATGTTACTGGTGTGGGGGATGTGGTTGCAGGCCAGGGAATGGGGTATTACAGGTGTGGGGGGTATGGTTGCAGGCCAGGGAATGGGGTATTATTGGTGTGGGGGGTGTGGTTGCAGGCCAGGGAATGGGGTATTACTGGTGTGGGGATTGTCTATTCCCAGGTCAGGAGATTATTGGTTCAGGGGGAGTGAGTTTCCAGGGTCAGGGGAGAGTGGGTGGTGACAATAGACAATAGGTGCAGGAGGAGGCCATTCCGCCCTTCGAGCCGGTACCGCCATTCAATGTGATCATGGCTGATCATTCTCAATCAGAACCCCGTTCCTGCCTTCTCCCCATACCCCCTGACTCCGCTATCCTTAAGAGCTCTATCCAGCTCTCTCTTGACTGGTGTGTGGGGGGGGATTGTGTTTCCAGATCAAGGTATGGGGAGGTTACTGATGCAGGGGAAGTGTGTTCCCAGGGTCAGTGGGGAGTAGTTGGCTACTGATGTGGGGGAGTATGTTTCCAGATCAGGGTGGGAAGGATACTGGTGTGAGCATGTGTGTTCACAGGTTGGGGGTGAGGTTACTGGTGCAAGAGGGAGAGTTAGCACATGTTTAGCTTACATTGGATGCTGTTTTCCAAAGTCCTACGGACTGGGCAAAGGAATATTGGTTAATGTCGGGCCTTTGGGTCTTGCAAGACTTCACGTAATAAATGTCTTAACTCTGACAGGAGCCACGGTAAACGTGCTGGAAACAGCGGCCTCTTTCTCCAAAATCTACACGATTGTCACAGCACCGACCTTCTCAGAGAACTTCACGGTAAGATTATGTGTGGTAGATTCCTTTTCAGATGAGCTTATTTTCATGTACATCAGGATGCAATAAAATTCCTTGTTTGCATGATGCTTTGAGTACACAGTATTCACGATAATGATAGATGTAACAATAAATATAATGAAAAAATGCAAAACAAAATATAGCAAAAATTGGAATGCAATCAAAAGTAATGCAAAAAAAAACCCTAAAGTGCAAAAACAGACGAACCCAAAGAGGTAGAAATATGAGTAACAGTATATGGCAGCCAGGTGTGAAAGAGGTAATATATTCCTTTATTCGTCCCACACCGGGGAAATTTACAGTGTTACAGCAGCAAAGTGGATAGCAAGAGAGCAAGAGATCATTCATTATAAATAAAAGATACATAAATTGTCATCAGTTTTCTGTGTGTTCTTAGCTGTTATTGTTGACTCGTCTGCTGGGAGCAGTGCTGGTTGTGCAGTCTCACAGCAGCGGGAAGGAAGGACTTCCTATATCTCTCCTTCACCGACTTGGGGTGAAGGAGTCTGTCACTGAAGAAGCTACTCAGTGCAGTGACAGTGTCCTGCATGGGGTGGGAGTCGTTGTCCAGCAGCAATGTTAGCATTGCCATCATCCTCCTCTCTCCCACCACCTGCACTGAGTCGAGGGGGCAACCCAGGACAGAGCTGGCCTTCCTGGCCAGCTTGTCGAGTCTCTTCCCCTCCGCCGCTGAGATGCTGCTGCTCCAGCAGACCACTCCATAGAAAATGGCCGACGCAACCACTGTGTTGTAGAACTTGCACCTGCACTCCAAAGGACTTGAGTCTCCTTAGCAGATAAAGTCTGCTCTGGCCCTTTCTGTGTAGCGCATCGGTGTTTTCAGTCCAGTCCAGTTTATTGTTGAGGTAGACACCCAGGTACTTATAAGAATCCACCCTCTTGATGTCCATTCCCTGGATGTTCACCGGTGTCGGGGGGACCTGGCTCCGCCCGCGGAAATCTACCACCATCTCCCTGGTTTTCCCCGCGTTGATTGATTCAGGAGTCTGATAGCGGTGGGGAAGAAGCTGATCTTAAGTCTGGACATTCAACTTTCTGTATCTTCTCCCAGGAAGTCGAAGAGAGAATAGGGAATGGCCAGGGTGACAGGTTTCCTTGATAGTACTTACAGCTTTCCTGAAGATGGATTGGTTGGAATGAAGTGATGGGCCTATGAAGGATTAGCTTGTGTTCTCCACTTGTGATCTTATTAAATAGCATGTAAATCAAAGCTTTTCACGTTACCTTGGTACACTTGTCAATAATAAACCTAAACTTTTCTTGATCACCGCATCAGTGTGAAGGGATCTAGTTAGGCTGGTGCTATGGAAGCCAAGGAACTTGAAGGTGTGGAACATCTGTACAGTTTCTCCATTGATGAGGACAGGATTGTGTTTAAACCTTGCTTTCTTAAGTCAACAACCAACAACTCCTATCCATGTTCCTCAGAGATGCTACCAGAACTGCTTATTCCAGCACTTTGCATCTTTTGTTTTGTAAACCAGCATCTGTAGTTCCTTGTGTCTAAATGAAAAATTGAAGCTTGGCCTGACAGTGGAAACCAGGGTTCCCACTGAGGCCTTGCCTTTGGGTCAGTGTGCTGGTGCTGGAGGAGATTCCATGGTGTGAACTCACCAACAAAGTTAATCAGTGAATCTATTTTCCAAATGTGGATTGCACAATCAGCTGACAAGGAAAAGTTATTGCTGCTATATACTGGGCCCTAAAAATTGATTGATCAAGTGAGAGCCGAAGCATTGGATGATGTGTTGCTTGGAAGTCAGAAGCTAGTTGATTATTTCATAGCCCACTCCCCAGTTCAGCAATGCCACATGAGCTCCTGCGCAGGGATCCAGGAGAACCCCAGCCCTCCGTCCCACTGAGTCACAGGGCCAATTCCCATTAGCTGCGAGGAAGGGTGGGAATCAGTGGGTTCTCGCACCTCAGTAGAGGGGGCATTGGACAGTGCTGCACGCTCCTCAGTGCCACCGCATCGGCCAGGACGTTGTTCGAATCCTGGCACGGGATCAGAGGCTGCAGCTCCAGACCTCCAGCTAGAGAGCTCCAGTAACCACTGCTCAGATGGTGAAAGGACCAGAGTAGTGAGACCGAGCAGAACGTACGGGTACAAGAATGTGTTCAGTGTAGCCGACACTAACGTCATCACACACTCATTGCTCTCATTGCAGTACACCATTACCGACACCATACCTCCGTCTGCGAGGGACCTATTCAGTGTGGATTGGTCGGGCAGCATCCACGTGCCACTTGAAGGTTTTGGACGACATAACATGGAAAGGGTAAAATCCATCTGTCTGCACTCTGGTTAATAGGGGGTGGAAAGAGCAAAAATCTGCACTCCGCCATTTTACCATCTGAAGGTGATGGCAAGCACACCATACTCCTGCTTTGCCAGGACTGCTCACAACAAAGACCGGGCAGGGCAAAGTGTAGAATCTGTAGGGACTGAGCAGGAAATCCATGGAGATTATAGCTCTTGGTGTGAGACTCCTGGAGTTCCCATATCCTGGTATGAGAATCTTGGAGATGCTATTTCCCAATATGAGACTACAGGAGATTATGCCTCCCAATGGTAGTCCTGGAGATCCCAGCTCCCAGTGTGAGACTCCTGGTGATGCCCCCTCCCAGTGTCAGGCCCCTGGAGATCCCAGCTCCCAGTGTGAGACTCCTGGTGATGTTCTCTCCCAGGGAGGGATTCCTGGAGATCCCAGCTCCCAGTGTGAGACTCCTGGTGATGCCCCCTCCCAGTGTCAGGCCCCTGGAGATCCCAGCTCCCAGTGTGAGACTCCTGGTGATGCCCCCTCCCAGTGTCAGGCCCCTGGAGATCCCAGCTCCCAGTGTGAGACTCCTGGTGATGCCCCCTCCCAGTGTCAGGCCCCTGGAGATCCCAGCTCCCAGTGTGAGACTCCTGGTGATGCCCCCTTCCAGTGTCAGGCCCCTGGAGATCCCAGCTCCCAGTGTGAGACTCCTGGTGATGTTCTCTCCCAGGGAGGGATTCCTGGAGACCCCGTCTCCCAGTGTGAGATTGCTGGTGATCCCAACTCTCAGTACATCTGTGGAGATCCCATCTCCCGGTGTGAGACTCTTGTGGATTCGAGTTCCCAGTGCAAGATTTGTAGACATCCAGGCTCCTCATACAAGACTTGTGGAGACTCTGTCTCCCAGTGTGATACCTCTGGAGATCTCATCTCCCAATGCCAGTTTCCTGGGGATCCTGAGCCATGCTGCAAGGTGTCTGGAAGGACCTGGTTCCCACTGTGAGTGTCCTGGCGATGTAGTTAAAGGGACCCGGCTGTTATTACAACTTCTCTTGATGGAGAACTGCCTGGTTTTCACTGAACAGGTCCCACATGAAGGAGAGATGGGAACCCTGTGAGATACTCCCCATGCTCCTGGGCTGCCCCAGAAGGTTTGAATGGTTGGTCATAGGTTTTATCTAAGTCTGACTTTGCTCTTTATTTAATAGAACTTCAAACTCCACATCACAGTCACTGAGAACACAGTAACTGTTTGTACAGGGGTGGTGACTATTGTTGTGATTCCAGTCCATCACTGGCCTCCAGTCTTCACGTAAGTGTGACCACCGTGTCTCCCACCCACTTATCGTACCACCTGCCACACTGCACCTCCACGCGCTTACCCATCCATTGTGCCTTTCATCCATTACCCTAACCCCATTGACTCCCACCACCTACCCTACCCCACTGTTTCCCACCTACAATACTAACTGAGCAAGGTGATGTGATCTATTTAGTAGCTTTCTGGTTGCACTTCCAGGCATCGCCTGTGGGTCAGTCAATGTTCTTGAGCCGGAGCAGCCTGCTCACCACCCGGCTGCGTCCCAGCTTCTGAGGGAAGAATGGTCAGTTGTAGTGTACTTTGAGTGAACATCACAGGAATGATGCCCATTTAAACTTCAGATTTATGTACCAAGCTACTGATCTGTCTGTTGTCTTCTCTCACAAAATCCCTCCACGACAGTGTCCCCTTCCTCCTATCATGTGTGAATGTGCCTGTGAAAGAACGAGGTGTGTTTATGTGTGAGAGACACCGTGTCTGACTGTGCAGATGTGAGAGAGGTTGATGTGTGTGTATGATTGTGCATATGTGTTTTCACATGCAATAGAGTTGTTATGTGTGTGTTCATTGAAAAGATTAGGGATGTATGTTCACGGAAAGAGTAGGCGTGTGCAAACATGTTCTGGTATTGATTATTCCTTGCACCCTTTGGGCTTGTGTGTGTTTAGGCACGTGTGTGCTCTCTCCACTACTCCATGCTGTGTGTTCTGAGTACAACTCCTACCCCCTCCCCCCCTCCCCATGGGACTTAATTATGTCCCTAAGAATTATCTCTCTGCCCTTCAAGATGCCTTAAGCCTCTGTCACTCACTATCTGGATAAACAGATACCTGTCCTGGGGAGGAAGTGCCCAGGAAGAGTTGGCCTTCAGGGGAGGATCGGCTGACAGAGTTGCTGGAGGGGAACCGGCCTGTGGAAGCAGGGCTTGTTCCAAGTGCTTACAGCCCCTGCACCAGTGTCTACCTACAACTTCAATCTCAGTTGCTGGTGACCGATGGGGGCTGACCTCGTGTGTGTGAACTGGTGCCGCAGGGAGGAACCGGAAGTGACAGGAGTAAAAGAGTCATCATGTGATGATAGACCACTCTCTCCCCCCCCCCCCCCCCCCTGCTACTCCCCCTGCACCCCTTCTTTACTGCCCCGTGATGTGCGAGGTGGAGGAGCAGACTGGCATGCCTGGTGGTCTCGCAGAGCTCACCAGCTGCAGTTCAGTGCGTGGTGGTCACTTGCAGCTCAGTCTGAGTTGGTGTGACCACTGGCCTCTGCACCGTGAAGACCAAATGCAGATAAGGTGAGTGCTTTGCCAAGCACCTGCACTATGTCCACTATGGCCATCTCAATCACCTGGTTGCTAGCCCACTTAATTCCCCTTCCCCTTCCCACACCAACATGTCTGTCCTCGGCCTCCTCCAGTGCCAGAATAAGGCCAATTTCAAGCTAGAGGAGCAGCACCTTGCATTCCGTCTAGGTAGTCTACACCCCAATGGCATGAACATTGAGCTCTCCAATTTCAAGTAACCTAAACCCTTTCTCTCTCCTATCCATCCTGGTCCTCTCATGCACACCCTTCCTAACTATCCCTGATTCCCTATCACATGATTTCATTCCCTCATCACCCACATACTCCTCCCCCCACTCACCCCTCCCTCCCTCCCTCTGATGTTCCTATATGCTACCATCCCTCCTCATTCAGTTCCATTTTTCCCTTTCTTCTATCACTTGCTAGCTCTTGCCACTCCTCTTCCCCACCTCTTTACACTTCCTCTCTACTTTCTTTACAGATGAAGGGTCCCAATCCAAAATGTTAATTGGCCTTTTCTCTCCACAGATGCTGCCTTACCTTTTGAGTTTTCCAGCAACTCTCCTTTTTTACCTTGAGACAACTGTTCCCAAAGAGTTCCCATAGAAACATAGGTGCAGGAATAGGCCATTCGGCCCTTCGAGCCAGCACCGCCATTCAATATGATCATGACTGATTGTCCAAAATCAGTACCCAGTTCCTGCTTTTCCCCCATATCCCTTGATTCCTTTAGACCTAAGAGCTAAATCAAACTATCTCTTGAAAACATCCAGTGAATTGGCCTCCA
This sequence comes from Rhinoraja longicauda, assembly GCF_053455715.1. Lineage (NCBI taxonomy): Eukaryota > Metazoa > Chordata > Chondrichthyes > Rajiformes > Arhynchobatidae > Rhinoraja > Rhinoraja longicauda. Next base: position 23,288,796 of record NC_135969.1, on the reverse strand, counting down.
CTGTCTTCTGTGGCAGAGAATTCCACAGATTCACAACTCTCTGGATGAAAATGTTTTTCCTCATCTCAGTCCTAAATGGCCTACCCCCTATTCTTAAACTGTGACCCCTGGTTCTGGACTCCCCCAATATCATGAACATTTTTCCTGCATCTAGCCTGTCCAATCCTCTGAGAATTTTATATGTTTCTATAAGATCCCCTCTCATCTTTCTAAATTCCAGTGAATACAACCCCAGTCGACCCATTCTTTCATCATCTGTCAGTCCTGCCATCCCAGGAATTAACCTGGTGAACCTACGCTGTATTCCCTCAATAGCAATAATGTCCTTCCGCAAATTAGAAGACCAAAATTGCACACAATACTCTAGGTGCGGACTCACCAGGGCCCTGTACAACTGCAGAAGGACCTCCTTGCTTCTAAACTGAAATCCTCTCGTAATGAAAGCCAACATGCCATTTGCTTTCGTCACTGCCTGCTGTACCTGCATGCTTACTTTCATTGACTGATGTACAAGCACACCCAGGTCTTGCTGCACCTCCCCTTTTCCTAATCTGATATTATTCATATAATAATCTGCCTTCCTGTTCTTGCCACCAAAGTGGATAACCTCACATTTATCCACATTATACCGCATCTGCCATGCATCAACCCACTCACCCAAACTATCCAAGTCATCCTGCAGCCTCACAGCATCCTCATCGCAGCTCACACTGCCACCCAGCTTTGTGGCATCCGCAAACTTGGAGATGTCACCTTTAATTCCCTTGTCTAAATTGTTAATATATATTGTAAATAACTGGGGACCCAGCACTGAGCCTTGTGGCACCCCATGAGTCACTGCCTGCCATTCTGAAAAGGACCGTTAATTCCTATTCTTTGCTTCCTGTCTGCCAACCTGTTCTCTATCCATGTCCATACCCAACCCCCAATACCATGTGCTCTAATTGTGCACACCAATCTCTTGTTCCATGGGTGGGGTTGAGATGAAGATGCCTAGTTGCTGTATTACCTCCACCCTGTCCACACTACTCTCCCTCTGCTCTGCTAACGCACCCTCTCTTGCAGGTCAGTCCCAAGCACTGTCAGCATTCCGGAGAACCAAGGGCCAGAGTTCTATGTGACCAAGGTCAGTGCTGAAGGAGAGAAGGTGCACTATCATCTGGCAACCTTTCACCCCTCCTTCAACATAGGTGAAGGTAAGTCTCTGATCACCGCCCCCCCCCCACCCCGGTGCAGTGGGAGGGATAGTAGGTGGTGGGTGGGGGGGGGGGGAGGGTGGGGGGGGGGGAGGGTGGTGGGGGGGAGGGGGGGGAGGTTGGTTGGGGGGGGGAGGTTGGTTGGGGGGGGGAGGGTGGTAGGGGGGAGGGTGGTAGGGGGGAGGGTGGGGGGTGGAGGGGGGTGGGGGGGGGTGGGTGGTGGGGGGGAGGGTGGTGGGGGGGAGGGTGGTGTGGGGGGGATGGGTGGTGGGGGGGGAGGGTGGTGGGGGGGGAGGGTGGTGGGGGGGGAGGGTGGTGGGGGGTGAGGGTGGTGGGGGGGAGGGTGGTAGGGGGGAGGGTGGTAGGGGGGAGGGTGGGGGGTGGGGGGTGGAGGGAGGTGGGGGGGGGGTGGTGGGGGGCACAAGCGATTGGATGTGGGAATGTTACCTGGAGTTCGACTGTTTCTGTGATGAAGCTGGGTTTGGAGCATGCCTGGTTTAGTGACTGGTGGGGTCCATAAGCTCGGTCACCTGTGCAAATATTCCCCATCTCCATCTACCCACATCCTTCACTCCCCTCCCTCCACGCCCTTCAAGTCCTCCGATCCTGAGGGTGGAGTGAATGGAATCCTCTATCTGGGAGTCTGCGACCAGCTACTGTTTTGGGAACATAGAACAGGCAAGCAAAGAGACAGGCCCTTCAACCCATCATGTCTGTGCCAAGCATGATATCAAGTTAAACTAATTTCCCTTTGCCTGCATGTGATCCATATTCCTCTATTCCCAGCATGTTCATATGCCTATCTAAAAGCCTCTTAAATTCCACTTTCATATGTGCTTTCACCACCAACCCTGGCAGCACGTTCCAAGCACCCACTACTCTCTGCATAAAAATGAATGGTATTTGATACTTGCACCCTAGGAAAAATGTTCTGACGAAAAGGTTCTGGCTATCTGACTGCCTCTCATAATTTTATATACTTCTATCAGGTCTCCTCTCAACCTCCAATGTTCCAGAGAAAGCAATTCAAGGTCCAATCTCTTCTTATAGCTAACACCTTCTAATCTAGGTGGCATTCAAGTAAATCTTTTCTGCACCCTCTCCAAAGACTCCACATCCTTCCTGGAACGGGACGACCAGCGTTGCATACAATCCTCCAAATACGGCCTAATCAAAATTTTGTAAAGCTTCCTGACCCTTATACGCAGTAGAGAGGAAGGAGGTGGTGTTGCAGAAGGGGGAGTGGGGTGGAGAGTTGCATACCTGCCTACTAACCTGCGTGCCTTATCTCACAATACCCAGGTCACTCTGCCCCACTGCATTCTGCTGTCCATCATTTAAATAAGACTTTCTACCACAGGGAAATGCAGCTATAACGTCAGTCGTTCAGCACAGAAACAGGCCCTTCAGCCCACCATATCTAGGTTCACCTTTTAGCTCATCTATACTAATCTCATCTGCCCACATTAGAACTATGTCCACCTATGCCTTGCCTATTTAGAATCTCTCTTCAACATCATGATTATATCTGATTCTGTCATCGCATTTGGCAGCACATTTGAAATATCACCCATTCTATGTAAAAGCAAGTTCCTCTCAAAAACTCCTTCCTGTCACCTTAAATCTATGCCCTCTTGTTTTTGATACCCCTACCATGAGAAAAAGATTCTATCTACCTATCGATGTCTCTCATAATCTATCAGGCCTCCTTTGCTTCAGAAAAAAACAAGTGCAGCCTGTTCAATCTCACCTCATAACTGATTTCCTCTAATCCAGGCAAAGTCCTGGTAAAGATAGTAATGCCAAAAGATAGTATATCCTAGTTGAGATCGGGATGCAGAGGGTTTATTATGGTTCTGGGTAGCTCAGAGATGGAGATGGAGATGGAGAAAAGGGAAGGTCAGATTTGGACGATGTGGAAGTGAGATCAAGGTAGCGATTTGAGAGAGGGTGATTAAAATTATGAATGGTATTTATGGGTTAAATGAAACAAGTTTTATATTCCAGAAGGGTCAGTAATCAGACAATGTGGGTTTAAGGGAGAAGGCAGGAATGGGGTACTGATTGTTGATGATCAGCCATGATCACATTGAATGATGATGCTGGCTTGAAGGCCAAATGGCCTACTCCTGCACCTATTGTCTATGTATCTATGTATCAATGTAAAGGAACTAGGGATGGCAAGAGGAGAGCATGGGAGCTCAGGCAATTGTTCTAAGAGGGTGGTTTAACTTGCTGTTTATGTGAATGAGGTGTGGGCTGACACACTGCACTGCTCATGAACAAAAGTTTTACAAAGAGATAAAATACTCTTGTATTCCTAATCTAATTTAATAGTGGTAAGCCAATAAATGAAGGTCACTTTTCCTTGGTGTTCAGTTGAGATTTCCCCCTTCCCTTCCAGCAGATGGCACCAAGGGACAACGTGGGCTCTCAGCAGGCAGCTCAGCAGCCCCTCCCAGAGGTGAGGGGGATAACTACAGCCACCCTCCCACTGATGTGGTCTCACAGGGGGCTGGCACCTAATCAGTAAGGAGTTTTATTTGTCCCAGTTGTCGGCTTCTGTTATGAAAGGATAGATATTTGCAATTTCAGGTGCTAAATTCATAAAGTTCAGACAGTTCAGCACCAATACAAAAATGCAAGATGCCGGAATTCTGAATATTTTCCTTTTGCAGTGTTTAAGAATAATTCTGCTCACATGTTCCGTGACTGAGCAGAGCACCTCTTCACATCCGCTCTCTTTCTTCATACTGGATAATCTCCTCTTGTCATTTAATCTCTCTGACTGCACCACTCTCACGTTTTCTTCCAGATCTGTACTCTACATCTTTAAGGAATATGTCAAACACGGGCAAATGGCACTAGCAGTGATGGGCATCTTGGTCGGCATGGCAAGTTGGGCTGAAGGGCCTGTTTCTGTGTTACATGGCACCATGACTTTACTACCTTCAGCTTGGTTTTCACTAACTTCTCCATTATCAACCTGTTACACACGCTGACTCTGTTTCTCCAGGCACAGCTGCTCTTTGACCTGCTAAATATTTCCAGTATGTTTGCATTTCGTGTTCAGGCTGCAGTCAGACTAGAATTTCCAAGTTAGTTATTGGGGAAAAAGCCATTCCCCTTCTCTACAAATTTTTACCTACAATTATATTTTCAATTCATGTTTGAAATTAGGATTATTATGAACAACACATTTGTGATGTCTGTGTGGATTTTGCACGTTCTCCCTATGTCCGCCTGAGTTACTCCTCCAGTTTCCTCACACATCCCAAAGATGTCAGGCTCAATGAGTTAATTGGTCACTGTAAATTGCCAATCAATTTACAAATTTTCATTCCTTTAAATGATTTTCTTTTAAAGTAGGTCATGTCCTGTTGGGTTTATTGTGACGCACACTAGCATGATGAGGTAAAGGCATAATGAAAATCTTGTTTGCAGCACAGACACCGCCCAACACGCAAAACATTAAACATAAATAACACATAACATTTATAAAAGAAAGAAGACTGCAAAGAAAGACATTAGTATGAAACACAATCAGACAAACAACAAGTCCATGGTAGTGAAAGAGGTGGTCCATAATGTCTCTTTAGGATTAGGATGGTGTAGGTTGGTTCAAGAACCTAATAGATGTAGGAAAGTAGCCGATTCTGAACTTGGCGGATGGGACTGACAGTAGCAACAAGAAGAACACATGATCCGGATGGTGGGGATCCTTGATAATAGATGCCGCCATCTTGAAGCAGCATCTCATGTATAAGCTTTCTCTGGTAGAGAGAGCTGTGCCCATGATGACACGGCTGGGGCCACCATTTTCCGCATCATCTTGAATTCCTGTGCGCAGAATTTGCTACACCAGGCCATGATGCAACTAGTCAGGATAGTTTCTTACATACACCTGTAGAGATTTGTTAGAGTATTTGGTAACATGCCAAATCCCTTTAAACTTCTTAGAAAGTAGAAATGCTGGTGCACCTTCTTTGTGATTGCCCTTTGTGCTGAGCCCAGGACAGGTTATCTGAGATGGTCACTGGTCACTGATCTCCAGTCTGAATATTGTCCTTCCACCACAAATCATTGGGCATGCCTCAGCCACATTACAGCTGTCAACTACTTGCACCAAGCTTTATGCAAGTAGTACCTCCACAGCCATCTGTGGCAATGAATTTCACAGATTCAGCATCCTCTAACTAAAGAAATTTCTCCTCATCTCCTTTCTAAAGGCAAGTCCTTTTATTTTGAGACAATGCCCCCTTGTTTCTATTCTCTCCCACTAGTGGAAACATCCTCTCCACATCCACTCTATCCAGGCCTGTCTGTCGTTAATCATGTACATAACACTTTTTAAACCTCAAGCAACTAATTCCTGATAATTAGCCGATGGGATAGATGTGGTGCACTCCAGGCTGGTGAAAGCAGAGGATGTCTGCAAAACCATAATCTCTGTGTTCGTTTTCAAGCTCAAATGGTTTTGGTCCCAATTACGTAATTAACTTTATGCACCTTTTCTCGCAGAGCATTGCATCTCATAACACCATCAAAGTATCTACCAACATTATGACTGGATCAATAAAAGGGGAGAAGTCCTTGGTAGTAGCAAGAACTTAAAGAGCAAAGTGACTTCCAGCTGATCTGCTGATAGTCTCTGGGGCATTCTTGTGTGCAGTCGGGATTGTGGTACATTGTGTTTCTTCCTTTACTCCCTGTTAAATTTCTGTGAAGGCAATGCTGCCTGATCAGCTTTCAACCCTCAACCTCATCATCATTCTATAGATACTGGGATCATCAAAACCTCGTTCAACCTGGACCTGGATCAGGACCCTGGGCTTGCTGTCAACCTGCTGGTGATTGTTGCTTATGATGACAGCTACCTCTACAGCTCAGCAACTAATGTCACAGTGCATGTGACTGACGTGAATAATAACAGCCCTGTCTGCACTCCACCCATCTTTGTGTAAGTGTTTGTGAGCACTCAACCACCGTGAGCTTTCTGTTCAGTGACTTTTCACTGTCATTCCAGTAAGATGTTTGGGCTTCATAAGTATTTGGAATCACAGAGTCATACAGTATGGAAATATGCCCTTCGTCCCAAATTGTCTTTCCGACCAAGGTGCCAAAGCTAGCTTTTGCCTCCTTTTTTCCCCTCATGATTTCCTTAAGTATGCTCCCCAGTTCCCAAAACTCCTTCAGGGATACACTTGATCCCAGCTGCCTATATCCCATATCTCCTTTTTCCTGACCAGAGCCTCAATTTCTCTCATCATCCAATCTTCTTTATGCACACCTGCCTTGCCCTTCACTCTAACAGGAGCATGCATGCCCTAAACACTTGGCATCAAACTTTTAAAAGCATCCTACTTTCCTTTGCCCGCAAACAATCTACTCCAATCAACTTGAGAAAGTTCCTGACTGATGCCATCAAAGTTGGCCTTGCCCCAATTCAGAATTTTAATTTGTGGGCACACCCTGTCTTTATCCATAAACCAGTTCTTCCTGGTGACATGCTCATCATTCGTCTCTTCAGTTGTACACTGATGTCTGTTCGTTCCTGCGTTACAATGTTGATTGATCCTCTAAAATACCACCCTGCCTTTTAGAACTTGACAAACAGCCAAGGTATGACAGGCACTATATAAAAACAAAATCATTGCCTACCCATTATCAAGACTTTATGTTTTCAAGGAGTGACTGTGCTCAGAATGAGTTAGCTACCCTGGTGTGTTCATCAGATTCCAGTGACCAATTTAAGCTATGATGAAAGCAGAACTTGTCCTTTTTGAGCAAGGCATTCTGGGACACGATTGGATCTGAGACGTGGCCTATCACTTGTAAAGGTTTGAAGTACCTTTGTTTGTAGAGCAGAAGAGAGAATTTGATGGGGCACATTGGCTGTGGAAGGCATGAGCTTGTTGAGATCGATGTTCCTTCATTCAAAGTTCCACATGCTGACCACTGACTCTGGAGGTGAGCTAGATTGAAAGAGTATTGATTGCATTGATAAACCAAGCTTATCAGACTGGCAGTGGGGAGGAGGCAACACAATTCTCTAGAACTTATCTGACAGACTGATAAATATGGAAACAAGAGCAACAAGGAGCTGAGAGAGTGCAAAATTTATAGTTCTCAGCATGAGAGGATTGGGTGAATTCTGTACCACTGGGACTAAGACCTATTCTGTAAATATTCTCCCCTTCACTGTCTCTTACCAGGACGGAGATCCCAGAAACAACTCCTGTGGGGTCCATCCTCTTTGAGCTGTTGTGCAGTGATCCTGACCACTCCAATACCACCTTGTCGTACGCCATTGTTCCTAATGACAACTCGCAATTTAAGTTCAAGTATGAAGCCCACAGCGTGAAGGTAAGAGGCTTAACATAGAACCTGGAACAATAAAGTACAGAAACAGGCCCTTTGGCCCTCTATATCTGTGCAAAACAGGATACAGAGTTAAACTAATCTCCTCTGCACGTAATCCATATCCCTCCATTCCTTGCATATCTAAAAGCCTCTTAAATGTTAAGATTGTTCTTCTTTTTCCACCACCACCTCTGGCAGCACATTCTAGGTACCCACCACATTCTGTATGAAAATGTTTACAGCATTTCATCATTCAGGGAGCTATGAACTCGGACCCCAAGATCTGTCCGCACATCAATGCAGTTAAGGACCTTGCCATCAACTGTATACCTTCCCCTTACATTCAACCTCCCAAATTGCAGCACCTCACACATGCTCGGATGAAACTCCATTTCTCTGCCCCTATTGGTAACTGATCTATATCCCGTTCACACTCTTTCACACTATCCGCAACGCCACCAATTTTGGTGTAATTCCAGTAAAGATTCCAATGGAATACTCCCTGCCCCGGAGATCGAATGTTTTACAAAGCTGTAACGGGTCGTCCCAACCCCTGTACTTGGTTCCTCACACTTCCTCCTGCTCCTGCAGGTGAACGAGAGCCTGGATTATGACTCTGCTGTCATGGCAGCCCTGGACTTCCGCTACACCGCCGTGGTCACTGTGGTCGACAGTGGACTGCCTCCTCAGACCAGTAAGACTCTTTGTCTCCAAGAGCTCACAGGAGTGCCCGTGGGCCGATTCCCTAACTTCACCATGGTTCACATCCCTGTCTCTTCCGTCCCGTGCCTCCCTCAAGTGAACCTCTGGGCAGGTCCAGTCATCAGGGAATGACCCCGTTGCCCTTCTCGGAAGTGCAGGTGATACTGAGCTTTTAGAATGTGTAAACCAACCTGCGCAGAGTAAAGTTCCACAGCAAGAATAGAATGGTATGGCGTTGTTTCAAGGCGCTGGGGTCAACGCCCCACTCTGCATAGCCGTGGGAACTCTTGGGTCCATCGAACCGAGGAGGCCTTGGTCTCCCAGCTCTGTACAAGCTTCAATCCACATAGAGTCATGGAGCCATGAGGCATGGAAACAGGTCCTTCGGCCCATTGAGTGTACATAGCATCAACGGCCCATTTACACTGATCCCACATTACTCCCATTCTACTAATCATAGAACAGTACAGCATAGGAACAGGCCCTTCTGCCCACCATGTCTGTGCTAAAAATGATGCCAAGTTAAACTAATCACCTCTGCTTCCACATGATTTATCTCCCACCATTCGCTGCAAATCCATGTGTGTATCTAAAAGCTTCTTAAATGCCGCATTAGTATCTGCTTCCATCACCACCCCCAGCAGCACATTGCAGGCGCCTGCCACCCTCTGTGTAAAGCACTTGGTCCGTACATCTTTAAATTTTCCCCCTCTGATCTTAAAACGATGTCCTCTAGTCTTTGACATTTTCATTCTGATAAAAAGGTTCTGTCTACCCTATCTATGCCACTCATCATTTTATATACTTCCATCAGGTCTCCTCGCAACCTCTGGCGTTTCAGAGTAAAACAATCCACGTCTATCCAACCTCTCCCTGTTGCTAATACCGCCTTATCCAGGCATCATTCTGATAAATCGTCTCTGCACCCTTTCCATAGTCTCCATATCCTTCCTGTAATGGGGCGACCGGCACTGCACGTAATACTTCAAATGTGGCCTAACCAAAGTCCTATAAAGCTGTGACTTCCTTATTCTATACTCAATTCCCTGACCTATAAAGGCAAGCATACCATATGCCTCCTTAACCACTCTGTCTACTTGTATTGCCACTTTAAGGGAGTTATGATCTTGGACCCTATCATCCCTCTGAACACCAAAGCTGTTAAGGATCATGCCATTAATTGGACACTTTCTGCTTACATTCAACCTCTTAAAATGCACCACCTAACATTTGCTTGGATTAAACTCCATCTACCATTACTCCACCCATTTCTGTAACTGATCTATATCCCGCTGTATACCTTGACAGCCTTCCTCACAGTCCGCGACCCCAGCAATCTTGGTGTCATCTGCAAACTTACTAAAATATCCATCTACGTTTATGTCCATTTATATATACCATGGGGAACTTTATCAAATGGCTTACTAAAATTCATGTAGACAACATCCACCATCCTACCTTAATCGATCACCTTTGGTACCTCTCAAAGAAAAAGATCAAGTTAATAAGACGTGACCTGCCATGTACAAAGCCATGCTGACTGTCTCAAATTATCCCATTCTCCTCCAAAAACGTAAATCTGGTACTGAAGAATCCTCTCTAATAGCTTCTCTAATAACTGACATGAGGCTCACCAGCCTATAATTCCCTCTACTCCACTTCTTAAATAAAGGAACAAAATTAACTACTTCAGTCCTCTGGGAACTCTTCTGTGGCTAGAGAAGTCACAAAGATCTTTGTCAAGGCTCCCACAATGTCCTCTCTTGCCACTTTCGGTAGCGCAGCGGTAGAGTTGCTGCTTTACAGCGAATGCAGTGCCGGAGACTCAGGTTCGATCCTGACTACAGGTGCTGCACTGTAAGGAGTTTGTACGTTCTCCCCGTGACCTGCGTGGGTTTTCTCCGAGATCTTCGGTTTCCTCCCACACTCCAAAGACGTACAGGTATGTAGGTTAATTGGCTGGGTAAAATGTAAAAATTGTCCCTAGTGGGTGTAGGATAGTGTTAATGTACGGGGATCGCTGGGCGGCACGGACTTGGAGGGCCGAAAAGGCCTGTTTCCGGCTGTATATATATGATATGAAATCCCATCAGGTCTTGGGGACATGAACACCTAATGCTCAAAACCTGCTCCTTCTTAATCTCAAACACCCCTTACATATTAGTATTTTCCACACTGATCTCACTATCCTCCATGTCCTTCTCCTTGATGAAAGCAGATACAAAGTACTAATTTAGTAACAAAATGATCAAGAACTTCAAGTTCCTAGATGTAACCTAGATGTACAGAAATGGGTGGAGTAACCATGTAGTTGGACCAACAAATTGTCCTGGTCCAACTACATTTCCAGCCAAGAAAGCATACTATCACTTCTACTTCCGCAAAAGACTCAGGAAAATCAGCATGTTTGCAATGACTCTTACCAATTTCTATAGATGTGTAACAGATGTTCCCAGCCCACTGTGTGGCAAGGGGGAAGCTACCGAGCCGGTGTCTGCTTGTCCCCTGCGGCCAAATGCAGGACCCGCCGGATTGTGGCCTGCAGGGGGGAAGCCACCTGAATTTCACTGTGCATTGGCACATGTGGCAATAAAATCACCATTGAACAATTGAAAAAGCATCATAGAATGCTTCCTATTCGGATGCATCGCAGTTTGGTATAACAACTGCTTTGCCAAGGGCCAAGGCTGCAAAGAATTGCAGAGAGTTGTGAATGAAGCCCAGTTCATAACACAAACCAGCCTCCCCTCACTCAACTCCATCTATATTTCACACTGCCATCTTCATGAAGGACCACTCACACCCTGATCATTCTCTTTTCTCCCCTCAGCCGTTGGCAGAAGATACAAAAGCTTGGAAACATGTTGCAGCAGATTCAAGAACAGATTCTTCCCTGCTATGATCAGACTCTTAAATGGATCTCTCATATGCTAAGGAAGATTTAGCCTCGTTGTAGTCTCTGTACTTTTAAAATTGCACTTTCTCTATAGCTGTATCACTATATTCAACAACCTGTTTTCTCTTTTGCACTACCTATTGCATTCATGTATGTGTAATTTGGATAGATAGCATGCAAAAAAAATAGTTTTCATTGCACCTCAGTACTTGTAACAATAATAAACCAATACTAACATCAACACTTTCTCTTTCAGCCACGGTCTCGCTGTTAGTGACAGTCACTCAGGTCAACGAGTTTTCTCCTACCTTTCATGGTACCAGAGTGTTTTCAGTTTCTGAAAACAGCGCGGTGAACACCCGGGTTGGTGTCGTGAATGCTACAGATGCTGACTGGGTCTACAACGACTTACGGTTCACCATTGTGGGCCATGATCCACCCACCTTCTACATACATCCCTTCACCGGTTAGTGGTCTTCCTAGTGGTTCAAGGGGCAATTGATGAGTCAGCTCACTGTGGGAGAGGATGGGTAAACACTGTACCTCACGACCACATGATACATACAACCAAGTCCACCCTTCTCTTCTGTTCACATCATGCCCTGAGGAAAATGCAGAGAACTTCAGAACCAATGTCCCAGCTCCCTTTGTGGAGCAGGCACTGTTGTAATGAAGGAAACATGGCAGTAAATGTGTACATAGAAAAGTCATGCAACAAAAACAATAAAGTATCTGGCAACCTATTTAGTTTAATTTAATTTAGCTTAGTTTAGAGATACAGCATGGAAACAGGCCCTTCAGCCCACTGAGTCCGAACCGACAAGTGATCCCCACACATTAACATTACCCTACATACACAAGGGCCAATTTAACATTCATACCAGGCCAATTAACTTACAAACTTTTACATCTTTGGAGTGTGGGAGTAAACCAAAGATATCGGAGAACACCCATGCATGTCACGGGGAGAACGTACAAACTCCGTACAGACAAGCACCTGTAGTCAGGTTTGAACCCAGGTCTCTGGCTCCGTAAGGCAGTAGCTCTACCTCTACACCACCGTGCCGCCATTTAACTCAAGTTGGTTGGGCAATAGCTACTGGCCAGGAATTGGGTGAAATAGTGTCATGGGTGTGGCTTGAGCAGCTGAAGATAGATACATCCCTGAGAATCACTGAAGTTTCAGTCTGGGTTCTGAGTTCAATATCTGAGCAACGATTCTGATGGAAAGTCACCGACCTGAACTGTTAACTCTATTTTCTTCCTCTGCAGTTGCTGTCTAACCTGCTGAGTCTTTCCAATGTTTTCTTTTCTGCTGTGCCCAGGGTTGAGCTTGAACCCACGCCTTCTACCACCGAGCTATTATCACGCGTGGCACTGTAGCAGAACTCATGCAATGAGTGGAAATCTGTAGCCCCAACAGGTTCCCACCAGTTCCAGCTGGTCAAGTCATGTGAATTCAAGTTTAATGTCATATGTACAAGTATTGTGAGGTACAGGTACAATGAACATATTGCTTACAGCAGCATGACAGGCACATAGACAACATACACAAAACATGTAAATTACATATAAATTACACATAAATTCTGCAAGATTATAAAATGAAACAAGGTATTAATGCAAAACACAAGTAGAAAACAAGTCCATGATAATACTAGAGGCGGTCCTTAGTATTCTATTGCCAGGGTAGGATTCAGGCTGTGAAGGTCAATTCAAGAAATTGATGGTTGTGGGAAAGTAATTGTTCCTGATCTGGTGATGTGTGACTTAAGGCTTCTGTACTTCCTGCCTAATGGTACAGCGAGAAGAGGGCATGACCTTCTTAAGGCATCTTCTTGTGGTGGAGAGAGCTGTGCCTATGAAGGACTGGCCGGAGTCCACCATTCTCTGTAGCCTCTTGCATTGGAATTGCTGTACTATGCAACTCATCAAGATACTTTCTATAAGGAACTGCTGAGGTTGGTTTACAAAAAAATGATACAAAGTGCTGGAGTAACTCAATGGGTCAGGCAGCATCTCTGGAGAACATGGATAGATGGCATTTCAGGTCAACAGTACATCTGTAGAAATCTGTTAAAATCTGCTGAATCTCTGAAAACTTCTCAGAAATTAATATACAGTTCTCTAGTTTCCCAAACTTCCACTTATAATTCTTTCCGTGTTGGTATTGTTATTTCCCCTTTGAGGATAAACTACTTCCCATCACCACAATATCTATGTACCTTCACTCATGCTTTATTTCAGACTGATTTTGAGTCTCAGAGCATAAACAGGTTTCATGTCCATCCCCTGACGTAACCCTTTACGGCACAACCTCCGACTGAGTGGGCCTGACAGGTGGGAAGGAGAGAAACGTGAGTGCTTTTGCATCACAAACACTTCTTGACCTAAGACCACATGGTATTGAAATTCATAGTTCCGTCTCCACATACAGAGTGATGAAATCTGGAACCGGGGATCCATGGAGCTTTTGAGGTAAAGCCTTATCCGAAGGGTGTAATTAGTGACAGGAAATGCTGTTGAAGCCCATGATCCAACTGGGAGCAGCTCAGCGCCTCAGAAAGAAAATTCAAATAACAGAAGACACTGGAAATCTGTAATAAATTTAGAAAATGCTAGAAACACTCAGGAGGTCCTGCAGCATTTATGAAGAGAGAAACAGTCAATGGCCATAGATAACTATATTTCATTGGAAAACAAATAAGACTCCAGTTGCTGAAATCTAAACAAAAAAAAAGCAAATGCCAGAAGAACTCGGCTGGTCAGGCAGCATCTGTGAAAAGAGACACCAGTCCACATTTTGTGTCAGTGACCCATCCTCAGATTGTGGGAAGATCAAACAACCTCTATTTCTCCTCCACAGATGCTGCCTGGCCTGCTGAGTATTTCCAGTATCTTTTATTTCAGAGTTGCTGAATATTGGCTGACCTCTGTCCCATGTTTCTGATTTACATTTCTGGAAAATGTTTCTGATTTATATTTTCTAGGCCTGAACGTAATACTGCGTAATCCTCAACTCCAACCATCTCCTGATCATTATTTATCATTATATCCCCAGGTGAAATCAACACATTGGTGCCACTTGACTTTGAAAGGGTTGACACCTATGCACTTACAATCCAGGCTGTGGACATGAATTATGATGTGGTTTTTGATAGTTTCCAACAGAAGACAAGCTATGCGCAGTACACCGTCAATGTCAAGGTATAAGGGAGGGCCGAGAATGTGCAAATAAATTACTTTGTGGTGTGTGATAGAGCGAGTGGTTTGTCATGTGAAAGAATGAGTGTCACAGGGGACAGAGAGCAGAGACAGAGAGGGACAGACAACAGGGACACAGAGGGACACAGCAGGGACAGGGAGGCTTCAGACCAGGGACATGGAGGAACAAAGAGTCAGAGAATAGGGATGCATAGCGGCAGAGAACACAGGCACAGAGACAGAGAGTAGGGTCATGGAGGGACAGTGCGACAGAGACAGGAACATGGAGGGACAAGAACAGGGACAGAGAGAGAGAGAAAGGGAGGGACTGAGGAACAGAGAGCATGAGCATGAAGACACAGAGAGACAGAGAGCAAGGGTGAGGGACACAGAGGGACAGAGAGAAATACAGGCAATCCCAGACCCACAGACAATCCCAACCACTCCAGGTGCTGGGGAGCTCCTTCCCATCCTGTGTATTCCTGTGGAAACTTGGTTGAAGCCTGGCAATGAGTTCAGTCAGATATCCTACAGAGTAGATCAGAGCAAGCTCCATAACCCACATTGACGTTCCTGTAAGTGTGGAAAGGGACTTTATTGAGGTGGTTCCAAAGATTACAGTGTTTGCATGTAAGTATTCCCCCCAGTGAGAAATAACAAACATGTTTGAAACATAGAAATTAGTCTGTGTAGGATGAAATTGGAAATCATTTTATCTCTGTCCCAAAGAAACATCCAAATCTGCCACAACTAACTTAAGTCTTCAAGCCTATGGATGTTATCTTTGTGTTGGGAATTGATATCATTTGAGGTGAACCTAAGGTAGGGAAAGGGAATGGGTGCAGATTAACTATGACCTAACTGGATGGTTAACTCTGGCTCTTCAACTCTATTTCCATGTGTTGTATAAACATGATGAAGAGCAGGGGAAAAGGCACAGAACAGAGTTCCCACCTGTTGGAGTGCAGTTCCCTGAGTGTTAGTTTTCCCTAACTTTTGATTCTGCAAACTCCTCAAGCAAGATCCTGATATTCCAGTTATGAGTTGCTTGACAGCGATCAAGATCTTGTGGGAGGGTGGCGGGGGGAGTCTATACTGAACCCACTCATGCCCTGGATGTGGTCCAACATGGCATTTGAATCATGCCGGGACCATGTTATCCCACTGCCATTCTCGTGTGTGCTTGCCCACGGGGAGTGCCAGGTTCTTCCAGTTACCTTGTGGATACCATGCAAGAGTGGCAGCTGAGTCCTGAAGGGTGCACTCTTTACTTACAGAATGTGAACGACATTCCTCCTATCTGCAACCCTCCCTACTACAAGGAGACCATCTATTCCACGCGTGCAGACAACATCCCCATCATCACATTATCCTGCACTGACAGGGACTCTGAACAACTCACCTTCAGAATAGTTGGTGGTAAGATTTGTTTAAACTAAGACTTTGCAAGAACAAGACTACAAGTTGCAGATAATAGTGCTTTATTTTTTTCCCAGCGCCGTTGTCACAGAGTTGTAAAATGCAGAGTTGATAGCCCCTTGAAAGTAGTAATACAAGTAAGTATTTAGGATGGTAAAGAAGGTGTTTGGCATACTTGCCTTCATCGGTCAGTGTGTTGAGTATAGAAGTTAGGAAATAATGGTGCAGAGTTATATAAATTTGGTTGGGCCATATTTGCCGTATTGTGTGCAGTTCTGGTCGCCACATTACAGGAACGGTGTGGAGACTTTGGAAAGGGCGCAGAAGAGGTTCACCAGGATTTTGCCTGGATTAGAGGGTATGAGCTATATGGAGTTGCTAGACAAACTTGGATAGTTAGAGTGTCAGGGACAGAAGGGTAAACTGATAGAAGTTTATAAGATTTTTTGAAAGGCATAAATAGTCAGGGTAGAGTGAGAGTCTTTATCCCAGGGTGGAAATGTAGCTAAGGCTTAAGGTTAGAGGGAGAACGTTTGAAGATTTATGAGGTAAGTTTTTATCCAAAGAGCGGCAGATGCCTGGAACACACTCCCAGGGAATGTGGTGGAAATAAAAATGATGGCAACTTTTAAGAGCCATTAGACAGCCATATGAACTGGCAGGAAATGGAGCGATATAGATCAAATGCAGTTAGATGAGCAGGTTAAATTGGCATCAGAATCAGTGCAGACATTATGGGCTAAAGGGCCAGTTCCTGTGCTGTGGCATTGAATATTCTATATACAGGGCCTGCACCTACTATGTCCATGCCACCCATTGAGCTTAATTCTGATTCTATTGATCGCATTTGGTTTTGTAGCCTTTTCTGCCTTGGTAATTCAAGTGATGTCTAATTGCTTAAATGTTGCAAAAGCACCTCGCTCCACCATCCTTTCAGGCATGCAGTCCTGATTTACAACCACCCTCTGTGTGGAAAGAAATCCCCCTCAGATCCCCTCTAGATCTCCTTCCTCTCATCTTAAACACATCCCCTTTTGTTTTGGACACTCCCTATCATGGAAATAAGTTTCTGACTCTCTACCCTACCTATGCTGAGAGGAGGTGCAGGGTGGGAGATTTGCTCCTAGTGGTGTACAAAAGGAAGGTAAGAGCGCTGTAGAGCGCTGATTGTTGCGAGAGGCTGTTCTGGGGTGCAAGTGCTGTTTTATGATGGTAAGTGTTGTGGCTTTGGCTCAAGAGGGTTTAGCGACAAGGCTGCACAAAAGTAGAAGGTAAGACAAGGTTTCCTCTTCAATCTTACGGCAGTTGGGATGACAGTTAGGGCAGTGTATGCTGCTCCCACAGGATGTGTGAGATCATCTATGGATGTGGGTCAAGTGTGTTCAGGAAAGTTTCTTCAGGCAAGATATAAAGGATCCTACAGGGGAAAGTGCAAATGCTGTCCTATATTCAATTACAGAATTAGACAACAAGTCCCTGGTGGTGCAACAGTTGGACAGCAGTGTTCGATTGCTGATGTAGTATTAGGGTTGTGCAGGTCAGTTCAAGAACATGGTGGTTGTAGGAAATCAGCTATTCCTGATCCTGGGCGTGCGGGAGCAGGCTTCTGCAGAAGCTTCATTTCTAACTGTCTCCTGAACATACAGGACCCTAAGCCCTGCCCTGGGATGCTTCTTGCTCAGCCTATAGACTTGATACAGGGTACCCACCACCTGTGTTGTTGGCCTCTCTCCCCTCACCGTATATGTGGGCAGTGGCTTTACCCTTTCCACTAGCAGGGTGTGATGTCATTCCTTCATTATCTCCCTGCTAAATTTCCTCCACCTATTCGTCCCACCAGGGAATACAAACAGCCGCTTCACTTCTCGTGGGAGTTCTCTGTTCTCCAGGAATGCCTTCTCATACAATATGGATGGGATCTATGACCCAACGACCTTTGAACTCCTAATTCAGGTCTCTGATGTTGTTGATACTGATTCACAGCTTCAGCTCACCACCACGGCAATCGTCATTGTCCACATTATTCCGTGGATAACTACAGTGACAACCACCAACACACTACCAACAGTAAGTATGAGGGGCAGTGCTTTGGCTTGTTGGAGAGGTACCTTTCATTACATGGCACTTAGTGAAGATGTGGACAGAGTAAGCAGAAATGGCATGATGACCAGTGTGAATGTTGGGAAGGAGTGTGTGGCTGGACCTATGGATCACAGCACTCCCAACTTTGCGTATGAGCTGGGGGGGAGATACCAGACAAAGAGAGGGAGGCTTATCTTGCCAGTGTTGAGGGTGGAGAACAGGAGCTGTCTCATTTGTCTCTGCCCCCTCAGACAAGAATGCCTGTTCACAAAATGGTGACCGTGTTGGAAAATTACTGGAAGCCGGAATCCTGGTTCGTGGTCCTCCTGACAGTGGTGGCTGCCTTGGCTGCCGTGGCTCTTACAACACTGCTGTGGAGTTGTCTTGCCAGGTCAGGCACCCTCACTCACTCGGGTTGGGGCGGGTGGACGGTGTGCGGCTTGGCAAGGCACAACAATGTGCTCCATAGTTGATTTACATAAAGGAAGATCTCACAGACAAACTACAAAGCTTAATGAGTTACAAAGGATAGGTTCCTTACAATGATGCACCCTGTCTTTAGCGTCAATATAAATCAACAGAAAGACATTTTTTTAAAGCACTCAACTGATGTGCATATCCACTAACTATGCAGAATGTCCACAATGTATCTCCTCCAACAGTGCAAAACTCAGTCAATACTGTAGCCGTAACAAAGGAACAGGTCCTCGGTGCTGTCTCTCTGAGCGACTGGCACTCCCTCAGTGACATCTTTGTAATTCCTGAGGATGGCACTCTCTACACGTGCTCCATTAGTAATGCCCCTCCGAAAGTGTAGTGAATATGCAATGCACGCCTCAGTGTTATACTCTGCACATGCAGCTCTCCTGCAGTACTGCACGGCACTGCTGAATTGTGGATTATATGCTTCAACTCTCAGCAAATTAGGCCACATGCAGCAAGTCTCATCCCTTGTGTGGTAATTGGGATAGAATTTGTTAGGAGACACCAAGAATACTGCAGTTTGATATATGTTGCAATGAAGGACATGCTGAATATATTGTAGTTTTGCCTTCTCCATCCTTTAATAGTTTCAACTTTGCAATCTGCTCTTTGCAGGACCTCCTGGTATAAACGGATCTTCCCGCAGGGTGAGGTATCCCAGCAATTGCTGCAGGACTGGTAAGGGACCAGACCACGTCCATAGGGGTATTGAGCGTCGGTAAATACAAGTTATGCTGGCTAAAATGTTCCACACTTCACCTCTACCTCCTGCCAGTCTCACCTCCTTGTGGAGCCTTGTATTTGTGTGACTCAGTAGATTACCCAGTCTCCACAGCAATCAGTGTTTACTATGTCCATGGAATTTTGTATCTTTGGAATTCAAGGTGACCCACATCCATAGAACTCAGTATATTTATTTTTCAAGAGCAGGGCATTAGACGAACAGTCACCATTTATTGTCCATCTATAACTGCCCTTGAGAAGGGCAGCAATAAGCAGCCATCTTGAACTGCTGCAGTCCATCTGGTGAAGGTACTCCCACAGTGCTGTTGAGGTAGGACTTCCTCAATTTAGACCTAGTGACGAGGAAAGTCCATCGCTATATTTCCAAGTCAGGATGGTGTGTGACTGGGAGAGGAGGCCACAAGCAGTGGTGACCCAATATGCCCATTGGCCATGTCCTTCTTGGCTACAGACATTGTTGGTTTGGGAGATGCCATTGGAATAATTTGGGTGAGTCGCTGTTTAACATTTGGTAGATGATTATGATCTCAGAGAGGGCATGAGGAAAGGCAATAGGCAAGAAGCCTGATCCAGGTGTTAGGCGAGAAAACCCAGAGGACATCTGGACCAGAATGCTGGGAGAGGAAACTGAACAGGCATGGAGCAACTCTTGAGCACTCAGATTTATCGCTGATTGCGGAAGAGATGGCATGGTGGAGAACTTTAAGATGGTTTGTGGAGAGCACGAGGATGAGTTTTGCACTCCCTGATTATCTAAAACAGTCAAAAGCTTTTGCAAGTGTAATGTGGTATAGCTGTTCCTGACAATGAATGGCTAGCTCAGTCCACATGTCACAGATGACAGCATGATTCTCATAGCGGCCAATGTGAAGGGGATGAAAGATTTCACTTACAGTTACACTTGGAAGCAGAGTGATTGGCACGTCATTAAGAACTGAAGTATAGAAGTGAACAGGGGTGGACAGTTGTGAATTGGGAAGTGTGATTTTGTGACTATGATTATGTGACTTTGTGACTATGATGAGACTTTTATTCCAATGGGTTGGCCAGGAGGAAATGGGATGAATGTGCAGAACAAATAAAAAAGTGGTCAGTTAATCTTGTTTGTTTCAAACATCTGAATTCACAAACTCAGTACAAACTCACATCCCAATTTGGGACATGCACAGTTCTTGCCATTATGTGAAGAATTGAAATCACCAGAGGAGGGAGGGAAGAGAATGCACACATACCTTTTCACTCTGTAGCTGACCCTGCTTCCTTTCTTAATGCAGTTCACTGCCTGAGGTTCCAGCGCAGATGGGGAGTGGAAACGGGGACACCAAGAACAAGGATCTTGTGACAAAAAGCCCACTCAGCCTGGTGAGTAGAGGGGCAAAGGAAATCTGCAGGGTGTAGCGTGTGTGTGAATGTCTATGTGTGTGTGTGTGTGTATGTATGATTGTGAATGTCTGTGTGTGGGAGTTTTTGCGAGTGTATGAAAGTGTCTGAGATGTGGGAGTGAGTCGATGAGAGTGAGTGTTTGATTGTGTGGCAATGTGTTTTTGAGAAGGTGTATGTCAATGTGTCTACAAGTGTGTGTGTGAGCACGTGTCTGTACTGATGTGTGTGTTTATATGCAAGGGAGACAGAAGGTATCCATGATTTTCCATTACGGTTATGTGAAACCATGTGTGCAGGTGTGATTTTGTATGTGTACATGTGAAACTGTATGTGGAAATACAGATGTTTATGTATCTGTGACTGAGTGCAGGTTTGCATGATAGTGCAACTGTGTAAAAGAGAATTTGAAATGCGCATACGAGTGTGAAATTAGTTCAAGAGAAAAAGTGATGTCATCCGAGTTTGTGTAAGTATGGGTGGTTGAGAGATAGAAGGTGGGTGAGACTCTAATTATTTGTGTTTATGAGTATGTGCAGGAGAAAGTGTAAGAGAGTGTGTGTGTGAGCGGTGAATCTGTGAATGCAAGTATATAAGAATATATGCGCAAAACACAGCAGCAGCTCTGGTGGGCATGGATAGGCGATGTTTCGAGTTGGGCTCTTCCTCAGACTGAAGAGACACTGCCTGACCCACTGAGTAACTACAGCAATCTGTGTTTTGTTCAACATTCCAGCATCTGCAGTTCCTCAATCTACTCTGAATTATATACATATCTCTCTGTAAGAATACTTGTTTATGCTTATACTAGTGACAGAGAAGGGTGTGACTGTGTATCTGTGAAAGCTTCTGTGTGTGAGAGTATGCATACTGAGCATGTGTATCTGTATGTTTCTGTGTGTGTGTATAAAATACAGCAGTGTGAAAATATGTGTACAATAGTATACGTTTGTGTCTCTCTCTGAGAATGTATGGATAAGGGTGTGTGTCTTTGTGTGTGCAAAGGAGTGTTCATGTCGGAGTGTTTGTACAGTAGCCTCAGCCATTGCCAAAACTAACCGTGTAAAACTTAGAAATCTCCAAGAATGAAGTGGGATTAACTGCAGTCCAACTGATCATGGAAGAGGTAAAGCTCTCAGTTGGCAACTATCTCCCCTTCCTCTCACCTCTTGGTTATTACATTCCCCTCTCTGGTCTCACCCTGAACATGGAATGGGAATGTGCCTGCTCCTGTATGTTCTTGTGGGTGTGTTCCTGTGTTCTTCTTTGGGTGCATGGAAATGTATGTTTCTCTCTGCATCTACATGTCTTTCTTTTCCACTCTCTCTCTCTCTCTCACTCTCTTCCCCCCCCCCCCCCTGTGTGTGTGTGTGTGTGTGCGCGCGCGTATGTGTTCTCTCTCCCCTCTTCCTGTGTTATGCGTTTCCTCTTTTGTGCTCTTTCTCTTTGTTGGTGTTGTCTCTTTGTTTCTATCTGGAATATTTGTCTCTGTCTCAGCATCCAAGATCTGCTGTGTCGAGCCTTCTTTTTTCCTGCCTGTGGTTCAGTATTAACAATAATAAATCTACATTTGCTATTGCCCTTTAACTTTTATTGTAACATTGGTGAATTGTAGTGTCCTACTGCGCAAGGTGAGAATAAATCCAGTCCAACCCAGGGTGATTGCAATTCCCTGCTGATCCTGTGACATTTAGGGCACTGCTGTTCCTAGGGTCTTAATAACTGAGCTGATGGTGTGATGGACAGTGGGAAGTGGGAGCAGCAGGGACAACTCATCAATTATTTTGTTGTGCTTTGTTCCCGCAGCAGTTTGATGGTCGAGCAGTCGATTCAAGTAAGTGTTGTCTTGCTTCCATTGCATTCTCTGGATAGATGCGTTAATGTTTCGAAATTCAGAACGTTGACTCCTACAAAGGAGCTAAAGCAACAATGAGTGCTTATCTATTGAGGCGTAGGGATTTGGATGGATCATATATGAGGGGACACTGGAGATGTGGTGAATTAACACCCTTGTTGTGTGTGTGTGACAAGGGAATTAAGCGGTGTGATGTTTATGTAATTGATGAGTGTTGGGGAGGATAAAATGTCCATGAAAGGCTGGCGAATTGGAGAGGGTACAAGGGATATCAGTTGGGAGGTGCTGACTCTGTTAGCTTGGAGGGAAGTATCAGCAATACCGTAGAACAGGAGATGGTCTGCAGCATTTGTTAGAGTAATGGGAACCTGGGGACTGACAGTATATAAACTCAATGAATAGTTGTGAGTGGGAAAGGATGCAGAGCATGTGAATGGGACACAGGGTGTACAAGAGTGGGTAGTCAAAGAGAGGGCACCAGGACATGTTTGAATGGGGAGGGTGACCCATGTAAAAGACAGGGTGTATGAGATAACGTTTTATATATGAATTAGTGTGGAATTGGACAGGGCATCTAAAAGGAATGGGTGAGATAAGATTGGGATTTTGAGAGGCATGGATGTGGACATGAATAGGGAGAGTTTTGGGGAAGGTTGGATGTAGAGAGTAAGGGGAGATTGGGTGGGGAGAATGGGGGAGCGCTGAGATATGATGGGGAGAGATGAGATTTCATGGAGGGAGTGAGGGAGAATGTAGCCAACTGCTCAGCTTAACATCTGATATCAAAGTGGAAAGTATGAGAGATGTCATTGTTCATGAACATGTAGAAAATAGGATGTTGGGTATATGGAATGAGTTGCCAGAGGAGGTCATTGAGGCAGGTACTAAAACAGCACTTAAAAGACACATGGACAGAAAAGATTTAGAGGGATATGAGCCAAACAGGCAAATGGGACTAATTAGCACGGCCATCTTGATCAGCATGGACAAGTTGGGCTGAAGGGCCCGTTTCCCTCCTGGATGGAGGAGGAGAGAACAAAAGGAAAGCTGTTGTTGTGTGGAGGGCAGCAGATTTTACATGAACAAAGAACTAATGGTCCAAGGCAAATGCCGTTAACAAATGGCAGGCCCAGAGAATTCTCTATTCTCTACAAGCAGTTTAACCTAACTCTATAATTCAATATTAGAATATATGATGATCTATTGCTATGTCTACACATAGCTGAATGAAACATTTCCCTTCCCAGACACTGGAAGACATTACCTCTTCAACTCCACGACCGGGACGCGGCGCTGGGTGTGAGAGCATCAGCTTTCTTATCGGTAACCTCTTCCCTGAACGGATTGCATCTTGGGGTTGTGTTCATTTTCTGCATTATATTTCAGTATATCACAGTAATTAGCATTTTTCCTGGAGTTTGAGCCATCTCGAGGCAAAACCCAAGTGAAGGACCACGGCTGTATCCCATCACTGTAATCCATGACCTCAAGCACCTGCAAACACCATATGCCAAGATAAATCTGTCACTTTTACATGTCTGTACTTTGCTTTATTGATGGACTGCTTGCAAATGATCACTTGAAATATACATATTATAAATCTTTTACCTTGTCGGTTGCCTGTTCAGTGTGAAAGGACGTCTGGCTGATATGAACTGCAGCAGGTGAGGGCACATTTATACTAGCGTTCAATGTCACTATAAAGTTAGAGTTGGAGATGGAGAAGGAATGCTTTCCATTTTGGCAGCCTTTCCCTGCCTCCGGCTGTGCACACCAAGAGTGTTTGGTTCAAAGAGCTTGAGGGCTCTTTGATACATACACTGGCAGCTTCAATTGGCAGGGGAGAGATGATGCCGTGAAAGAGGCCCAATTGGTTGCATCATGGCCTGGTTGCATATTAGCCTGGTTCGGCAACTCAAACACTCAGGAACAAAGGAGAGTATAAAAATGATGAACACTGCCAGGTTATTCACAGGTACTGACCTCCCCACAATCGAAAGGATCTCTGGAAGGGCTCTCTGGAAGGGCTGTCTCAAAAAGACAGCCAGCATCAAGAACCCACACTGCCCTAGTCACGCTCTCATTTCACTCCTGCTATCAGGAGGAAGGTATAGAAGTCTTAACACCAACGTCCAGATTCCAGAACTGCTTCTTCTCAACAAGCTATCAAACACTACAACCTTCATCTAAACTCCGAACCACGAACTGGCTTGGTTGCACTAGGGTCTTCAGGCTTTGTTTTATTTTGCATTATATTGAATGTTTATTTATTGAACTTTTTAATTTTTTGTTATTTTTTGAGTACTGTGTCTACAAACCTGTTGTGACAATAGACAATAGGTGCAGGAGTGGGCCATTCGGCCCTTTGAGCCAGCACTACCATTCAATGTGATCATGGCTGATCATTCACAATCAGTACCCGTTCTTGCCTTCTCCCCCATACCCCCTGATTCTGCTATCTTTAAGAGCTCTATCTAGCTGCTTCTTGTGCTGCTGCAAGTAAGAATTTCATTGTTGCCTTTCGAATCATTGACAATTAAACACTCTTGGTCCTTGAGACAATCTGGGGCATGGCACTGATGTTCAGTGTGCCGGGAATGCTCACCGCTTCGCCCACCTGGAGATGCAGGTCTGTACTCCGCGAGCTCCACATCAAGGCTGCATGAACCCATAGATGCAAGGAACTGCAGGTGCTGGTTTACAAGAAAGGACACAAAGTGCTGGAGTAACTTAGCAGGTACGGCAGCATTTCTGGTGTCACATGGATAGGCAATGTTTCGTTTCAAGACCCTTCTTCTACTAACTGAAGTAGGGGGAGAAAGCTGGAAGAAGGACAGAGGACATGAACCTGTGCTGCCTGTTGCTTTGATCTGAAGCTCATGGTCTCAGACACCGAGCAGCAAACTCCTTTCCTCATTCTCCACTCAATTTAAAAAAAAAACTTATCTTCACCCACAATTAAATTAATTAAAACTCCTCAGCTTGAGAACTGCACACATTACAGAACAGCTCTCCAATGCAGTCTGAATCAGAACTACAGGGAGATGGTACAGGTGTCTGAGAACCATGACCTCTAGATTCAAGAACACCTTATTCCCGTCAACCATCAGGCTCTTGAACCACCCTGCATAACACTATTCATGAACAGCTATAGTCTATCATGGTCTATGGACTGTCAAAGGATTTTCAAGTGGAGACAATTCATTCAGTTCATCACTCGAACAAGAGAATGCTTTAATAGTGCAAATGCAATGCCAAGACATATGGTCAGATTAACACAGGTTACAGGTACCAGCTATCACTGTGCAACCCACTAACACGGGAAACCGTGTACAGAGCAACAGGTCAAAGTACAGTCAGCAGAGCCTCGACCGTGCCTTGGACTCCAGTAAACCCACAGACAGTGCTGCTTTTCACAGTCAGGCCCACCTGAAGATGGCAATCACCTCCAGATGCCAAGGGAAACCTATAACCTCCATCTACCCGAGATTAGAGAGCTGTCCTATGCTGTGTGCTGGGCCCTGATACTGTGGCAAATTCGGAAATTACTGTTTCAACCTCTTGTCGAAACATCGCACAACAACCACCAATTGTTGACTTCCATCACAGCCAACCACAGTCCAAAGGACATTCATCAACCAGCCTCCATTTCTGCTTGTTACAACAGCAAGCTAGTCTCAGGAAGAAGTGAAGTCCCGAGGAAGACCATCGATGATGCACTGGTAGATGAGTGGCCAGGATCAAAGCCCATCTGTCTGTTCATAGACCCACAGGTTTGGGGCCTGAAACCTGGGAGTTCAAACCTCATCTTATCGAAACGTACAAGATTATTAAGGGGTTGGACACGTTAGAGGCAGGAAACATGTTCCCAATGTTGGGGGAGTCCAGAACAAGGGGCCAGAGTTTAAGAATTGAGAACTGAGATGAGGAAAAACATTTTCAGTCAGAGAGTTGTGAATCTGTGGAATTCTCTGCCTCAGAAGGCAGTGGAGGCCAATTCTCTGAATGCATTCAAGAGAGAGCTTGATAGAGCTCTTAAGGATAGCGGAGTCAGGGGGTATGGGGAGAAGGCAGGAACGGGGTACTGATTGAGAATGATCAGCCATGATCACATTGAATGGCGGTGCTGTCTCGAAGGGCCGAATGGCCTCCTCCTGCACCTATTGTCTATTGATCTTTTCTGCCCCAGTTCCAGTCTGCCAGCCGTTTCCAGCGGCCAAGAAAGACTGCTGGGAAAATACTGGGAATGAATACTCAAGCATTCAGGGAGAAGTTAGTGCACTGATGGGGAAACCATACACCAACAATGGAACTGTTTACGTTCCTCGTATGGGACCAAAAGTCCCTAAATTGATGAAGGGCAACTCAGGAAGCCAAGAGTAACGCAACTGGAGACAGCTAGAAAGAACATCACTCAATCAGTTGGTCTCCGACAAACTGAGTGTGGCCTGGTGGAGAATTAACAGGAGAATTAACAGGAAGCTAATTCTCTGTTACTCTGAGGTTCAACAGGTGCCAAGATGGGCAGTTGAGGCAGCTAATCAGTGGCCTTAGGTAAAGACTGTAGTGTGACCTGGTGATTTAAACCCATCTCACTGAGTTACTCAAATAAATTTTAGACTCAACCCCATTGGTTCAATGAGTTGCTCAGTGATTGGCTGTGCCAATTAACAAGTATCCTTGGGAAAGGTCTGAGAGAAGAACCAGTCAGTTTACAGATTTATTATGAGGAAGCCTCGTGTGGGTCAGTTCTGCTCAATGCCCGAGTTGAAGCCGGGCTAAGTAAGACCAAATATTCCAGTCCTGGAACTCCCCAGATGGTCAGTGACTGACATTAACCCAGAACTAACATTGTACCATTGCCATCTACCTGTGTGGATTGAAACAGAGCTGGCTGGTCAAATGATGCCAAGAAACATCCCAGCTGAACTGGCCAACACTCAGCGAAGAGAATGTAGAACTTGCCATTAGTGTTTTTGTGTCCTGGACAGTACTCACTCCACCCTTAGTATCTATAATATTGAGCAACAACACTGGTTGAATGAATGAAGTTCAAAAGCAATTCTGGAAGACTAGCCCAACCAGCCCAATGCAGGAGGAAAGAAAGCAAACTCATTATTGTTCCCTCAATTAAGGCAATTCTGGGAAGCCAGCAGGTCTGAGGGTCTCCCAGGTGCAGGAGCAGCAAGGGACTGTCAGTACGACACCTGCACCAAGTAACGGAGGTATGCCTGGCTCTCCTGGTAAACCACATACTCGCTCTGGCTAAAGTGGGTGGGTTTATCCAGCTTCATCTTCTTGGGTTTGCCCTGTGGCACCATCACCCTCTTCCCATCCATATTGTGTTCCTTGTCCTGAACGGGATCTGCAAAGAACAAAATAAAAATAACAAGAAAATATCTTCCCTTCTACCGGTTAGCTTTCTGAGTGCCCTACCTCCATCACACTCCCCCTCCCCCCATAATCCTGCTCCATCTACCATGTCACATTCCCAGTGGCTGTTTGTCACAGAGCCATATAGTAATACAGTGGGGCAACAGGTCCTTCAGCCCACCAAATCCATGCCAACCAAATCCATGCCAACCATCAACCACATATTTACTCTTGTCCCATTTATTATTCCCATGTTCCCATTTGTAGCAGCATCTTTAAAAAGCATGGGTCACGCAACATCTTTGAAAAACATGGATCGGTGATGTTTCGGGTCCAGACCCTTCTGCCAACCATAAGCCGTTTGGATGTGGAGGAATCCAGAGCACTGGGAGGAAACCCACGCAGTCACAGGCAGTCAAACTCCAGATAGACAGCACCCAAGGTGAAGGTTGAACATAAGTCGTTGAAGCTGTGCAGCAGCAGCTCTTCTGGCTGCGCCATTGTGCGTGATTATTGATTAATGTATTTCATTGGTCCTCCTTCCACTCTAAACCACCTGGTCATTCAAACCTCTGCGTGGGAATGTCTAGAAAAGAACTGCAGATGCTGGTTTAAATCAAAGGTAGACACAAAATGCTGGAGCAACTCAGCGGGACAGGCAGCATCTCTGTAGAGAAGGAATGGGTGAGGTTGCGAGTCGAGACCCTTCTTCAGACTGAAGCCTGCGACTAGTTCCATATCTGCCGAGAGCACATCCTCCACATTTGACCAACTCCTGTCCGATTGCTGTAGGGCCAGGTCATCTGCGTATCCATACTGGCGTGAGGTCGTGCGTGGCAGATCGCTGATATAGAGATTGAAGAGCATGGGGGCCAGTACCGAGCCTTGGGGGACTCCGTTTCTTAGGCGTCGCAATCGGCTAGATTGTCCGTCGCTGGTCTTGAGTACAAAACTGCGGTTGGCAAGGATGTTGGCAAGGAACCGCACTAAATGACGGTCAGGGATGGTGCAGAGGAGCTTCAAGATCAGGCCCTGGTGCCACACAGTATCAGGTGAGGTGAGGTCCACCAGTGTGATGCCTGCCTTGTGACCCTTTTTGAAACAGTCTTCGATGTCATTGGTCAGCTTGACTATTTAATGGGTGGTGCAGCATCCATGACGAAATCCGAATTGTTCAGCGGGTAGTTGAGGGTCGACGATTGGGTCGAGCCGGCCAGGAGAAGCCATTCGAGAAGCTTGTACGGGACACAGAGGAGTGAGATGGGCCGATAGTTCCTTGGGTCGTCCACAGGCTTGTTTGGTTTTGGTAGCTCAATGACGGTGGCTTTCCACCAGATCTTCGGAATGGACTGACTAATGAGGCAAGAAGAGTAGAACTCACGGAGCCAGACCAAGCATTTAGGACTGCAGTGTTTCAGGAATTCTGGGGGGATGTTATCAGGACCCTGGGCTTTTCCACATTTCAGTTGAAAGATGACAGAAGAAAGTTCTGCAGAGGAAAAGGGTGCTGACAGGTGCCAGTCAGCGCCTGGAGCTTTCCAAAGATTAGTGGTTTCCTGTTTGACAGAACAAGTATGGTTCTTGTCCACATCTTTGGAGTAGCCATTGGCCAGGAACTGGTGGGCGATGGAGTTGGCCGTGACAGGCCAATGCTTTGGGCGGGTACTTCGACCGGTGAGGCGATTAAAGGTCTTCCACGCCACCCTACTGGAGTGTGTGGTCGATCCCTTGGACTGTCTCTTCCCACCACTCTCTGCGCTTCTTGTCGAGACAGTTTGTCAGTTCCGCAGCCTTGGAGGCAGCCTCTTCGCCAGGTTCAGCGGCTACCAGGTTCCAGGCTACCTTAAGACCTGGAGACTAAAACCGAGTGTGCCAAAAACCACAACGGCCTTTCACCTGAACAACAAGGAAGTTCAACGCTAGCTAACCGTCTCCCTCAATGGGTCACCCCTACCCTACAACCCATTTCCCACATACCTCGGGGTGAAACTAGATCGGCAGCTGACCTACAAGCAACACCTTGAAGCTCTCCATGCTAAAGTCTCGGCATGGAACAACCTCCTGCGTTGCTTGGCTGGATCGTCATGGGGCGCCAGTACATCTACTCTCCGAATCAGTGCTCCTGAACTCGTGTACAGCACCGCTGTGTACGCCGCCCCAGCACTCATTCTAGCAAGCTAGACGCCACCCTCAATGACACCATGCGGATCATCACCGGCTGCCTATGCCCTACTCCGATGGATCTCCTGCCGACGCTCGCAGGTATCGTGCCCGCCAAGCTTCGCAGCGAGTTTTTCACTCATAGGCTGGTGTGCAAGGTCCCATTGGATGCCAAATATCCTGTGCACCACCTCGCCCAGGATTCACAGCAACTGGGACCTCAACGCCTGTCATCTCATTGCCCCTTCTCCCGTCACGCAGTGACCCTCTGTGGCTCCGGTTTCAACATACTAGGAGCATGGAGAACCAGCTGGGAACAAACTTCGCGACCTCCTCAATTCACTGTTGCACCAAACACCACAGCGCCACCCAGCTCGGACATGCACCGCAAAGAGTGGGTCGCCCTGAACTGGCTCCGCACAGGGGTCAGCCAGTTCAACGTCAACATGCATCGTTGGGGGTTGCGTTCATCAGCAGCCTTCGTGTGTCGAGCAGACCAGCAAACAGTGCAGCACGCCATTTTTGACTGCGCTGTCCTCCACCCCCCATGGTGGAGGGGTAGACCTCACGGCCCTCGACAACAGCACATTGAACTGGCTACAGTGCCTGGAGGGCGTTACATAACTTCTGCTGCCTCAAACGCAAGAAGAAGTTCAGGTTGAAGAAGAGTCTTGACCCGAAACATCATCCATCGCTTCTCTACAGAGATGCTGCCTGTCCAGCTGAGTTACTCCAGCATTTTGTCTCTATCTCTGTGTGGGAAGATGGTCAACAGATCGATTCACTCCATTTGATCCAAAGGCTCTGGGGCCAGACGACATCTCGGCTCTGATATTGCAGGCATATCCTGAACAAGCAGCTCTTCTTGCTAGTTTTTCAGAACACCAATCATCAGCAATGTGATGGTAGATGTCAAAACGGCAACCCTCTCACTCAATCTCAGCAAAACAAAGGAGCTGATCATCGGCTTCAGGAAGGGGGATGGAATACATGGTTCAGTCCATGGTGCTGAGGTGGAGATTGTTGAGAGCTTCAAGTTCTGAGGTATAAACATCACCAACAATTTGTCCTGGTCCAACCACATTGACGCTATGGCCAAGAAGACACACCAATGCTTCTACTTCCGCAGAACCTATGTTTGTGACATGTACCTGTGTATGCATATATTGTGCATGTGTGCCCCATGTGTGCGTGCGTACATATATGCATGTGTAAACATTTGTGTGTATGTGTCTGTTTGTGGCATTTAACTCTGCACACATACCTGTGTGTGCCCATACTACTGTGTGCCAATGTGCATGTCTACCTGTGTAGCATGTATGTCCGTGTATCTGAGGGTGTGTGCGCATGTATACCTGTGCGTATGTGCGTTTGCATGTGCGTGCATATACATGTGTACGCTTATGTTTGCACGAGTCCCTGCATGTATGTGTGTGCCTGAGTGCACACGTTCGTGTATGTGTGTGCATGGTTATGCTGAGAGAGGCAGCCTTCATGAAGCATGGACAGTCCTCACCTGGTTCAGTTTCACCACGGGCAACAACACTGTCAAAGCCTTTGGGAGGATTTTTCAGTTGACAATTATCGCGAAAAATGGAGTGTTCTCTCCCCAAAGCCACTTCAGTCAGGAACATGACACCTTCTTTCTTGGATGTGAAGCCAACTGTAAAAGGGAACAACAGCCTCAACCTACATTGTGAATTTTCATCAAGTAATAATAATTTAATGTAACTCAGAAAACTGGAAGGAAGTGATGATGTGTTTATACAGTGATGAGGATAACTGTATACTTCAGACAATAAGAATGACCTGAGCTATAGAGGTTGGGCAAGCTATGTCTATATTTCTGGGGGTGCAGGAGGATGGGTGATCTGAGAGTGTGTAGAATAATGAAGGGAATAGATAGGGTTAGTGTACATAGGTTTTATCCCCAACAGTAGGCTGAATCAAGAAATAGAGGGCAATTATTATCACCTCTATTGGTGTTACGAAGACCATTCCACAATCCCTGAATCATGGAGCTCAGATTTGTCCAAAATCCATCCACTGAAGCCAAATCAGTGATTTGAAAAGTTCTGGCTTCTCCTTCTTTGTCAGTATTTACAAACCAAAATACATTGTATAGTTTTTAACTAACTTGCCCCACTACCCGTTCTGAACTGCATATTTCCAATCTACATCTGTCTATTTTAGTCAGAGAGTCATACTGAATGGAAACAGGCCCTTCGGTCCAACTTGTCCATGCCACCCAAAATGCCCCAGGTTAAAGGTGAGAGAGGAAAGATTTAATAGGAACTTAAAGGACAACTTTTTCACTCAGAGGGTGGTTGGTATATGAAACGAACTGCCAGAAGAGGTAGTTGAGGTAGGTATAGTAACAACATATAAAAGAACAGGTACATGGATCAGAATGTTACAGAGGGATACCGGCCAAACGCAGGCAAATGGGACTAGTGTAAATGGGGCATTTTGGGTGGCATGGACAAGTTGGCCCGAAGGGCCTGTTTCAATTCAAATGACTATGACTAAAATAGACAGATGGAGATTGGAAATATACAGTTCAGAACGTTTAGTGGAGCATGTTAGTTAAAAACTATACAATGTACTTGCGTTTGTAAATACTGACAAAGAAGGAGAAGCCAGAACTTTTCAAATCACTGAATTGGCTTCAATGGGTGTATTTTGGACAAATCTGAGCTCCATGATTCAGAGATTGTGGAATGGCCAATAGAGGTGATAACGATGGGACTAGTGATTGTGTTGTGATGAGACGATTGGAACACGAGGCACATTCTCCAGACACAGATAACCTATCATGATGAGAAAGGTTCATGAGAAAAATCAATCCTTCGAGTCAGCATGTCAATTACAAGCTGTCACACAGTGATGCTGTTCTTATAAGGGGCCAGAGGAAAATAATGAGCCAAATAGGGATAGTCTGCGAGGCAGGTTTCTTTGAATCTCACTAGATTACTCCAGCTATGGCTCAGGAAAAGGGATGTGCAAGTCAAGAATGAGTTCATCTGCATTGTTGCAGGAATAAATTTGACCAATGCACCAGAGAGAGCTCCGAATAACATCAGGGAAAATTCTATGTCCTCTGGGAGGGTGGTTGAGGCTTTGTTCAGCACTTCCAACAGCACCCACTGAGTGGTGAGTGAGTACCGCAAAGAACTGCTCAGCTTCACCAGCCTCTTTTTATTCCAGTTGTGAGTGGAAGGTCAGTGTTGTCAGTGTAGTTACCATATGATGCCGACTTGTCGTTTTCAGATGCAAAGTAGATCCCACGACCAACACGGCCCCCCGAGTGCGGCATGATTCGCAGCCCAGTTTTCAGGATTGCAGCAACAACGGCGATGTTGGTCCCGTGCCACAGGAGACGACGGTTCTCGATCTCCTGGTGTCTCTTGAAACGTTCGGCCTATAAACACAGAAACAGATTGAATTACTGTTGGCTGCAAGGAAACCCATCACTGCCCACTGCCACCCAGTTCCAAGCTCGTCAGAACCCAGATCAAAATCTGAGCTTCCCCACACTGAGCCGCTGCCATCCCTGTACTCACAGACCCAGTCCTGACCATCCCCATGGCCACACAGAGCCAGGTTTGATCATCCCCAGACACAAAGACCCAGCTCTGACCGCCCACGCAAGCGTGCACACATACGCACACACGAGTTGGTAAAGTGTAATTGCTACTTTTTCTGATCTTGGCCTTAGTGTCAACACTTGGAGGGACAACAAAGCATAGGTCATATAATAAGCAAAGAATCCTCTAACTAGCTCAGGTAGAGCTGGGGTTAGATAAATGTAAAGCACCCTCTGCTTTTTCATTAGGTTTCCCACTTTGCATAGTGCCTTCTCTGTATCTTAGCTACAGGGACAGACAGCTTCCCACATCTTAAGTCATGGTGAAAATAGCAGCACTGGCCTCAGGACGGACTTGGCCGGCTCACGGACTTACCTCTCCTTCTCTGTCCAACTTCCAGACATTGACAACCTTAAGGGAATGATTTGTGCGACCAGTTGCATCCGTATATTTCTTAACCATCTGCAAGGAAATAAAAATCCAAATGAGTTTCAAAAAATAAGCAGAAATGATTTGGGATTCCATTATCAACAACAAGGCAATGAAAGCAATTCCCTACCCTTATCACCACCACATTGGCACACCTTCAACAAGGTGGCTCCAGGGATTGTGCGCTGATAAAGGACAGCTGGGATTAACCATGCAAACACTAAAGCTGCTAACTCACTGGAACAGCCTGTACAACAGGCAACTATCCAGGAACCCCATGAACAGACTCATGATGATCAGAGTCCCCATTCATCCATATGCCCTAGCATCATGGCCATTCTGAAGCGGGCTGTGACGGACCTGTAATTACAGCTCCTGATAGACATCAGCTCATCTCTCTACTCCCATTTTGTCTCTTCTTCAAGGCCAGAATGGGGTGAGGAAACTACAAACCCTCTCAGAATCTTTCACTTTTGCTCCAGGAAAATGCAGAGCTGTCGGAAGCTTCTGACCTATCATGATGGGATTCAAGCAAGACTTTCAAGTACACAGGTAATCCCCTAAAACTGCAGCTTGATTCTTGGGAATGGGTATAGCATGGGCGACAGAGGGACATGTCCATGTGACCTCACATTACCACCTGCCCCCCAAAACCATAACATCAACATAAAGATCCATTCTCAACGTTGGTGGCGAGTTCTAGACCCAGACATTCAGTGCCCCAGGTGAACTGAGTGTCATTACAGAGAACAGGATTGCCGGGATCAAAGACCTTTTCCTTTCCAAGCAACCAATTGGATCATCCCTCAGTCACATGCAAGATTAACATGGTGCCACTATCTGGAAAAAGCCTCTGTTCATTTCTATAGTGACCAATATTATAGTCCTGCATGCAATTAGTTCTACTATGGTTTAATGTCCTTCGTTCTTGGAGGAACAGAGCTAGGAGGAGCTGGCTAAATTCCAAAGCCGAAATACAAATCTCATGTATTTAATAAAACTCATAATTGTTCCCAGTCAATTCGTAACAGAAACTACCCATGAATTTCATTGCTGTGTGGAGCCAGTTCGAATAGTCACACTCAAACAGATTTGGAGTTTGCAGATGAGTTTTGGGGTGGTGTGACTAATTTAACTTGTTGCCTCTTCTGGAGAAGATGGGCATGAGGCAGTTGCTGGATTTTGAATATATTTTCTTTGGGATGAGCTAGGATTCTGAACAACCTGTTGGAGGTGTGGGTGTTGAGGATAACTTCCTCGTGGGTGGGCTGGAAGAATATTTGGAGGTGATTTGTATTTGGAGCAATCTTTTTGGGGAATGTGAGATGGGGTTAATTTAATCTAAGAAACAGGAGAGGGTGATTTTTAGAGGAGAGAGGAAGGGTGACTTTTGGAATGGAGGGTGTTTATTGGAGAAATTGAGGAGGGTGACATTTGAAGGAGAGGGAAGGAGTAAGTAGTGATTTTTGCAGAGGAAGGGTGATTTGGAAAGGGAAACCCAAGAGATTATTTTTGATGGGGAAGGGTGGGGGGTATTTTTTGGAGAGGGGGGTGATTTTTTGGAGGAAGGCTGTGAAAGAGAAGGGGTTGATTTTTTGATGGGAGGCAGTGAGTTGTGCTTTTTTCAGCGGTGAGTATGATTTTTTAGAGGAGAACGGTAATGGGTGAGTTTTGAAGGGAAGGGATGATGGGTGAATATTGATCAGGAGGGCAACTCATCCTGGATTTACCTTGAATTCTTCAGTGCTGCACGGCATAAGTGACAGGTCACACTTCAATAGATTGTAGTCTTCATCCAGAGGATGTGGCACCTCAACATCCTCCATCTTCGGCTTTTGTTCCTTTTCTGCTTGGAGACTCTGTGCGAGTTCGATATCTGCAAGCACCTGGCAGGATTTGATAAAAGTTTGCAAATTAGTAGATGCTGATGATTCTTTGGAAATTCTTGTTGCAATTTGTGTCATCTTCCGCGCCATCTCCAGACGTATGTGCTGCTTGTGGTTGGAACAACTAGTGCTAGCTCAAATGGCCACTAAACATGCCATGGTCTAAAGATCAAGTCCTAACAGATCACAAATGGCACCACCATCATAGAGTCAGAGGGATATAGCACAGAACCAGACCATTTGGTCCAACAAGTCCACAACAGCAATCCACCATCCAATTCTTCTTATGGAGTCCACATCACAAGATTAAAAATTGTTCAGCCAGAGCTGAAAATACTTCTCAGCATCTGCATACAATGGAGTCTTGCACTTCTTGTGCTTCGTGGTGGAAAGATTGGTGGAAACAAGGGCCACGACATGGACACTCTTTCCTTGACCCCACCATCCAATTACATTAAACGTACATTTATCCCACATTCTCATCAACTCCCCCCAGATTTCACCTACACACCAGGGCCAATTAATCTACCAACTCAAATGTCTTTGGGCTGTGGGAAGAGTCTGGAGCAACAGGAGAAACCAACATGGTCACAGGGAGAATGAGAAAATTCCACACAGACAACACCCAAGGTTGGAATTGAACCCAGGTCTCTGGCACTGTGATGCAGCATTTCTATCGCCCTGAACCTGTCATTATGTTTAAAAGATAAACAATTTCCAAGGTTCTACTAGCTGCATCACTATGCTGTCCTAATGGTGGAGATCGACCAGGGCTCTATGAGCACATCTTTCAGGTAGGGAATTTATAGGGAAGATAGGTAGTGTTTGCACTCAATGCCTTAGAGTAACTAAGGCCTGTGAAATCTTCTGTCACTGTTGTGGTCAAATAGTGACCCAGACAGAGCAGTGACTCTCTTATTTTTGCAACGAAATTCTGCATTAGTCAGGGAATTTACCATGAAAAAGCTTACCTATCTCCACCTTGTGACTTCCAGATTCATAACGTGTTTAATTTTCAGCCCATTCACATGAGCAGTATCAGTTAATATCTGGAGTATTGTTGAGGTCGCTGACCTTTGGATCACTCTCCTCATCAGTCATTACCTAACACAGACTTTAATAATTCATTTATAGGACTTGGGCTTCACTGGCAGGGCCAGAGAATATTGCCCACCACTAACTGTCCTTGAACAGTGACGAGCCATAATTCAAACTGCTACAGACAAAATGGTGAAGGTCAACCAAGAGTACAATTCAATAGAAGTCCCAGGATTTAGACCCAGCAACAAAGGAGTGCCCATATATTTCCAGATTAACATGGGGTCCTGGTAATATTGGAAAAACAAACACTGGTAAAGTCATAGTGACATCATAGGATTGGTTCTGCTGTGATTGCTGTTGTAGCCGTTCTTAAATGGCCATATTTATTAACTGGTTAACAGCCAAATGCCTGCCTCATTGATTGGTGACCGTTAAATTGTTATGACAACACCAGTGGAGATCGGAAACATTTGCACTTAAAGAAACACAAAGTGCTGGAGTAATTCAGCAGATCAAGCAACATCTCTGGAAAACATGGATAGGTGACATTCCTTGTCGGGGAACATCACCGATGCATGTTCTCTAGAGAGGTGCCTGGCCCACTGAGTTACTCTAGCACTTTGTGTCTTTTTTTGTAAACCAGCATCCTCAGTTCTTTGTTCCTAGCATTTGCACTTGTTTGAGCAGTTACTGGGTAACTCTGCACACCTCGCATGGTTGAATGGACAGATAGAGAATATATGTTATGACTGAGTGATGTGGTGAAAAGGTGGCTTGATGACAATTGAGAGAACAAGGTGTGACATTGGATAGAGATTGACTAATGGGATTTTCAGAGCCAACATCCAAGTATTTTGAAGATTGCTTGAGGGCAAGATTTATATAATAAGCGTAAGATTACTGACAAGTAACCTTGGCTTGCACAATTAATCAACTTAATGAGAGCTCTGATCTTTGATCCGAAACATTAACTCAGCTACTCTTTCAACATGCTGTCTGACCTGCTGACTTTTCCAGCATTTTCTGTTTTGAACTCATTGAGAGTATTACCACACCGATGTACCTTGCAAGGACAGAAAAACTCCAGAAATTCAGAATCCCAAGGGCCTTGGCAGTGCGGGATGAGCAGATGTTCTAATTGGATGTTACACCTATTAATACCCAAACATGTTTTTATTTCACTTTTTTAACAGATCACATAGTAATATAATAAATTTTCCCGTGAACTTGATGAGTTAAAGGGAGCAAGAAATATGCAGGAACTCAAGCTATAAATCAACCCATATACCTGAAACTGTTTTGGACCCCAAGCCTGGCTCTGGCCACATGGCCAGCCCAATGTCTGAGATCTAATCCCAACCAAATTGCAGGCCCCCAGCTCAAATTCTGGATTAACTAGTGAGAAAGATGCCAGGTCATCAGGACTACCGAGCAATCAGATACCAGATTATTGGAGTTTTATTGCACTTGATACCCAGACTAATTCTAACCGAGACCTGTTCCAATTGAAGTGCGGCAGAGTTCAATTCATTTCTCATGACACTTACCAGCAGCATGTCCTTTTTGGCTTGAAGCACTTCTGCAGTATCAATCACTGGGGGTCGATTACGTCCAAAGTCGTGAGGAATAATAGTGTAGAACTTTGAGGACAACTCTTCCAGCTGTTTTGTGTTGCGGGCTCTCTTCAAGGCCTCTTCCATCTCATTCAGTACATCAAAGCCTTTGGCAATTTGCTGCTTACTCAGCTTCCCAAGGGGCATCTTCTTCAAATCTAGTAGGGCAATGGTGAACAGAATGTCACTACAACAGGGCAGTGGTTGTTTTGTTCTTATCCTGAAAATGACTGCTGCATCAACGTACCTGGTATCTCCACTTGCAGGTTGACCAATGTTAAACCACGTTTCATAAAAGAACCCAAATGCACCCATGTGCAAAAAACGGAACTCTACCCAAAATATTCTCCCCCTGTTCCAGTAACAGGAGGTTAAATTCACCATAGCCAAGCTTACTTCATTCCATGAAGCAGGACCTTCGCAGGTGCCACAGCTCAATATTGTAAGATAAGAAGCATAAGCAGGAGTAGGCAACATTGCCCCCGTACCAAAAAATAGTTGTGGCTGATTCTACACATCATTCTGTTTACCAGACAGTAACCATATTTCCCACTCCCAAGATCTTCCAATAATCCAAATTCTCTATAGACCAAAATCTATCAGTCCCTCTAATGAACAACAACACCCACAGCCTCAAATCTACAGAATTCTAAAGATTCATAACCCTTTGCATGAAGGCAAATATATGCTTCCAATACAGAGATTAAAATCTTACAGTATTTCAAATGAGCCATCACCATCGTACAATCTAAACAAGCCTTACTGTTGTACTTAAACCCCTTATAACATACTGACCTCTCACCTTCCTAATTGCTTCCAGCTTTACTTTGTATGATTCCTGAACCAGTATTCAAATTATTTTTGCAGTAGCATTTGCAATTCTCACTCTTCCTTAAAAATAAAATACAGGGCATATTCTTGCTGACCTTGGTCCCGTTCCTGAAGCCACCTATCTCTGTGGCCACTAAAGTGTAATTCCAGAAGTACAGGCAACACCCACTTTACCACTGTTCAGGCAAAGAAGATTTTCCTTTACAAAATTCATAAATCACTACCAAAAAAATTAAGATACAGTGTGAAATTCACTTAAATAATTTATGTGAAAGAAAAAATAAACAATTTATTTTTCAACTTACATTTCTTGCCACATGAGCAGATGCTGTGGATTTGTGTTACAAAAAATCGCAATATGAACTGTTTTGTCGGAATGCAATACTCCATTAACACGGGAGAAATTTGTTTCCCAGCTTTCAGTAGCCAAACTGAACACCAAGACTTTCCGGAACAGCCGAGCAAAACTGGGTGGACAGTGTGTTGTGAGGTGGGTGCAAAGAGACTTTAAAGTAATTTAGACAAGTTGAGGGAGTGTGCAAATACATGACAGATACGGAATAGAAATATTTTTAGTGAATTCTGTAAAGGAAATTTTTCTTTGCCTGTACAGTGGTAA
This sequence comes from Rhinoraja longicauda, assembly GCF_053455715.1. Classification (NCBI taxonomy): domain Eukaryota; kingdom Metazoa; phylum Chordata; class Chondrichthyes; order Rajiformes; family Arhynchobatidae; genus Rhinoraja; species Rhinoraja longicauda. Next base: position 23,248,933 of record NC_135969.1, on the reverse strand, counting down.
GGCAGGTACTAGATAAATGTTACTTTTGGTAGGAAAACAGAAATGCCGAATGTTGATGTGTAAAAGGGAGCCGGATGTCCTTGTACACCAGTTGGTGACAGCTAACATACAGTGCAGTTAAGAAAGGAAGTGATACACTGGTTTTTATTCACAAAATGCTGGAGTAACTCAGCAGGTCAGGCAGCATCTCGGGAGAGAAGGAATGGGTGACGTTTCGGGTCGTGTTACTCCAGCATTTTGTGAATAAAAACCTTTGATTTGTACCAGCATCTGCAGTTATTTTCTTATACTAAGTGATACACTGGGTTTTATTGCAAGAGGATTTGAGTACAGGGACAAGGATGCCTTGCTACAATTATACAAGGCCTTAAAAAGACCACACCTGGAGTATTGTATATAGTTTTGGTCTCTCTACCCAAGGTATACTTGCCATCTTCGTTACACCAAAGATGATTGCCACCAAAGAGATGGCAGGTATGCCAAATGAGATGAGTGAAACAGTATTCTCTGGACTTTAGAAGAACAAGAGGAGATCTTGTAATATTTAAAATTCAGACAGGGTTTGATGGGAAGGTGGTTTTCCTGGGCTGGGGGAGGGGACAGGTTTGTTTGCAGAATTAGAGGTCACAATCTTAGGATGGGACATTTAGGGCTAAATGAAGAGAAAATTCTTAACAAAGAGGATGGTGAATCTGTGGAATTTGCTACCGATAAAGCATGAAGGCCATAAAAGGCAGCTATTTGTGTCCAGGAGTGACTGCACCGAGGTGCATAAAAGAAAGGCAGGATCTAGCAGAATGGCCATTTTGAGAGAGACTGTTCCGAAGTGAAGTGCTGTGATTGAGGGTAAATTGCTGAGGCATTGGTTCGTGAGGCTTTGGCAATGAGGCTGAGCAGAGTATGACAGCAAAATACAGTGTGCGTTTGTTTTGTAATTTTCTTCTTTAGTCTGGCTGACAAGATGTGAGAGGTCAAGGAAATTTCCAGTCTCCCCAACGTCTACAAGTGTGGGAAGTATGGATACTGCAGCTCCTGACTGATGGCGTATGGGACTGGAGATGCAGCTGGATGATCTCAGGTTTGTTCAGGTAACTGAAAATGTCATAGTTACAGTGAGGCATACACACCTAAAATGTAGGCAAAAAGAGGATGGCAACCACCGATAAGGGTAGAGTAGGCAGAGTGTAGGAATTCCCTGTGGCCATTCCCTTCAAAAACAATTACATCCTTTTGGATTTTGTTGGAGGAGATTGCAGTTCAGGGGAGAGCTGAAGAGATAGAGATGGAAAGATGATTTGTTGGATACCAAGGCTGGAGAAGTGAAAGGTGATGACATGGTGAGCTCTGTCCTTGTTCCATCTGGGGGTAGGAAGAATGAGAGCAAAACTGCAGAACAGAGGAGACACTATGAGGGCTCTATCTACATCAGCAGGTGGAAACCATGTTTACTAAAGAAAGAGAACATCTTAGATGTCCGAGAGTGGAAAGCCTCATCTTGGGAGCAGATACGATGGAGAGAGAGAAATTACGAAGGCTTCCTTGCAAGAGGCAGGTGGGAAGATATGTAGTCAAGGTATCTGTGGGAGACGTCAGTTAAGAGACTATCAACTGTGATGGAGAGAGAGATCGAGAAGGGAGAGAGAAGTGTCAGAGATAATCCAAGTGAATTTGAGGGTAGGATGGAAGTTAATAATATATAGTGGCGGTGATAGTGATTCATGGTATCGTGAGATATATGAATCATCATTAGACATGGGCAAGGTGCTGCAAAACTGGAAGGAGACTAATGTTGTGCTACTATTTAAGAAGGGCTACATCAAAAATCCTGGAAGCAATAGACTAATTAGCCTCACATCTGGGGTAGGAAAATGATGTGAAGATGTAACCAAGAAGGTTGATGAGGGCAGGGTTGTAAATGTAGTCAAATTAACTTTATCAAGGGCTTGATAAGCTTCCCCATGATAGGCTTCTCTGGAAGATTTCGTAATTATATAGGATTAGACAGAATTAGGCCATTGAGCCCATCAAGTCTACTCCCCCATTCAATCATGGGTTATCTATCTTACCCTCTCAATCCTATTCTCCTGCCTTCTCCCTATAACCCCTGTCAACCTTACTAGTCGAGAATCTGTCAATCTCCGCCTTAGAAATACCCAATGACTTGGCCTCCATAGCCATCTGTGGCAATGCATTCCATAGTTTCACCAGCCTCTGACTAAAACAATTTCTCCACACCTCCTTTCTAAAGGTACATCCTTTTATTCTGAGGGTGCACACTCTGGTCCTAGACTCTCCCACTTATGGAAACATCCTCTCCAAATCCACTCTATCCAAGCCTTTCACTATTTGGTAAGTTTCAATGAGGTCCCCTCTCATCCTTCTAAACCAGCAAGTGTAGGCCCAGTGCAGTCAAACGCTCATCATACGTTAACCCAATAATTCCTGGGATCATTCTCATAAACCTCCTCTGGACCCTCTCCAACACTATCCTTCCTCAGATAAAGGGTCCAAACTGCTCACAATACTGCGGTCTGACCAGTGTTTTATAAAGCTTCAGCATTACATCCCTATCTTTATATTCTAGTCCTCTCGAAATAAATTGCATTTGCATTCCTTACTACTGATTAAACTTGCAAATTAATTTTTTGGGAATCCTGTACCAGCACTCCTGTCCCTTTGCACCTCCGATTTCCGAATTCTCTCACCATTTAGAAAATAGTTCAGGCCTTTGTTACTAGTACCAAAATGCATGACTCCACATTGGTCACATGAGATCCAGGGAGAGCAAACTAACTGGATACAGAATTGGCTTAACAGTAGGAAGCAGAAGGTTGTGGAAGGATGTTTATCAGCTGGAGACCCGTGGCTAGTGGTGTACCTCAGGGAGTAGTGCTGGGCCCATTATTGTTTGTCATTTATATCAATGATTTGGATGAGAATGTAAAAGACATGGTTCGTAAGTTTGCAGAAGACACCAAAATAAGTAATATCATAGACAGCAAAAATAGTTATCAAGTAGTACAGCAGGAATTTCATCAGCTGGATAAGTGGGACGATGAATGGCAGATGGACTTTAATTTATATATGTGTGAGGTCCTACCAGATGTCACACCAGGGAAGGATCTTCACAGTGAATGGTGAAGCCCTGTGGTTTTGCAAAACTGAGGGATTTAAGAGGGATAAAAGTGCATTGTTCCCTGAAAGTGATGTCAGGTAGATAGGGTAGTGAAAAAGGCTTTTGGCACACTGGCCTTGATCAGATAGGGAATTGGGTATAGAAGTGGTGATGTTATGTTACAGTTGTACAAGACATTGGGGAAGCTGCACTAAGAGTATTCTGTTCAGTTTTAGTCACCTTGCTACAGGATAGATGCCATTAAGCTGTAAAGACTGTAGAGAAAACCTATAAGAATGTTGTCAGGACTCGAGGAGCAGAGGCAGAGGCAGCGAGGCATCCTTGGAGCACAGAACACGGAGGGTGATCTTATGGAGGTGTATAAAATAATGAGAGGAATAGATAGAGTTAATGCACAGTCTTTTTCCCAGCAATAGGGGAAATCAAGAAGGGCATATTTTGAAGTGAGAGAAGCAAGTATATGAACATATCCCGTGGGCCTGCAGTCAAGAGAGGGGCAAGATTTTATAGGAATTTAATGGTCACATTTTTCAGAGGGTGGTTGGTATATGAAACGAGCTGCCAGTGAAATAGTTGAGGCAGTATAGTCACATTTGTCGGAGGGTGGTTGGTGTATGAAACAAGCTGCCGGTAAAATAGTTGAGGCAGGTATAGTAACAACATATTAAAAAACATTGGAACAGGTACATGGATAGGAAAGATTTAGAGGTGGCCCAGGTGCAGACAAATGGGACAAGCTTGGATGGGCCATCTTGGTCAAGTTGGATCAAAGGGTGAATGACTCTATGGCCAAGTTGCTGACTCCTTTTAAGGTGGAGACAGATAGATTTCAGGGCATAAGAAATATCACAGGGTGTTGGAAGCGAGTGGGAATATGTTATTAATAGAAAATCATGATCCCATTGAATGGTAGGCAATCTCGCAGGGCTCAAAGTTGTACTCCCATCCTATCCAAAATGGCGGCGCTGCCCTAGCAGCTGCGGCTTACCTGCGGTCCGTTTATCTTTGTGTTTTTGTTGTTTATGTGTTGTTTTTTTTGGTCTTAATTGTAGTGTTTAGATGTGATGTGATGTAGAATTTTTTTTGTGGTTTTGTGGGGGAACTGTAAAATTGTCTCTTCCGAACGGAGACGTGACCGTTGTTTTCTGGGCCGTGTCTCCGTTCCCCAGGCGGCCTACCATCGGCCAAACACCTGGAGCTGGCGGCCACCACCTGGGACCACCTGGGCTCTGGTTCGCAGAGCCAGTGGACCAGACTTACCATCTGCCTTCGGAGGCTGCGGGAGCGGCTGCGACTCGCCTGCGGAGGCGTCGGCCATGGGCCGCGTGGACGTCGGAAGCTCGCAGGTCCCTGGGTGGGGGCTGACATCGGGAGCTCCGGCAGCGTCTTCGCCCCGCCGGATCGCGGGGCTTGGGTCGGCCCGCCGCGGACCTTTCACCGTCCGGCGCGGCCTGAAATAGGCTGCGGGATTTTTCTCTGCACGGTGGGGGCTTCAATGTCGGGAGCCCCGACCGCCCCGACGTGCAGCGGCGGCGTCTTCGCCCGCCCCGGGTCGCGGGGCTTGGGTCGGCCCGCTGCGGACCTTTCACCATCCGGCGCGGCCTGGAACGTGGCAACTTCATCAGCCTGACCGCGGGAGAAGACGGCAAGGGGAAAAGAAAAGACATTCTGGCCTTCCATCACAGTGAGGAGGTGACTGGAGGAGACTCACTGTGATGGATTAATTTTTCCTTTTTTTTTGTTTTGTGTTGGTTTGTGGTTGTGTGTAATTGCTTATTTTATTGCTCTTATTGTTGGACTGCGGGTGACGAAATCTCGTCCAAAAGACTTGGTTTTTTTGGATGACAATAAAGGTAATTCTGATTCTGATTCTGATTTTCTACACTTTTATGTCCCCATGATCTGTTTCACTTGTCCAATACAGACCTCTTCAAAACAGTCAGACCTTCAGATCAAAATGGCCATAGTACCAGTCATATAAAGCCAGTCTTGATGAAGGGTCTGACCTGAAATATCAACTGTCCATTTTCCTCCATAGATGCTGCCTGATCCATTGAGTTCCTCCAGCAGTTCCTCCTGAAGGAACCACTCTGACAATGTAGTGCGCTCTCAACACTTAACTAGAATGCCAGCCTAGAAACCCTGGTTTTCATGGCCCTGGAGCAGTATTAGAACTTTACATATATCTTACCAGCACCTATTATGTAGATGAGTTGCTTGGATTTATTTACAAATCAAGGCATTAACAGTGGGCATACTCTCTGGATATGGCTGGAAATACATGCCGGTTGAACAACATTACATCCTTCTTTGACATAGTAGAATCTCAGAGGAGATAAGCAACTATACAGTTTTAGCTGACAGTAATAGTTTTGCTGAGGTATAAGCAGTTACCCAGCATTTGTGATGGCAAATCTCCTAGGCACCCAACCCATGGACTGCAGGCCCACGGAATAAGTTCATGTATTTCAACAGACCTTCACCTGAAGTTCATGATGTGATCCGTACAGGCACATACATTCCGCCCTGATCGCCATTTCCGTGTGAATATGAAACAAGAGCGAGGACTTACCAAGATTCATCGTTTCCATCTGTTCCTGGAACATGTCGTGGCTGAAGATCAGTTTGATCAGGTTCTGGGTGGCTTTGTCTAAAGTGCAAGGTTTGATATTCTTATTCACCACTTTACTTCCATCCACATCGTCATTCTGTAATCACACAAGGCATGGTGTGGCACATGGATTCTCCATTTTCACACAGAAGCAATATCCAGCACCCTCTGGGTATCATGCTCTTGCAATTATGCCAATCCCATCAACTAAAAACATCCTCCTTGATTATCATGCAGTGATAAGCCATTCCTCCTTCATTTCTAAAGTAGAATTTCTCTCCACTACACCTCTGGACTTCGTAACCTTATTTTGTTCCTTCTCTAAACATCCGAGCCTAGTTATAACTAAACGTCTAGCTCATTTTGTTTAAACAGAGATTCTGTGCACTGATTCTTGCTCATGATAGTCTATTCTGGGACTTCACTCTGCCTTCCTCTTTCCATTAATCTCATCTCTCTGCAGCTTTAAGTCTCCTCTCCCTCCAGGCCTGAACCATCGCTTCCATTTAAAAAGCAAACCATCCATCTTTGCCTGGGGAATTAAGATCCATTCTGACAGATTACTTACCCAGCTCTTAACATAGAAATTCACACTATCCATTGTGTTTATAGTCTTATCTTTTTAATACTACTTTCACGATGCAACAATTGGTTGCAGCAGCCTAGACAAACCCTAAATAAACCAACTGAAGATTGAGGGGGGATCTTACAGAAACTTACAAAATTCTTAAGGGGTTGGACAGGCTAGATGCAGGAAGATTGTTCCCAGTGTTGGGAAAGTCCAGAACAAGGGGTCACAGTTTAAGGATAAGGGGGAAGTCTTTTAGGACCGAGATGAGAAAGTTTTTTTTCACACAGAGAGTGGTGAATCTGTGGAATTCTCTGCCACAGAAGGTAGTTGAGGCCAGTTCATTGGCTATATTTAAGAGGGAGTTAGATGTGGCCCTTGTGGCTAAAGGGATCAGGGGGTATGGAGAGAAGGCAGGTACGGGATACCGAGTTGGATGATCAGCCATGATCATATTGAATGGCGGTGCAGGCTCGAAGGGCCGAATGGCCTACTCCTGCACCTATTTTCTATGTTTTCTATTTAACTGCTGGAGGAACTCAGCAGGTCAGTATCTCAGCTAGTTGACATTTTGGGTCAGACCCTTCATCAAGACTAGCTGGCATAGGCTCACCCAAACAAAGACACACCAGATATGATCACAAGGCCAAGCCTGACCCACCTTCATAATTGTTGTTTCTTCACAGCCCTGCTGAACTTCAATGATGGTGTATTTTCCAGGATGTGCGACAAAGGAATCTCTATTCGCCCAGTTGTTCTTCGTCTTGTCTTTGAACTTCTTTTCAAATTCCTTCACTGCATTGTCCAGTGTAAGTGGCGAACCCAACTTGTCTTGGCCAATTTCTCCCTATTCAGCAGGAGGAGGAGGGCAGAGGGTATCGGGGTGGAGTGAGGTGGAGAGCAGGGTCGAGTGTGAAAAAGCAAGAAACTCAAATGCGTCTACACGTTAAAAACATCTTCTGCTACAAATTACCATTAAATCCAATCTTCAAATAAGTGGTATTAATGAATGTTGTTGTAAAGGGTTAAATGTTGAGTTCATGGAGGGGAGTATAGATTTTTCACCATCTCAATTTGTCCCTCCATCTAGGAAGTGTGGGATCAGTATATTAGTGGGAGGTGGGGTGACTTAGGAGAGGAAGCCATGGGGCTTCCATTGCGGTAAAGGGGCTCTCGTGTTAGACGCCCAGCCTTTCACAACTGGGCTGTTTCACAGTACCACACGCATCCCCTCAGCACAACACACTCCCCTATAATTGTTCCTACATCACTGACCCTCATTTACCACCATTCACCCACGCAGCACTTCTCCCTCCCCACACATCCCCTCTTCTCTACAGCTCACACCATCATTCCCCTGCCTCTTCCACAACTTCCCCACCTGCTATCTCCAAGCACACCCAACTAACTCACACACTAGCCAGCTCACCACCTTTACACCAACTTTTCCACTTCTGTCACTTCACCCCTCCTCCAAACAACTAACCTGACCCTCCCATGACACTTGCTCTACCAACTCCAACAACAACTTCCACCACACCCTCCCTCAACTCCCAACACCATGCAACCATCCTCCATACACCATCACCCTTCCCCTACACTGCCTGCCCCCCAAACGCCCTCACCCATTAACTCTACCTCCACTGGGAGGAGTTGGCTGCGCCTAACGGCTGCGGCTCTCTGGCAGTCTGTTTTTCTTTTTTTTGTTTGTGTCGGTGTTGGGATGGTTTTTGTTTCTGTTTTTGGCTGTCTGTGTATGTGTGGGGGGGGGGGGTGTGGGGGTGTGGGGTGGGGCGGGGGAAACCTTTCTTTTATTAGGTCTCTTCCCCGGGGCGCAGCTCGCCCGCGGGGCCTTCCATCGCCCGGCGCGGCTCGGCCGCTGGACTTAACATCGCCGGCGCAGCTCGGCCGCGGGACCTAACAGTGCCCGGCGCGGCTCGGCCGCTGGGCCTTCCACCGCCCGGTACGGCCGCGGGACGGTTCAGCGCTCGGTGCGGCTCGGCCGCGGGGCCTTCCATCGCCCGGTGTGGCTCGGCCGCGGAACGGTTCAGAGCCCGGCGCGGCCGCGGGGCCTTCCATCGCCCGGCGCGGCTGCGGGACTTAACATCGCCGGCGCGGCTCGGCCGCGGGACGTTTCGGTGCCCGGTGCGGCTCGGCCGCGGGGCCTTCCATCGCCCGGCGCGGCTTGGCCACTGGACTTAACATCGCCAGCGCGGCTCGGCCGCGGGACGTTTCGGTGCCCGGTGCAGCTCGGCCGCGGGGCCTTCCATCCCCTTGCGGGGGCTGTGCGTGTCGGTTGCCTCGGTAGGGGTCGAGCTGCCTGTCCGTGGGTGCGGGGGGAAGAGAGTGGAAGATTTGTTGCCTCCATCACAGTGAGGGGGTGTTTGGAGTCACTGTGATGGATGTTTGTGGTGGGGTCGTGTGTCCTGTGTTCTTTTCTTTTTTGCTGTGTCTTGTGACTGCTGAAATTTCGTTCGGTATTTATACCGAATGACAATAAAGTTTTGTTATACTGTTATACTGTTATCATATCATATCATATCATATATATACAGCCGGAAACAGGCCTTTTCGGCCCTCCAAGTCCGCGCCGCCCAGTGATCCCCGTACATTAACACTATCCTACACCCACTAGGGATAATTTTTACATTTACCCAGCCAATTAACCTACATACCTGTACGTCTTTGGGGTGTGGGAGGAAACCGAAGATCTCGGAGAAAACCCACGCAGGTCACGGGGAGAACGTACAAACTCCTTACAGTGCAGCACCCGTAGTCAGGATCGAACCTGAGTCTCCGGCGCTGCATTCGCTGTAAAGCCCATCATCCCCGTCGACCAACAGCCATGTCCCATGCACAGCTTCTAGCTAAGGTTAAAATGTGGCACTAACAACCCGATTCCTGTCTGTTAAGACTTCAAGGGGTAGATTAAAGGATTATGATGTTCTGCCTGATCTTGATACAACTTTTGTGGAACCATGTGTACTGAAATACAGTGAAAAGCTTTGTTTGTGTGCTATCAATTCAAATAACACTATATACGAGTACAATCAAGCCACATACGTAAACCAGGTAGTGCAAAGAGAAAAATACTAGAGTGCAGAATGTAGTGTTAGGGCATTATAGCATTACAGTTGCAGAAAAGGCGCAGATTAAAAAAGTGCAAGGTCCATAATGAGGTAGCTCGGAAGATAAGGAGTACACCCTAGTGTATGGGAGGACTCTTCGGTATGCTGTTAACAGCAGGGAAGAAGCTGTTCTGGAATCTGGTGGTACATACTTCCAAGCTTCTATTTCAACTGCCCAGCAAAGGAGGGGAGAATATGGAATGACCCGTGTGAAAAAGCTCCTTGATTAATAATGTTGGGAACAAAGGGACGTCTAAGGGTGGGGGGGGGAAGGATGTAGCTAGTTTGGAGCTATCACTAAAACTCACCACCCGGCCCCAGCGGTTCCAGCAGTAGTACTCGCCATTCAGTTCGATCAGCTGAATAATGTAGAACTTATTGTTGTTGTTTCCAATGTTGGTTTGGTTCAGCATGCAGTCATAGTCCTCATGAACCTGTAACAAGAGCCAAACAGTCTGGATCTGTTACATTAGGATACCCATGGTCCTCTGTGTAGGAAAGAACTGCAGATGCTGGTTTACACTGAAGATAGACACTAAATGCTGGAGTAACTCAGCAGGACAGGCAGCATCTCTTGATAGAAGGAATGCTGGAGTAACTCAGCGGGCGGGACAGGCAGCATCTCAGGATAGAAGGATGAAGGGTCTCAACCCAAAATGTCTCATCTGGAGATGCTGTCTGTCCCACTGAGTGACTCCAGCATTTTGTGTCAACCTATTGTCCCCTGGGTTGGGATGTTTCTTGAGACTCTGTGTACTCTGCCTTTGACGAGGCAGTGAATGACCAGGAAGCTCCTGGATTGTACATCAGCCCCACGCCATGCTTTCTCCCAAAACCTCTTTCTTTTACCCAAGGGTTGCAATCAACCAACCATCCCGTAGTTTCCCTCACTGATCCATGCTTTCCTGTCTTATGGAAGCTGGAAATCGATGCAGAGCAGGCTGCCACTCTACCCATTAGCACTTATGAGTTCTCAGTCTGTAGCCATCAGGTGCCCACCCAACTACCATTCACATGTAGTGCTTTCATCAGCCTTTCAGGTAGTAATTCCTGACCCCAATGTTCTGTCGATAAAGACATGTTTCCTAAATTTCCTTCCAATCTTTCCACCTATGACTAAATCTATGCCCTTTAATTGCCAGAAAGAGCTTTTTTAGAATTGTAACCTCAGTTAAATCTTTACTGAGCCATTCCTGTTAAAAAGAAAATGCCAGTCCTTAAAGGGGAATCTCTGACCTGTACCCAGGCACCAGACTGATCTGCAGATCCCTTTACATAACATTGAGCTTTTCTTCTGTAAAAATTCCTATATCTTGTTATTTCCCCAAATTTTTAGTTCCTTTTTATTATGCCTCCCAATCATGCAACTAATGGCTACTTACTAAAGAACTACTTTAGTAAACATAGTTTCCCCTTGCTGTCGCTGATGGATCCCATACCCACATTTCCTTTGTGTCCTGTAGTTCTGCTCTCACTCCTCCCCCCAGATAAAACAAGGATAGACTTCCCCTGGTCCTTATCTTTCACCCCGCTAGCTCTGCATCCAATATGACATTCCCCAATATTTCTGGCACTTTCAATGTGATCCTGCCACCAGTCACATCTTCCCATCCCGATTCCTTTCCGCTTTCTGCAGAAACCAATCCCTCCTACACTCGTTGGTTCACTAATCCCTTCCCACCCTAACCACTCTCATCCCAGGTACTTTCTCCTGCAACTGCTGGAGATATAACACTTGTCCCTATATCTCCTCCTTCATGTTCATCCAAGGACCCCAGTGGCCCTTCTAAGTGAGACAGAGGTTCACATGCACCACCTCCTTCCACTGCTTTTGGTGCTCCCGATGTAGCCTCATTTACATCAGTGAGATGTAAGCATAAACCAGGCGATGGTTTGCCCAAACACTTGCGTTACCTGCTGGATCTTCCATTTTTAATCCCCTTCCTATTCTCGTACTGACCTTTCGGTCCTGGGCCTCCTCCATTGCCAGAGCGAGACCACACACAAATTGGGGGAACAGTACCTCATATTCTGCTTGGGTAGCTTACAAAGATTATGAAGACTGAATTCTCCAATTTTAGAATAAAACTAGACCGTGGACCCCCCTCCACTCCCCTCCCCCCTTCCCCTCCCTCTCCATCCCCCTCAACCCCCCTTATCCTCCCTTGCCCCCTCCCCAGGAGATAGATTTAAACTTTAAAATGTGAATAACTTTAAAAATATAAAACCGATTGCCATGAAACTTCTTCCATTAGCACCAAAGGGACGACGGTGAGTAAGGTGGGCCTAAAATTGTCACGCTATCGTGTACCGTTTTGACTGTAGTTCAGGAACAAACAAACAAACAAGAGTTTTAGTATATAGACTAGACCAAGTGGACCTGTTGGGCCCATTCCTCGTTGGGTTCCCATCGTGACATGGGAAAATCGCGTTTGTTCTTGAAAATAAATGGTGTTTTTTCTTAAAAATAAATCTTATCTGGAATGTTTTTGCTTTTCATGGTTTAAATCCTCTCTTGGAGATCCTCAAGACTGTGCCCTCATTCAGCAGCAGCGCCAGCTCGACTGCGATGGCAGTTGCTTTGAGCGGGAAGAAACCGCTCCCCCCCCAAGTGGAAGCCAGACCAATCGGGCGTCGAGCGGGAGGTCGGAGCCAATCATTCGACCCGACGTGGGGACCCGGGCCAATCGGGCGTCGAGCGGGAGGTTGAGCCAATCAATGGACTCGACGTGCGGGTGAACGGCAGGAACAAATCAGGACTTGCCAACGACCAATCAGAGCAGGGAGCGTTGGTGCTCCTCCCACATCGGAGCCGGACCAATTGGGCGAAGAGCGGGAGGTCGGAGCCAATCAATGGACCCCACGTGCGGGTGAGCGGCAGGACCAAATCAGGATGCGCCTGCGAACCCCACATCTGACCCGGCCCAATCGAGCGTGTGGTCGGAGCTGAACACAAAATGGCAAACATCCCGCAACTGCGCATGCGCCGGAGCTGAAGACAAAATGGCAACCCTCCCCCAACCACGCACGGGCGCATCCGGCGGCCATCTGTTGGGTCCAAAGCTCCCCTGCATTGGTGTATCACCCTGCCCTCTCCGACTCCCCCCTCACCCATTCCATCCCCCTCAACCCCCCTTTTCTACTCTACGAAACAAGTGTTTTTTAAAAACATTTTTTTTTTTTTAAATTGGATTTTTTTTCCAATAGCCCCCCCCCCACGTGGGACCCGGACCAATCGGGCGTCGAATTGAATGGAAGGACGTTATTTTTTTTAATGTGCGGTGCTCCCCCACGTGAGCGCCATTGAAGGTCTTTTTTTTGAAAGAATGAAATAAACGAAACTTTTTTTTCCTTCTTAAATAAACTGTTTTTAAATAAGAAAACTATACCCCCCTCCTCATTGGCCGGCACTCCCGTCACTCTGGCTGGTCCCGCCCCATCCTGCATCGGCAGTGGCCACCCCCTCCCACTGTGACGTCACACGCTTCAGTTTATGAAGCAAATTTTTAAACTTTAAAATCTCTCTAACTTTAAATATATAAGACCAATTTGAATGAAACTTGGATGAAAGGGTCCCCTGTGCAAAGGTGAGTAAGGTGGTCCTAAAATTGTCGCGCTACGTCTGATGCTACGTGTGACGGGGGCACAAATACGGTTAACAGCCAAACAAACAACTAACCTGCAAACAACAGCAAAACAAACAAGATCACTGCGACACAGAGTTTTAGTAGATATCACATTTAAAGTGTTGGAAATATCGGGGAATGTCTTATTGGATGCAAAGGCAGCTGGGGTGAAAGGTAAGGACCAGGGGAATTTGATATCTCCAACTGTTAACAACAACCCCCTCCCTTTTATCCCCTCTCTTCCCTGCACCCCATCTGGGTGCACGCTCATTTCTGCCAATCAGAAGCCCCATCCCCACCTCCCTTCCAACGTTCTCCCCCAACTAATATCAGTCTGATAAAAAGTTCCAACCAGAAACATCGCCTATCTATATTCCCCAGAGATGCTGTCCGACTCGCTGGATTTCTCCAGTGCTTATTCTGTAAACCAGCACCTGCAGTTCCTTGAAAAGACAATTCAATATGTTCAAAACATGCAAGTTCAATATAAAATTAGATCTACGGTTTAAAAAAAATATTCTATTGTCTGCCACACCAAGAATACCAAATGCCTGGCGTTGCAGCTTGTGTTCTGTGCTTCCCAGAGGCAGGAGTTATGCAGTGCACTCTGGGAGTGTGATAGCTGGAGAGCAGAGCCAAAATGGCCGGAATGTCCACAACCTAGGTCCTACATACCACAGCTTCTGCATCGACACTCAGAGGGCAATTGTCATCAATCTTGGTCTTGATCTTCTCTTTTGGAGCTGCTTTCAGGGCGTTAGCAGCTGACTTGAAGTTATCTTCCTCTGGTTCAACTTTGATCTTTTTGCCCTTAGCAGCAGCTTGCTTGGTGGCAACAGATTTCCTCTTTGGTGGCATGGCTGCAAAAGAGAGCGAAGAAAAGACCACAGAGGATAAGTGAGGGGGATGGGTTGAGTGTGGTGGAGAGGTGGGGTGGGAGCTGGAGAGGGGCGGGAGCTGGAGATAGGGACCTATGGAGAATGGGGGGGCTGTGGAGAGAGTGGGGGGGGGGAGAGCCTGTGAAGGGGTGGGTGGATGAGGCGGGCTAGGGAAGGGGGGCAGGCTGGAGATGGAGTGGGGGGGGACGGACGCCAGATAAGGAGGGTGGCTTGATAGGTTAGGGTGGGGGGGGCAGAGAAAGGGAGGGGCATAAAGAGGGAGGAGGCGGGGCAGAGAGGGAGAAGGAGGGAGGGGGGGCTGGGCTGGCCAGAGAAGCGTGCAGGCTGAGAAGGTGGTAGGATGGAGAACAGGGTGGGTCGGAGGAGGTGGGGGGGGAGGGAAGGGGTGGCTTGTCAAGGCGGGGGAGGAGACATGGGGGGGGGGGGGGGGGGACTGGAGACGGGGACTGGAGAGTATTCCCATAGTCCTAACCAACTCTCCCCCTTCCTTTCTGAAACCTACAGCTAATCTTTTTTTAGCATCATTCCCGGTTCTGTCATAGAATCTTCAATCTGAAACGTTAATTCTATTTCTCTCCCCACAAGTGCTGCCCGACCAGCTACTGTTTCCAGCATTTTCTGGTTTTATTTCAGCTTTCCAGCAACTGCAGTTTGTTATTTTCCCCACTACCAACCATTCAAGACGTTGGCTCCATAACCGTGAGCATTCCACATTCTACCACAGCTGCACAATTCACTCTTTAAATAAGACAATACAAGGGCAGACACTATTAAAATTATCTTTTCAATGCATGGCAGTGTTACTGAGGCAAAACTTAATCTAATACTTAATTCCCCTTAAAAATACCCATTGATGACCTCCACAGCCATCTGTCACAATGAAATCCACAGATTCACCTCCCTCTGACTAACAAAATTCCTCCTCTTCTCAATTTGTTGGAAAGAACTGCAGATGCTGGTTTAAATCTAAAATAGACACAAATGCTGGAGTAACTCAGCGGGACAGGCAACATCTCTGGAGAGAAGGAATGGGTGATGTTTTGGGTCGAGACCCTTCTTCAGACCAATCCTCCACATCTCATAGAAACATAGAAAGTAGGTGCTCATCTGGATAGGACAGGTTTAGAGGGATATGGACCGTGCAGGCAGGTGGGACTAGTGTAGCTGAGTAGTTGGCTGGTGTGGGCAAGTTGGGCCCAAGGGCCGGTTTCCACACCGTATCACCCTATGACTCTATCTCCTTTCTAAAGGAACATCCTTTTATTCTGAACCTATGTCCTCTGGTTCGAAAATCACGAGGGGAATAGATAAAGTGGATGGTCACAGTTTTCCCCCAGGGTAGGAGACTCTAAAATTGGAGGACATAGGTTTAGGTAAGAGGGGAAAGATTTAAAGGGGACCTGAGGGATAATCATTTCACACAGAGGGAGGTGGGTATATGGAACAAGATGCCAGAGGAAGTGGCAGAAGTGGGTACAATCCAATATTTAAAACACTTGGACGGGTACATGGACAGGAAAGATTTTGAGGGATATGGGCCTAATGGAAGTAAATAAGACAAGCTTAGGTAAACACCTCGATCAGCATGGATGAGTTGGCCCAAAGGGCCTATTTCCATACTGTAATACTTTGACTCTATTAATTGTGGCAGGCTTCACACAGCCGCCTGGGCACAGATCTCTCTTATCTCCTGCTTTTGTGTATTCCTCCAGGCCCAGAGAACCTCATCTGCTCACTGCACCTCCTGATTTTACCCACTAATTGGGTAACTTTCCTCATCAGCCAGGATTGCTGGGCCTCGGCTCTGATATGTACGGCAGGGGCAATCTCCAGAATTGCAGTTCTGCAGCGAGGCATCGCCGTACATGACAACCGATCGCACCCAGGCTCAGGAGCCTGGAGACAACAATCAACAAACAAGTGCCAAACAGCACTACAGCCCCATCCCTTTTCAGATCACAAATATATGGAGGGACCCTGTACAATAGACCCCTTCACCACAGGAACATGTCTTTCAGCCCAGCAAATATCCACCCATTTACACTAATCCCCTTTTATTTCCCCCCGTATTCCCATCAACTCCCTCCACTCACACCCGGGGGCAATTTAAAGCAAACAATTAACCTACAGCTGATACATCTTTCGAATGTGGGAACCAACATTAATAAATCCTCCTCTTCAGAAATAAACAATATGAATACTAAAAAACTTAGGATATACAGTGGTTCTACTTTTCAGCTGGAAAAATAGAAAGTTCTTTGTTGCTTTTAATAAAAGAAACTAAAGACATCGGATTTATTTAGTAGACTGATGTAGAGCAGTCTACGCAACTCAGCTTGGAAGCGCCTCGCTATAATCTATGCAACCGTCAATGTACTTAAATGAAGAAATGAGAGCATCATGCTACAGTATATATTAAAATGAAATTCAGACATCTGCGTTACTGGATTTCTAATCTAGAGACCGGGACTGTAACTCAGAAACTGCGAAATTGGTTAATGACAAATTTAAATGCAGCTGCTCTTTTTACCCAGTGGCCTACAGTCCCAGAATAAACTGGTTAGCTCTGAACCATCCCATTCCCCCTCAAGTTCCCCAACAAGCTCATTTTGTTTGGAATAATGAAGAAAGGAGACATCATGACAAAGGTTCTGAAAATCTGTGAGCCTGGTACTTACTGACCGGGACCCGCAGCTTGGGAGAGTCTTGGAGTTACTGCACAGGCAGGGCAAGTTGGAACAGATACCGAGGAAGTGCAGTCTCAATCACAATCCAATCAGCACGAGAGAACTTCCTCCTCTCAGCCTCACATGGCTTGCTGCTCCAGCCCGTGACCTCACTTCCTTGTCCCCGGCTGAGATCTGCTATCACTGTGGGGAAGGACAAATTATCCGGCAAGGCTGTGTATGGGCAACAGAACCGCTCCAAAGTGCAGATGGAATCTAATGTTTCCTGTCAGACTTGATAGCAAGATGTATTCAAAAGGATGTCACATGACTTCTGATCGCTCAGCAACAGCTCCCGCCTCTGTTGGTTGCTGAAGATGTCCATCTTTTCCAAAGCCGAACCCTCCCACACAGCTATCATATCATATCATATCATATATCTACAGCCGGAAACAGGCCTTTTCGGCCCTCCAAGTCCGTGCCGCCCAGTGATCCCTGGACACAGAATCGCAGGGTCACAAAGCAGATATTAACCCTGCCTTTACCCCTCAAAGTTTTCTTTATATCTCTGTCAGTTTTATTCCCATTACTGATACTTTTATAATTAAACAAAAGTGTTCACAGGAAATGAGAGGTGGGGCACAATTTAATTTAGTTTAGAGATACAGCACGGGAACAGGCCCTTCGGCCCACTGAGTCCACACCGACCAGCAGTCCCTGCTCATTAACACTATCCTACACACACTCACTAGGGACAATTTTACACATTCTTTGGAGTTCAGACAGCACCCGTAGTCAGGATCGAAGCCGGGACTGTGGCGCTCCAAGCGCTGTAAGGCAGCAACTCTGCGTCACCGTGGTATTTATGTAACAATTCCTCACAAGTCAGCTATTGGCAATCTCTAACAATGGAGACCAAGATTATCATATGCTCCGCAGAGATTAAAAGTGGGACTGCGGAGTGATTTTAGCATAAATATGTGCCTCACCTCACCCAGAGAAATGTGCAAACTCCATTGAGACAGGAACCAAGGTCAGGGTTACAGTTGGCTCTACCAGCTGCACCACCCAATTGAGT
The DNA here is from genome assembly GCF_053455715.1 of Rhinoraja longicauda. Lineage (NCBI taxonomy): Eukaryota > Metazoa > Chordata > Chondrichthyes > Rajiformes > Arhynchobatidae > Rhinoraja > Rhinoraja longicauda. The sequence goes on along the minus strand of NC_135969.1, from coordinate 23,231,221 downwards.
ACAATTGTTGCCCCATCTCAACCAGCCGAGATAGCAGTCACTCTTCTGTTGGTTCCCTCACAGCCTCTTCCCTACTCCACAAAAGATGAGGGGATGGCTACAGTCCCATCGCACTGCCCTATCTTGTCATTAAGGCATAGAAAACGACACCACAAAAAGAGACCCTTCGGCCTACTGAGTCCCTGCCAAACGTCACCCATTCCTACATTTATTCCATTAAAAACATCTCCCCACATTGTCATCAACTACTCCCAGATTCGAGCACACAGCCCTGTGGTGTGCCTGTGTTGAGGATCAGTGAGGAAGAGGTGTGGCTGCCAATTCTCACCACCTGGGGCCTGCCTGTCAGGAAATCGAATATCCATCCGCAGATGGAGGTCTCCAGTCCAAGATCAAGGAGCTTGGGGACGAGTTTTGAGGGAATAATAGTGTTGAATGCCAAGCTGTAGTCAATAAAGAGCATTCTCACATTTGTATTTCCTTTGTCCAGGTGGGTGAGCGCGGTATGTATTGCCATGGCGATGGCATCGTCCGTGGCCCTGTTTGGTCCATATGCAAACTGAATAGGGTCCAAGATGTCAGGGAGAGAGGAGCAGATGTGAGTTTTGACTAGTCGCTCGAAGCACTTCATGATGACTGATGTCAGTGCGACAGGACGGTAGTCATTTAAACAGGAGGTTACTGGTTCCTTTGGAACAGGAACGATGATGGATGCTTTGAAGGAGGTGGGAACCACAGACTGACTCAGAGAGGTTGAAGATGTTGGTGAACACCTTTGCCAGTTGATCAGCACATGCTCTGAAGGCCCGCCCTGGAATACCATCCGGCCCTGGAGCTTTGCGGTCGTTGACCTTTTTGAAGGACCGCCTCATGTCTGCTGTTTGTAAGGACAGTGTGGTAGTCCACCTGCACACCTGTGGATTCATGGTGGGCGCTGTGTTGTCTGCATTGAACCGGGCGTAAAAGGTGTTAAGCTCGTCCGAGAGCGATGCGGTAGGCTGAACAGTGCTCCTGTTTTTCCCTTTGTCAAGTCAAGTCAAGTCAATTTTATTTGTATAGCACATTTAAAAACAACCCACGTTGACCATCTGATTAGGTTCCAATGGGAAAAAAAATGAAACATACAGTAGCATGCAAACAGTTCACAGCGCCTCCTCAATGAGCCTCAAACGCTAGGGAGTAGAAATAGGTTTTGAGCCTGGACTTAAAGGAGTCGATGGAGGGGGCAGTTCTGATGGGGAGAGGGATGCTGTTCCACAGTCTAGGAGCTGCAACCGCAAAAGCGCGGTCACCCCTGAGCTTAAGCCTAGACCGCGGGATAGTGAGTAGCCCCGAGTCGGCCGACCTGAGGGACCTGGAGTTAGAGAGGGGGGTTAGAAGATTTTTGATGTAGGGGGGGGGAGTGTCCATTTAGGGTTTTATACGTGAATAGGAGGAGTTTGAAGTTGATTCTGTACCGTACAGGGAGCCAGTGGAGAGAGGCCAGAATCGGGGTGATGTGGTCCCTTTTACGGGTACCCGTCAGGAGTCTCGCTGCGGCGTTTTGGACCAGTTGCAGGCGGGACAGGGAAGATTGGCTGATCCCAGTGTATAGGGAGTTGCAGTAGTCTAGGCGGGAGGAAATGAAAGCGTGAATGATTTTTTCTGTGTCGTCGAATTGGAGGAAAGGTTTATTTTAGCTATGGTTCGAAGTTGGAAGAAGCTGGCTTTTACCACAGCGTTGACTTGCTTATCAAATTTTAATGCAGAGTCAAATATCATGCCGAGGTTTTTGACATGCGGTTTGACTAGGCAGGATAGACTTCCAAGACTGCCTGTTATCAATTTGATGGAGTCGGGGGGGCCGAATAGGATGACCTCAGACTTGCTCTCATTTAATTGGAGGAAGTTCTGTGCCATCCAACATTTTATGTCCTCAAGGCAGTGTAAGAGGCTGTTTAAATTTGACTGGTTGTTGGGTTTCAGTGGGAGGTAAAGCTGAGTGTCATCGGCATAGCAGTGGAAAGAAATGCCGTGCCTTTGAATGATTTGGCCAAGGGGGAGCATGTATAGAGAGAAGAGAATGGGGCCTAGGATGGAGCCTTGTGGAACTCCGCAGGAGAGGCTAGCTGGAGCAGAGGAATAACTGCCTATGTTGATGGCGAAACTCCTATCTTTGAGGTACGAAGCGAACCAGCTCAGGGCAGTGCCATCAATGCCAACCGCGTACCGGAGACGGTCAATAAGGATGGTGTGGTCCACTGTATCGAACGCGGCGCTGAGGTCGAGAAGGAGCAGGATTGCACAGTCGCCGGTGTCGATGGCGAGAAGCAGGTCGTTGTGTACCTTCAACAAGGCAGACTGTGCTGTGGTGGGCTCTGAAACCTGACTGGAAACTTTCCAGGATGGTGTTTTGGTGCAGGTAGGGCACTAATTGGTTTAGAATTGCCTTTTCAAGGACTTTTGACAGGAATGGCAGTTTGGAAATGGGTCTGTAGTTGCTAGGCAAGGTGGGGTCTAGGTTAGGTTTTTTCAGTAGGGGCTGGACCACCGCGTGCTTGAAACTGGTTGGAACAGTGCCAGTGGCCAGAGAACTGTTGATAATAGAGAGGATGCTGGGACCGGCTATTGCAATGACATCCTTCAGAAGGGCAGTGGGGGCAGGATCAAGGGGGCAGGTTGCAGGTTTCATAGCGGAGACAAGCTTTGCAAGGGAGGATAGAGTGACGGGTTGGAAGCAGTCCAATTTAGATGAACAGACAAGTGAGACAGCTAGGTCACAGGTGGGAGGGGAAATGTTCATTCTAATGTTCTCAACTTTGTTGGTGAAAAATTTAGCGAATTCTTCGCACTTAGCAGGGGACCCAACTAAGCTGGTACTGGGGGCGGGACATATGACAGAGGTAATTGTTCTAAATAGGACCTTGGAGTTATGAGAGTTTTTGGAAATAAGGTCGGAGAAGTATTGTGCTCTAGCAGACTGTACTGCTTCCTGGTACTTGAGAAGATTGTTTCTCAGAATTTCAAAGGAAATTTGAAGCTTGTCACATCGGCGGAGCCGGCCGTCTTCGGAAGCTGCGGGAGCGGCTGCGACTCGCCTTAGGCTCGGGCCGCTGCGGACCGCCCGGCGCGGCCTGCAACCACAACAACCTGACTGCGGGAGAGGACGGCAGGAGAAGGGAAAAGACATTGTGGCCTTCCATCACAGTGAGGAGAGGACTGGAGGAGACTCACTGTGATGGATGTTTCTTTGATGGATGTTTCTTTTTTTGTGTGTTTTTGGGGTTGTGTAATTTTAATGCCTATTTAATGCTTTTATTGTTGGACTGTAGGTGACTGAATTTCGTCCAATATTGGATGACAAATAAAGCTATCTTGAATCTTGAATTTCTTTCCACCTCCTTTCTGATTTTTTGCACTCCCTTCTTAGGGCTTTGGTGGAGTCATTGAGCCACGGCCGACCTTTGGGCTTAGGCTTTTTCATTTTAAGGGGAGCGATAGAATCCAGGATGGAAGAGCAAGTGATATTAAATAAAGAGGCGAGATCCTCAGTGCTGAGATGGGGGGGAGAGGCCTCAATAGTGCAGATGTTGGGGGCAGCTGTGAGAGCCTCGGAGAATTTACTGGCAGTCAATGAATTTATGTCGCGGGAGTAGCGAACAGGGAGATGAGATTTTGCGGGAGATAAAGGCAGAGATGTGTCAAAAATGATAGCGCTGTGGTCCGATAGACAGGCTTCAGTAGTTTCAATGTTGTTGATTGGGAATCCGGACGATAACACTAGGTCGAGAGTATGGCCTAACTTGTGAGTGGGTCCCGTGGTGTGAAGAGTCAGATTGAAGGACTCAACCAGGTGCATAAATTCATTCACAAGAGGCTTAGTGGGACAGCAAACATGAATATTAAAGTCACCAAGAATCATGATCCGGTCAAATTTGGGCAAAATGCTAGAAATCAGATCAGCAAATTGGGTGATGAAGTCCTTATGCATTTTTGGTGGGCGATACACAAGAACAATTAAGAGGGGATAGGCTAGGCCTACTTTAATTAGTTGCACCTCGAAACTGGAGAAATGATCAGCGTTCAGGAGGCGGCAGTTGAAATGTTTCTTAAACACAGTGGCTAAGTCCCCACCGCGTCCGGAGAGCCTAGGCGAGGTGAAGAAGTTACAGTCATCAGGACAGAGTTCCACGAGTGGAGCAAGCTCACCAGGGTTAAGCCAGGATTCTGTGAGCAGTAAGAAGTCCAATCCACGGGTGATGAAGAAGTCGTTGAGGATGAAGGTAGTCTGTGACGCAGCGTAATCCACTCCACATGCGTCTGGAGTCTGAGCTGTAGTAGTTAGATTCCACTTTGTTTCTGTAGTCTCTCTTGGCTTTCCTGATGGACTTCCGGAGGTCATATCTGGCTACCTTGTAGGCATTGAGGTCGCCTGAGTTGAAGGCAGTAGTCCGTGCTTTAAGTTTAGCACGGATTTCCCGTCCGACCCAGGGTTTCTGATTTGGGTAAGTGCAGATGGTGGCTTTTGGAACCACATCATCGATGCACTTACTTATGTAGCCTAAGACAGAGTCTGTGTATTCGTTGATATTGCCTTCTGCTGCGTCTTCAAACATCTGCCAGTCAGTTGTGTCAAAGCAGTCCTGTAAGGCCTCATCAACCTCATTGTTTCATTTATATATGACCCTGGAAACCGTTTTTTCCTGTTTTAGTTTCTGCCTGTATGCAGGCAGCAGTAGAATGGAACAGTGATCTGCCTTACCAAAAGCCTGGGGCGAGGGAGGGGCTTATAACAGTCTCTGAATAGGGTGTAACAATGGTCCAGGGTCTGCTCTCCCCTAGTGGGAAAAGTGATGTGTTGGAAGTATTTTGGGAGAACCTTCTTCATATTAGCTCTGTTGAAGTCTCCCAGAACAATAAACGCAGAATTGGCAGCCACACCTCTTGCTCACTGATCCTCAACACAGGCACACCACAGGGCTGTGTGCTCAGTTCTCTCCTGTACTCCCTGTTCACGCACGACTGTACTGCTGAGCACAGCTCAAACAGCATCCTAAAGTTTGCTGATGACACGACCATCTTGGGCCTCATCACAGACAACAATGAGACGGCCTACAGAGAGGAGGTAAAGGCACTAAACAGCTGGTGCTAGGAAAATAACCTCTCTCTCAATGTCAGCAAAACTAAAGAGATGATCGTGGACTACAGGAGACAGCGGGGGAGTGGACACCTCCCCATCCACATCGGTGATGCTGAGGTTGAAAGGGTCAGCAGCTTTAAGTTCCTCCGTGTGCACATCACTGAGGACCTTTCCTGGACACTGCACATGGACACAATAACAAGAAGGCCCACCAGCGGCTCTTTTTCCTGAGAAGACTGAGGAAGTTTGGCATGAACGCCAGCATCCTCACAAACTTCTACAGATGCACCATCGAGAGCCTGCTGACGGGCTGCATTACAGTCTGGTACGGGAACTGTTCGGCCCACAGCCACAAATCACTACAGAGAGTGGTGAAGACGGCACAGCACATCACTGGCAACTGTCTCCCGGCCATTCAGGACATTTTCTACCGGCGGTGCCTGTGGAAGGCATGCAGCATCATCAAGGACCACAGCCACCCAGCACACAGGCTGTTCTCCTTGTTACCGTCAGGCAGACGATACAGGAGTATGGCTGCGCTTACCACCAGACTTAAGAACAGTTTCTACCATCAGACCATCAGGCTTCTGAACTCATAAACACATTTCAAATCATATATGTTAACTATTTTTAATATTGTCTTTTTACCTTACTAATGTCATTTTTTATCTTATTTATCCTTGGAATATTACTGCTGAGTTGACCCGTTGTCTTGTCAAATACATTTCATTGTACCGTTGACCCAGTGCCAACCTACATATGACAAATAAAATTTATTATTATTATTATTACATTCGGGGCAATTTACAGTGACCAATTAACCCAACAATATGCACATCTTTGGGATGTGTGAGGAAACTGAAGCACCCAGAGGAAACCTACACGGCCATGGGGAGAATGTGTAAACTCCACACAGACAGCACAGGTCAGGATTGAACCTGGTTCTCTGGTGCTGTGAGTCAGCAACTCTACTGTGCCATCCTAAGCAACAATTGAACGAACGTGCATGATAAGTCAGAACTGGAAGTAACAAGTGGATGTGTGAGGGCTTGTGCAACAGGCGAGCTGAGACAGGGCCACAGTCAGTCAATGTTACATTGTTCTACTCTAGCAATAGTCAGGTGTGCTCAGAGATGCAAATGCTGCCACTAAAGAAAGACTGGCATCATGACTGCGGCACTGGGCTTTTTATGCATGTTCAAGATTTTGTGCATCAGTTTACACTTTCTTGTAATCCTATCACAAGAGCAAAGACATTTTTTGAAGCCATTACATGCACAAGAATGTACTCATTAAGCAACCTGTTTCAACAAAATGTGACAATCTTTTTAACCCTCATACGAGTGTGGTGATTTAAAACACAAGTGGCTATTTGGCCCATCATGGACCTCTAGTCTCTGACAATCCAACTGTTTGTGCTGATTTAGGCAGTTCTCTCCCATGGAATGGGAGCTTGTCATTATTCAGTTTTTACATCAATCTGGTCAGGTGCCAAAAGAAGGTTCAATGCTGACTCTCTCCAATGTTATTGGATGTCTACCTAACTTGAGTATGGAAGGGACAGTTGTAACATTTGAACTTAAGAAGGTGGAGTGGGCGATTTCACTCCCCGAGCCTGTCATGGATACACAAGAAACCGAAGATACTGGGATTTTGAGCTATACACAAAGTGCTGGAGATATCTGGTCGGTTGGGCAGAATCTGTGGAGAGAATGGACAGGCTGTATCCAGTCAGTACCCTGCTTCAGGCAGATTATGAAATATCTGACCCAAAGCATCGTCTGTCCATTCCTCCACCGATGCTGATTGACCCTTTTTACAGATACACCATGAAAACAGGCCCTTCTGCCCACCGAGTCCATGCCAACCATAGATCACCCATTCATACTAGTTCTGTTATCCCACGTTCTCATCCACTGCCTACACACTGGGGGCGTTATTTTACAATTAACCTCCCACATGCTTTTGGGATGTGGGAAAAGATTAGAGCACCTGAGGGAAACCCACGTGGTCACAAGGAGAATGTATAAACTCCACAGACAGGATCGAACCCAAAGCTCCGAGGCAATAGCTGTGCTGTTGTCCCATCCATGTTCCTCCAGCACTCTGTATTTTGACTGATCTATTCTTAGCTTCAAAACGACCTAAGATAGACACAAAGTGCTGTAGTAACTGATGTGGGTCAGGCAGCATCTCTGAGCAATATGTATAGGCGATGTTTTGGGTCGGGACCTTTCTTCAAACAGAATCTGAAGAAGGGTCCCGATCCCAAAAGTCCCTTATCCAAGTTCTCCAGAAATGCTGCTTGACACCCCCCCCCCCCCCCCCCCCCCCCGCCCCGCGAGTTACTCCAGCTTCTGCAGTTCCATTTTATCACTTTAATGCTACCTTCCTGCTCCCTCCCCCCTCCCCCAATTACTTCAACTGATCTATCCTTTTCACACCTTACATGCTCTTTGCACCATTCCATATCTCGTTTCCCTCCTCTGACTCTCAGTCTGAAGAAGGATCTCCACCCGAAACATCACCCATTCCTTCTCTCCAGAGATTCTGCCTGTCCCGCTGAGTTACTCCAGCATTTTGCGTGTAATCTCAACTCGATTGTCATTTAACCATATACTTTTGATTATATACTTATTTTATATATATAAGCAAATGTATATTGAAAAAAATCAAAGCATGACGAAAGGAGAAACAGCTTGAACGTTACTCCGGCAACCCCGCGGTCCGGTCTCCGTTACTTCCGGCAACCCCATGGTCCGGAGGTCTCCGTTACTCCGGCAACCCCGTGGTCCGGAGGTCTCCGTTATTCCGGCAACCCCCGCGGTCCGGAAGTTTCTGTTACTCCGGCAACACCGCGGTCCGGAAGTCTCCGTTACTCCGGCAACACCGCGGTCCGGGGACATCGATCCTGTGGCACCAACATCCGCGGCCTGACGCCTGTGGTAACCTATCACCTCGGAGCTGCCCGGTCCCCGCATCCAATCGCGGAGCGTGTGGGGCGGGTTCACGGGGCCGCAGCGGCGCGTGTGAGTCGGGGCAAGATGGCGGTGGAGAGCGGCTCGTTCTTCATCCGCAGGAAGAAGACAAGTGAAGCGAGAGGCAAGAAAAGGAAGGTAATGAGGGGGATCTTGGAGACTGTCGCTTCGCACCCGGGCGTCTTGGACGGTGTCCCCGAGAGTGGGCTGCGCCACACCGGATCATGGACACGTGGGCAACGCCGGTGGCCTCCTGAGGAGCGAGGGCAGAGAGGGGGGTGTACAGGAAGGGTGGAGGGACAACAGCAAAGGGGGGAGGGAAGTAATGGAGGAGGAAGAGTAGGGAAAAGCTTCTGGGTGGTGGAGAAGGGAGAGGGGGTTGCAGGAGGGAGGGAGAGGGGGGGGGGTTTACAGGAAGGAGAGGGAAGGGTGGAGCGAGGGGTGTAGGTGGAGAGAGGGGGTGGAGGAGGGAGGAGAGGGGTGCAGGAGGGAGAGGGAGGACGAGTGTGATGGCAGAGGGAGAGGGTATGTTGGAGAGGGATGGAGAGAGGGGGAGAAGAGAGGATGGGTGGAGAAGAGAGGATGGGTGGAGAAGTGGATGGGTGGGTTGGGAGGAGGGAGAGTGGATTGGGAGGGAGGTGTGGAGGGAGGGTTGGGCAGTGTGGAGGATGTGAGTTTGGGGGTGTGGTGGAGGGTGGGCAGGGGTGTGGTGCAGTTGGAGGGAGGATTGGATGTGGAGGAGAAGGAAGGGGGATGGAGTTGATGGCTAGAGGAGGAGGGAGGATATCGGGGTGGAGGAGAGGGAGGGTATGGGGGTGTGTCAGGAATGTAGGTAGGGGGAGCAGGGGAGGTAGAATGGGGTGTGTGTGGAGGGGAGAGCGAGCATAGTGGGATGGAGGAGGGGGACCTGGTTGGGAGGAAGGGAGGGTTGGGGGCGGGGAAATTCTTCAGCCATCCTGGCCGTGGACCTGAAGAATGATCTTCCATTTGAAACGTTAAATCTGTTACCTGACTACAATTACCTGCTGCTGTTTGTGGGGCCATGCTATATACTGATTGGTTGTTCCTTTTCCTATATTACGAGCCTATTGTATTGCAGTTCAAAAGTTCTTTATTGACTAAAATTGTGATGTATACATGCAACAATATGGTAAAGCTGCTATGTAATGTATACATGCAACAATATGGTAAAGCTGCCCTGGGCATTGCGAAAATATAGAGAGAGTTAAAATGGCGATCTTGTGTCCAGACGTGTCCTGTTTTGGTCTCCAACTTAATGCGTGCTTTTGAGAATGATACCGAGTAGAACGTATTGGCGACGAAGATAAACTTGATTTGAAGTTTCGCCTGGTGACTTTGCTCCGCCCTTGCTTCCCCCTAGTCCTTACCTTTCACCCATCAGCCGTCGCATACAACACATAACCCTCCGGCATTTTCGCCACCTCCAACGGGATCCCACCATTAGTCACATCTTCCCATCTCCATTCCTTTCCACCTTCTGCAAAGACCGTTCCCTCTGCATCTGCCTGGTTAACTCATCCCTTCCCACCCAAACCACCCCCTCTCCTGGTATCTTCCCCTGCAACCGAAGGAGATTCAACACCTGTCCCTATACCTCCTCCCTCAACTCCAGGGACCCCAACAGTCCTTTCAGGTTAGGCAGAAGTTCATTTGCACCTCCTCCAACGTCACCTACTGTATTAGTTGTTCAAGATGTGGACCCTTATACATCGGCAAGACCAAACACAGACTGGGTGATTGTTTCACTGGACACCTTTGCTCAATCAGGACCTACCCGATCTTCCCGCTTGCCAAACACTTTAATTCCCATTCCCACACTGACCTTTCTGTCCTAGGCCTCCTCCATTGTTAGAGTGAGGCTAAATGCATATTTGAGGAATAACATCTCATATTTCGCTTGGGCAGAAAGCCCAATGGTATAAATATTGATTTCAATATCTTTAAATAACCCCTGCATTCCCTCTCTCTCCATCCCTCCCCACCCAAGTCGCACCAGTTTCTCGTTCTCACCTAGCAACAACTAACAATGGCCTGTTTCCTTTATCAATGTTACGTTTTTGTATATCTTTCATTCATTTGTTCTATATCTCTACATCACTGCCTATACCTCTCATTTCCCTTTCCCCTGACTCCAGTCTGAAGAAGGGTCTCCACCTGAAACATCACCCAGTCCTCTCCAGAAATGTTGCCTGTCCCGCTGAGTTACTCCAGCATTTTGTGTCTTCTTAGACATTGCTGCTGTCCCGGTCCATATGAGGATTGCCTGACGGTATTGATCGGCAACCTGGGATTTAACAACGTTATCATCCATTTTCTTAAAGGCAAAATCCTAAGAGTCACATTTGACCTATCTCAACAAACCCTTGTGTATACTATAAGAGCAGATTAACAGTTGCATTAAACCCAAAGTGCTGGAGGAACTCTGCGAGTCAGGTAGCAACTTTTGAGGAAATGGACCAGGTGACATTTCGGGTTGAACACTTCAGACTAAATGTTGGATATTTTATGAAGAATGAGATTTTTAACTCCGTAAATCCTTTCCTACCATCTACCACGTGCAGGTTAGGGTTATGATGGAATAGTATCTACTTGCCTGGAAGAAAGCAGCTGCAATTACAGTTAAGGCTTGACATCAGCACTAAAGCAGTTAATTTGACTGGCATCTTTTATCCTCCTGCAAAATTCCGTCCACTACTAGCTCTCATGTGTCATCTACTAAATTCACTATAGCAACTTGACGAAAGTTGTTGGAACCAATTGCCAAAGCTGCTGCTGACAATTAAGACTAGAGCAGTGGGACATGTCTGCAAGCTCTCGCTCAAGTCTCAAGCCTAACACGTCTGTCATTTCCCCAGAATCGGCTCCCTGTGACTTCCTGCCTATACGACAAAACATGAGAATGAGGAGGATGGAGAGGCCATTTGGCTCTTCAGGCCCTTTCTGCCATCTATCACGATTGCGGCTGATCTCTTACCTCAGTGCCATTTTCCATCACTACCCAATTGTCTCTTGATTTCCTTAATATCCAAATATCTGTGCTTTGAATGAACGGTGATTGAGCCGCCACAGCCCTTCAGGGTAAAGAATTCCAAAAATTTACTGGGCCCAATGTAAAGAAATCTATCTTATCTTGGCCTTAAATGACCACTTACTTTTAAAAATCCCTGGATCGAATAGGATCTTCTCTCATTCTTCTGAACTCTCGGGACCACATAATCCCTCCTCAAAAACCAACCCTGTAGAAGGTGAAGACACAAGATTATGTCACTTCAGCTCACTTACCCATTCCTATACTGACCTATCTGCCCATGGCCTTTTCCACCATCATACTCAGGTCAAATGTGAACTGGAAGGAAGCATCTCAGTCCATTTGGGTCACCTACATTTGAATTGCATGAACATTGAATTTTCAGGTTGCAGGTAACCCTTATGTTCCTTTGCCACTCCTATCATTCCACTTCCTTTTTTCACCTTTCCCATATTATTGTGCCCACCATCCATATACCTGAGTTCCTTCTTCCCCAGAGCTCTGAATGTTCATTGTAAATCTCTGGCACTGACAAACATTGAAAAAAACTTTAATATAAGATTAATTGATAGATTTCTAAACAAACTATCTTTTAATTGCATATTAAAAGAAACACACACTTAAATGCCAGAAAACAGCTTAAAAATAAGGTATCTCAATTATCTAAGGAAGTAAGTTTTATCTGAAAAGGCCTTCTTATTGTGGTTACTTTCCCTGTGTAATGGCTAGGAAATAGTTGCAACAAGAACCTCTGAGGTATTCAGCCCCTCAGAAGGCACTTGGCTTGTCAATCTGGCCCTTTCTGCACAACAGTTGAGGTCTACAGTAAAGTGGGGCATGTGTACAGCAACCAAAGAGTTTAGGTTCTTAAGTAGGATAATCGCTGGAAAATGGTACAGCTTAGATGGGCATGGATGGATTAGTCTGCATGGAAGGCTCTGTTTTCCATTCCAATGACTCCATTTATCTGAATTTGGCACCAATTTTCCAATTCTCAGCTGACTTACCCAGCTGATGAAGACTCTGCTGTAACTTGATAACCTTCTCTAACTATGAAATGACCTATTCAGATATCACCTGGGTTCTGATTTTTGCAACAATTGTGGCCTGGAAAATAGCCAATGTGGTTCATTTATTTACGAAGGGAAATGGAGATAATCCAACAAATTATCGGTTGGCGAGCCTCATGTCAGTGATAAGAAAGCTTCTGGAGAGGATTCTTTGGGATACGATTTACTTGCATTTTGAAGTTAATTAGGAACAGTCAGCATCCTATAGTCCATGGGATGTTCTGTCTTGCGAACCCAAATGTTTTTTGAGGTGGTAACGAAAATGATCAATGAAGGTAGGACAGTGGATGTTGTCTACATTTTAGTGAGGCATATCCAGAAGATTAAGATCTATGGGATCTACAGTGACCTGGTCACTAGGATTTAAAGCTGCCTTACTCGCAGAAGGCAAGAGTGTTGTTGTGGAAGGGTATTTTCCAGGCTGGAGATCTGTGACCAGTAGAGTTCCACAGGGGTTTGCCCAGACCTCTGTTTGTGATGCATATAAATGACTTTAACATAAATGTAGATGGTTTGGTTAGTAAGTTTGCAGTGTTACCAAAATTGGTGATGTTGTGGACAGTGAGGAAGGTTGTCAAAGTATACAGTGGGATAGAAATCAGCTACAGAAATTGGTAGAGAAATGGCAGGTGCAGTTTATTCCAAGCAGTTGTGAGGTGTTGCACTTTGGGGAGGTTGAATGTAACAGAGGAAGTAGACTGTTAATGGCAGGACCCTTAACAGCATTAATGTACAGAGAGATCCTGGGTCCAAGTTTATAGTTTAGTGGCAACTTAAGTAGATAGAGTGATTAAGAAAGCATTTGGTATACTTGCCTTCATTGGATGGGGCATTGAGTATAAGAGTCAGGGTATTATGTTGTAGCTTTATAGGATTTGGGTTAAAATGCATTTCAAGTATTTTGTGCAGTTCTGTTTACCCCATTACAGGAAGGCTGTGGAGGCTTTTGAGACGTTTACCCAAATGCTGCCTGGATTAGAGAGTGTTTGCCTTAAGGAGATATTTGACAAACTTGGATTGTTTTTTCTGGAGTGTGGAGAATAAGGAGTGACTGAATGGAAGTATAGAAAGTTGAGAGGCATAAATAGAGTAGACAATCAAATCTTTTAACCTCAGGGTGGATTTGACAAGGACTAGAGGGCATAGCTTTAAGGTGAGATGGGTGAAGTTTAAAGGATACTAGCCCAAGTGGGGCCCAAACCTCTCCTGCATTGGTGCAGCACCCTCTCCTAAAGTTTTATTTCAGTGGTGGATGCCTGGAACATACCATCAAGGGATGTGGTGGAGGCTGATAAGATAGGGGCATCTGAGAGGCTTTCAAATAGGCACGTGGATATTGCAGGGAATGGAAGGATATGGATCATGTGCAGACAGAAGAGATTAATTTAACAGCATCATGTTTGGTATGGACATTGTGTGCCAAAAGGCCAATTCCTGTACTATCTTGTTCTATGCATAAATGCCTATAAGGACAGCTTAGAGAGTGGTGGTGTATAGTCAAACTTGCTGTGCTCAGGGTAGGGAGGTAAGAAGGCTTTGTCTTTAAATTCATAATCCTTGTTGTAGACGAGCAATTTGCGAACCTGGGAGTGTGCAGGACTTGTGATAGGAGCTCGGTAAGATGTAGTTAAGATTCTGCCGCTGATGAGCAGGAATGAGCAATATGTGGTGATTAAAAGGTGCTTTTTGTGCAGGATATGAAAGTTTGTTGTGCAGATCGAGTTCAGTGTGTGATACTCAAATCAGAGGTCTCTGAAGCAAAACCAGACAATTGGAACTGAATACAGAGGTGTACTGAGTAATATGGAACAGTTAAGACTCATTTCTCACCTCCCTGTTACTGAGAAGCTTATCTTGGGCAAATGGCCAGCTTCAATTTTATAGGAGTGCTGGGAGAGATCATCATGGAGAGATCTTGTGTTCTTCTGTTCAATGTTGGGTGCTCATTTTGTATTTAATCCCCAGGCAGAAGATGGCAAGGATAAAGTTCGCAAGAAATTTGCCCCGAAGCTGAATGAAGAGATTTCCAGCGACTCGGAGACTGAAAGGTAATCGAGTGCTCACTAGTTCTGACTACTTAGTACTAACTATATTTACTTGTGCTGGGTTGAAAATGATACCTGTTGAGTGAAACCCAGGTAACATTGCAGACTACAAGGTAACCATCGTGAGATTCAATCAGACCTGCTTGTAGCCTTAGAGCTATGTCTCATCTAAACATAGCACAAAAAGTAAGGAAATTTGTGTTTGGTAGATTATTTCTTTGTTGTAACAATGCTTCTTGGCAATAAATCTTATACCGTTGGAAAGCCTGTTTATTTCCCTTTTAAATTGTGCCACATTTGTAAGGAACATGCATTTGTGGGATGAGCAGCAGAGCTGAGTATATGGGTTGCGCCCATGAAAAATTTGCGAAATCTTCTCTGCCAATACCAAACAGCTTATTCTGCTGTTGCTATTGACTCTTGTTTTGAGCTTCTGGTACCCCCAGGTGCTGACAATCAGGTGCCTGATTGGCACCTGATTGGCAGCATCTGTGAGCATGGGCCCTGCTACAGTAGTCAGTAGGTGTCTGCTCCAAGATTCGGCATGCCACGTTTGACTGATCTGGATAGGGCCCGTGCGATAGGGCAACTTCAAGCTGGTGTTCCGCAAAACCAAGTTGCGGCATTATTTGGAGTGAGCCCTAGTACCATCTCCAAAGTGAAGGCCAAGTTCCATATAACGGGGGATGTCAGAGGCAGGCCGCGAAGTGGGCGTCCCAAGAAGACGACACCCGAAGAAGACAGTTTCCTCACCCTGTCAGCACTTAGGAACCGTAGGCTGTCTTCTACAGATTTGCAGTCAAGGTTTGCAGGACGATATGGCCGACGGCACTCTGCCCAGACAATTCGGAACAGACTGCACGCAGTCGATCTCCGGTCTCATAGGGTTGCCAGGAGGCCTGCCATGACTGTCCTTCACCGTCAGGCCCGTTTGCGCTGGTGTCGGCCACACTTGCACTGGAACCTGAACATGTGGAGGAACGTTATGTTCAGCGATGAGTCCAGACTCTGCCTACGGCAGTTGGATCATAGGGTCAAAGTGTGGAGAAGACGCGGAGAACGCTATGCTGATTGCTGCACCGATAGAGTAACATCTTTTGGTGGAGGCAGTACGATGGTGTGGGGCGGCATCTCCCTCACTGGAAAAACGAGGCATGTCATCATTGGAGGCAATCTCAATGCAGAGAGATATCGAGATGAGATTCTGCAACCAGTGGCAATCCCATATCTCCACAGTCTGGGACCGAACTCTATCCTCCAAGATGACAATGCTCGCCCCCACAGAGCAGGGTTTCTCAGAGACTACCTCCAGAATTTGGGAGTGGAGAGGATGGAATGGCCTGCCAGCAGTCCTGACCTCAACCCCATTGAACACTTGTGGGATCAGCTTGGGCGTGCTGTTCGTGCCAGAGTGACCAACACAACCACGTTGGCTGACTTGCGACAAATGCTGGTTGAAGAATGGGATGCCATCCCACAACAGTGTGTGACCAGGCTGGTGACCAGCATGAGGAGGAGGTGCCAGGCTGTTGTGGCTGTGTATGGTTCTTCCACTCGCTACTGAGGCTCCTGTTTATTAAATGAATAAATTGTTAAATTGCCAATATGTCTTGTTTCTTCAGACTTCTATCATCCAATCCACCAAACAACACCGAACAAGAGTCAATGGCAGAATAAGCTGTTTGGCATTGGCAGAGAAGATTTGGCAGATTTTTCATGGGCGCAACCCACATACTCAGCTCTGCTGCTCATCCCACAAATGCATGTTCCTTACAAATGTGGCACCATTTAAAAGGGAAATAAACAGGCTTTCCAACGGTATAAGATTTATTGCCAAGAAGCATTGTTACAACAAAGAAATAATCTACCAAACACAAATGTCCTTACTTTTTGTGCTATGTTTACATTAAATGCCTTCCATACCAACTGCCCAGCCCATTCCTCCTGCCCAAGGCACTCATTTGTAGAAGTTATTTAAACCAGACATTTTAATTTACATTACTCTTGGAGATCCTGCAGTTAATTCAGTTGCATCTGCCTAACAGTCCTGTGGTTTCTGCTGCTTTGCGGATTACCTGTGTTGGTTTGGGAAATTGTACCTGTAATAATAGATGGGATAAGCTACAATAATTAGTCCTGGAGGGATGCATCTCATAATCATCCTTTCAGCCAATCAAGCATCTTTGCTAACAATCAAGCATCCATTTTTTACAGGAGTTCTATCTGAACACATTTTGATTCTCCCCACATTCTCAACAAGCCAATTTCTCCCTGCCAGATTCTGCCACTCGTCAACGCAGAGCAGCCAATTAATCTCCCAATATTCACGTCTGGGGGGTGGCGAGGGCCCCGTCTGGTCACAGAGTGTGCAAACTAAACGCTGACAGCACTCGG
Source organism: Rhinoraja longicauda (assembly GCF_053455715.1). Lineage (NCBI taxonomy): Eukaryota > Metazoa > Chordata > Chondrichthyes > Rajiformes > Arhynchobatidae > Rhinoraja > Rhinoraja longicauda. The sequence goes on along the minus strand of NC_135969.1, from coordinate 23,214,566 downwards.
GTTCAATGAAACAGACAGCTGTGAGTCAGCAGCCCCTATTGGCTACGCCACTATGCTGCCCTCCCGTTGGAACAGGGAACTGAGGGGAGCCATTACTGAGTATAAGGTTAAGGGTGAGTAGCGAAGGTATAAATATTAAGGACCTACTCCTCGTACCAGAATGTTCTAAAACCAAAGGGCATGGTTTTAAAGTACCTGATAGAAGAATTAGAGCAGAAATGAAGAAACATTTTACACCCAGAGTGTGGCAGGAATCTGAAAATCGAGGTCTGCAAGGGTGGTGGTGGGAACAGAAACCGTCAATGTATTTAAATAGTACAGTATGTACAACCTGTGCTGGAAGGTGGGATGAGACTAGGTAGCTCTTGACAGCAATGACAAAATGGACAATGTGGTGTTCTGTGTGGTAACTTTTGTTGTCTGCAGAGTGGAAGTGTTCTGTTTGGAATGACTGCTGTCCTGACCATCTGCAGTGCCTCCATCCACTGGGTTTTAGGTGTGATTTGCTGGTCTCGGTCTGATTCCTAATCCTAACGTTGACTAGTCAATGCCACTATCTTCAGACAGGAAAGCTTCTATTCATTGGTCACTATTGAATTATGTTTTCTAATTGCCTTGCAAGCTGGGTTAAAGACGTTGAAAAATTGTTATACAAATGTTCACTCTGAAGGAAATGTTGGATAAACTGTAATTTGCTCTCTTTACAACAGAGGAGGTTGAGTGAAGGTTTAAATAAGATGTAAAAATGTTGAGCCATTGGGGTTTGTGCACTGTGGTGGTCTCTTGCCGCTTAATGGAACTTTGAAGCATTGACAAGTCTTTTAATTATAAAAGACCTCAACCAGGTGTCCATATCTGGCACTTTTCAGCAAGTGGTTACTAAACAATCAGGAGCAGGCCTTTTGGTCTTCCTTCCATCCTGTCCTAACTCAAAGATAGTAAACCCAAGAACCTTGTTCCTCCTGCACCCTGGATGTCTAACAGACGGGGGCTCACCATTTAAGTTTGAAGTTCCTGGGATTGGATCAGAAGCTTCATATACAATTGCACACCTCTTTAAAAAAAAATAAAGACTTTTTAAATTCTCTGACAGTGCTCACAAAAAGAAAGTTGCTGAGACATTGGAGATAGAAGAAACGGCACAGGAGAAGAAGCTGCGACTTGCCAAACTTTACCTGGAACAACTCCGGGAAGAAGGTACAGATCAGTCTCCCTATTTGTGAAAATATCGCCTAGCAATTCGTACGTCTTTGATTGTAAATGGTGCACAATGAAACTAATAATCAGTACGCACAAAACTTTGGTTTGGTGGACGAGCAGATTTTCTGTTATTCGTGTTATCAGAACACTGTTTTTATTTCACCTTTTATTATGCTACATGGTAGTATAATTTTCTGGTGAAACTCCTGAATTTAAATGAGCAAACCAGTTAAGTTACAACTTCTATGTTTCAATTTGTCAGGCATGTTGAACCATGCAAACATTCTGGACCTCTGTTCTGGCTGCAAACCCTTCTGCAATCTTGGCTCCTGCTGTTCCTGGTTGCAGTCACTCACCTAACCCACTCCCAATAACACATGGGCTGTCTTCATGAGTGCATAGGTCTTTGGGTACAAGGATAAATGAGTAGAACAGATGCCAAACCATATGGATTTCTGAACAATCAGATACCAAATTATCAGGGTATATTGTCGTTATATATTCCAGGTCCGGTGCTTGGTTCCTATGCAAAGTTGCAACAATTCAACAGCACTGAGCATTTATCTGTTTCCCACACTGCTCCTGTTCAGGGGAATTAGAGCAAAAATATTCTGGTTCTTCCAGCAGCAACAGTTGCAGCAAATTGCCTCTATGTAGCACTTGGTTTACTGTAGCTCTACCTCGTTGCATTGTTCAATTCAGTCTGGGCAGGTAATATAGATAATAGGTGCAGAAGTAGGCCATTCGGCCCTTCGAGCCAGCACCGCCATTCAATGTGATCATGGCTGATCATTAACAATCAGTACCCCGTTCCTGCCTTTTCCCCAAATCTTGATTCCACTAGCCCTAAGAGCTCTATCCAGCTCTCTTTTGAATGCATCCAGTCAATCAGTCTCCACTGCCTTCTGTGGCAGAGAATTCCACAAATTCACAACTCTCTGTGTGAAAAAGATTTTCCTCATCACAGTTCTAAATGGCCTACTCTTTTTTCTTAAACTGTGGCCTCTGGTAATGGGAAGAGTGGAGTTGTCATCATGCTTCAGGGCAGTTCTAGGATCTGTTTAAATATTTTATTTTTGTTTACAGAACAAGAGAAGGCAGAGGAGGAACAGTTTGAGAATGACCTCATTGGAGGGAGGTTGGAGGAGGATGTGGTAAGAAATATTTCCTTTCTAAAGGGAAAGGAAGAAACTGAAATAGGTAGCAGTCCTTTCCCACTTGCTGTAACAATGGAAATCTTATTTTCAATATTTTGTGCTTTTGCTTTGTTTCCTTTTCTTCGCTCATAAGGTCAGTAATTCTTGATCTTGGGTGGACATCCAAGTCCCTCATAGTAGTTGGTTACAAGTGTGGCCTTGACTTATTCATGTTATGACATATTGTGTGTTGACAGTTTATCTATATGGGCTGATGTTACATTGAAGCGTAACTGCTGAAGCTATATTTTTCATATTTAATAAAAGTAAGGGAATATTTGCCAAACCAGCAGATCTTCCATGATTCTTTCTTATTGGAGCAAAGGAGAGGGCAAATCGACTGATCGTGTCTGTCATTTTCAAATAGATGAATCTCCCTTGTCATATTCCCATTAACCTAACAACAATAATTTGTGATGGGAGAGGTAACCAAGAGAACCCTACGTGGACTACAGGGAAATTATGCATCCTGCCAGCACCCAGGTTTGAACCCAGGTCCCTGGAGCTGTGAGGCAGTAGCACTAACACTATATCACGATGTCACAATAAGCCACTTTTCAATAAAATTATCACTTTGGAATTCTTTTACTAATGATAAGCTGCAGTTGCTCTATATCGAATGATATCAATGACCTATTAGAATATTTATGTTAATCCTTTGAGTTGGTCAGGAGTCATCGGTGAGGAATGTGCCTCTTAATGGTTCTTTGCAATATGATTTGAATGTTTTCTCTTTCATAATTTAAAATTAACTTGTCTTTCCACATGTGTTGATTTGAATTGTGGTTCTTTGCAGCTGGAACAAAAGGGGAAACTTAAACGACTCGTCGCCAAAGATGTGAGTAAAGGATTAAAGATCTACAATTAAAATTCATCACATCATGCACATGTGCAAAATCTAAGTGTGAGTGTAAAACAGGGAAGCCTGTTCTATTCTCTCAGTTGCAGTTCGTGTTTTTCAACGATTGTTTCTATGTCAACAGTGTGACTGTGGGTTTCACAATTAAACTGTGACACCTACTGGATCTTACCCAGACCCCTCAATTCATTGCAATTATTTAGCCTAACAATTGTTAAATTTAACAGATAAAACCTTGTAACAGTTAGATTATATGTAGCTTTGATAATTTACTCTAAGCTACTGTGCCATCTGATAATATTAATTGTGATCTCTTGAATAATGCATGTATTAATATATTCTAAAAATTATTTGTTAATTTGCGAGCCACAGATGCCATGCTTTTTGCAGGTCATCATGCATCTAATGGTGCGATGGAATATATGTCACTTCCCACACTCGCTTACAAGATGTTTCATGTCATCCAAAGCAGAGCAGTCCACTTGATTTATTGCCCTGCCACTGGGCTTGCTATTCACTCCCTTCATTGTGCGTTATGTACAGTAGAGCATGTACTATACCAACTCACAACCTTCCTATCAAAATGTTATGGTCAAAATGTAACAGGATTATGGTACTTGCAAGTTCCAATACATCATTTACATCCTGAATTGGACATACTTTCATCAATGAAACCTGAATTAGTCAGAACATGCTGGAAACACTCAGCATGTGAGTAGCACCTAAAATATTAACTGTTTCTTGTGTTGCCTGACCTGTTATTTCCAGAACATTATGTTTTTACTTCCCAGTTTTGATTGTTTCTGTTTATGCTTTGAAAGTAACTGTTTCTCGGTTTGTTTCAGTATCTTCCTCCTGATGAATCTGAGATTCGCCTTTTACGTGGTCATCAGCTTGCTATCACATGCCTAGTTCTGTCCCCCGATGATAAACATGTATTTTCAGCATCTAAAGATTGTTCCATCATTAAATGTAAGTTTGTGCAGCCCAGTTTTAGGATTGTGGCAGCACTCAATGCTAAGAACCTGATCTGCTCAGATTTTATTAGCTACTTTTATTTGGTTTCTCCTTGTTACTGTTACTCCTAGTATGCAAAGTCTGGGTTTGAAAGGCAAAGCTGATAATGTGTCTCGCCCATGGTTTTAGGGGACATTGCTAGTGGTAAAAAGGTTCACACAATCCGTGGAGGGCACAAGGGAAAAGAAGATCAACACATGAGGCATACAATGCACATCCTCTCCATGGCAATCTCATCAGATGGCAAGTACTTGGTGAGTGGTTCCATCTCCCTCAGCTTCCACTATAAAATAGGATTATACATTTCTCTTTGAGAATTTTACTGCATGCCCATTTTCAAGCAGAATCAAGAAAGAAGAGAAAGCATAACTGGCACTTTTCCATGTTTCAAGATATTTCAAAATATTTGACAAAATATTTACTCGCTGAAGTAATTTTACTGAAAGAAATACTTCATGTTTTGCACAGCTGCAACTCAGATTACACTTTAATCTGTGAAGCTGAATCAGAAATAAATATTGGCCAAGAGACTGGGAAATCTGTTTCCCTCTGAAATGCGCGATCTTCACCTTCGTTTGCAGGGGGAAAGGATTAAGGGCAACTCACAAGTGCCTCTGATTCTGGAGTGGGACTTCAACTCTTAAACTTCTGATTCAACAAGAGCTCTGGAACTGAGACATGACAACATCAATCTTCCATGGTATTTAGCACGAAAGAAGTAGTAGCAAGCTAACCTGTCCTGCCAACTTCTGCCCCTCAGTCAAATTATGACTGATTAGATCTTTTGGATGAATCCATTGTCCTCCTGAAGCAGATTTGTCTGAAGCCAAACATCTTCCAACCTTAGGCTTGGATATACTCGGTGTCCACAGATCTTTGGAATAGAGAATTCCAAGGCTCATTGCGCACCACTGTGTACATTGCTGGAAGATGTCTTTTTAAACATATTCAGAATCTTCTAAATTTCAGTACGGTTTTTCTCTACACCACAAGTGCGGAATCAAGCTACTCAGGCATTATTAAGACAAGCTCTTTTTCCGTGGAGCCAACCTGGTGATGGCCCTTTGAACGCCTTCCGATGCAAGTATATTTTCCCCCTCAAATAAGAGGGGAAAAATGCATTCTGTCCTACACATATCCCACCACTGTAGCAAGACATTCCATTCTGCTGAACCAACCTGCTAGGAGCAGTGGAATGACAGATGTTAATTATCTTGTGTATTGCTGGAGTTTGAACCATTGATGTATTTGGCAGATCCTGAGATTTGATTGCATATGTAATAGTGTACTGGATGGTAACGGTGAGGTGCGGATGCACTGTATGAAACACAATTTGACAGCCTTTTTCTCTGCAGGCTACAGGCGATAGAAACAAGCTGATCTTAATATGGGATGCCGCTACCTGCCAGCACCTTCACACTTTCAAAGGGCATAAAGATGTGGTGTCGGTGAGTCAGCATGGTGGAGTTGGGAGTGCAAGAAATGATTGGAAGAATGTTCAGTTTCCATAGCACATTCAGTCCACTGTGTGGGCACTAGCCTTTGAAAGCCAAAGTGTGTTTTTCAATCTTCCATAGTCCTGAATATTATTTTATCCAATTCCCTTTCAGAATCTGCAGTGCTTCCTCGTCACAACAAATATTCAGTAATTTTATTTGCTTCAGTTGCCTCTGGTTCTACTGCCAGTTACTTGAAATCTGCATCTCCTGATCCCTCTGTCATCCGTAACATGCATTTTAGCTCCTACCAGGACCCAAGAACATCATGAAATCTCATCAAAACCCTTTCCTCACAGCAATGTCATCTCAGTTTCTCCTGATATCAGAAGTCTTCTGTCTCTGATTCTATTCAAGGAAAATCTCTGTGAGGCCTCTGATGATCTTTCTAAAAGGCAGTATCCAGAATTTGATGCATTAGTCCAGCTAGGACTCATTTGTGATTTATAAAGTTCATTATTTAATTCTAGAATGAATTTCTCGATGTGCCCTGCCTCCTGTTAAATATTTATGTGTCTTTACCCCAACCACTTTACTTAAGAACATCTTTAATATTGTACAATGTAATTAATATTGGATCGTATTTTTCCTACTCAAAATGATTAATTATTCTCTACTTTAAATCCCATCTGCCACATTTCTCCTGCTAAAGCTATTTACTGTCTCCTTATCTCTAATGTACCCAGTAAATTTGTGCCAGCGAGGTGCTGCATTTTGAATCCCAATATGAGGTTTGGTTGCCCTCTGGTGGGAGTAATTTTAGTTTCACAAAACATTACACACGAGCAGTGCCAGTATTTAGGAATGGTTAAAATGAATGATTCTGTGCTCAATGATCATAAACCGTGTGCTTGCATGTATATAAAGCTGTATCTGGGGAAGAAACAAACTATAACAGTTGGATTGAAATTAGGAGTCCAAGCACAGGGGAAGCAATTAACAACACTCCAGTAAGATCCCAGTGTTCTTTTGTTTGGTTTAGCCATCACTATGTCTGAAGAAGGGACTCGGCCCGAAACGTCACCTATTCCTTCTCTCCAGAGATGCTGCCTGTCCCGCTGAGTTACTCCAGCTTTGGTTTAAACTAGCATCTGCAGTTCCTTCCTACACAGTGAGTGAGAGTTCAGAATAAAAGCAGTTAATACTCTGTGAACCTGCTGCCTTGAGACATTGTCTTCACTGTGGGCTTGTGATGAGCACAGAGGGAGCTTCACATTCTGCATTTCATGGGAAATTGTCGAGATATATCAAATGTGATTTTTTAAAACAGGAGGAGCTAAGGAGCTTCCCATACAGCATTTAAAAAAAATACCTAACTCTTGTAAAACCTCTTAATTGCACCCTCCTGTATTCAGGGCTTATCCTTCAGGAAAGGGACTCATCAGTTATACAGTGCCTCACACGATCGCTCGGTTAAGGTATGGAATGTTGACCAGAACGCCTACGTTGAAACTCTGTGAGTACCATTATTATTTGTAATTCACTGGAATTAAATTCCTGCTCGGTTCAATAAATTTGCCAAACTTTTGATGAATTAAAGTAATGTGAAATCCATCTGAATGATCTTTATAGATGCAGTAATTAAACAGTTACTGTGCATTTTGCTTCGTTCAGGGGGACCATTATTTATTTCTGATGCCAGTAGAAGAACTGTGTAAAGGTTCCAATAAACTTCCCATGATCTCAGTTGCAGTATCAGCAACGGTAAAATTAAAAAATCTTAACCAACCTGACAGTGGCTCCCAACAACCTGGATTTAAATCTGACATCAGGTGTTGTCTGTATAATGTTTGCATGTTCTTCCTTTGATTGTGAGTGTTCCTTCCGGATTCTTCCGTTTCCTCACAGGCCCCAAAAATGTGTGGGTTGGATAGGTTCCATGACCACTAAACAGTGAGTCTTGATTAAAGGGGGATTCCACATTTTGTTTCCTTGAGTGTTGAGCTTTATTTCTCTTTGTTCTCCAATTCAAACAGGTTTGGTCACCAGGATGCAATCACAGGACTGGACAGCCTTGGTCGAGAGCGCTGTGTCACAGCTGGAGGCAGAGACCGGACGGTGCGCATTTGGAAGATTGCAGAGGAAACACAGCTTGTGTTTCATGGTCATGAGTGAGTGATGTGATTGCACATATGATTGTCAGTGAGCTACACCCCTGTATATGTAAACTGTTGTACAGGGAGCAGGGCTCCAACTTTGCCTTTCAACAATCTCAACTCTTCCACATCCCTTTTGCCATTTCACTTTCAAATAAACTCCTGAATTGTTTTCCTAAACTTCGCTGCCCTCTTTTGCAAATCCCTGCAAAACCTATATTAGTTGCAAGTTGCAGGGAAGGTGTGATGGAGAAATAAATTGATCATCTATTTGACACCTGGCTGAATGTGGTTGCACTCGCTGTAGCCTTTTTTCTAGCTTTCACAAACTGATTCCAGTTGTCATTGAGATGGGAGTGACGTTGGAGCCACCGCCTGCTAGCTGTTCAATTGTCAACTACAATTCATGACCGGTTTTGCAGGACTGCAAAACTTCGAACTGATTTGTTGGTTGTGAGCTTGCATACCACCAGAGCACATGTAGTCCTGTATTGAAAAACAGAAAATGTTGGAAACACTCAGCAGGTCAGGCAGTATCTTTTGAAAGACAAACAGAGTCAATGCTTCAGTTTGTTGATTCTTCATCGGGACTGAAAAAGAGAACATAATTAATTTTAACTGCCGAGTGGGCAGGATCAGACAAAGGGAATTAGTTTAGTTTAAAGATACAGGCCCTTCGGGCCACCGAGTCTGCGCCGAACAGCGATCCACATACATGAGCACTATTTTGCACACTAGGGGCAATTTACAATCTTTACCGAAGCCAATTAACCTACAAACCTGTACGTCTTTGGACTGTGGAAGAAACCGGAGCACCCGGGAGAAAACCCATTAGGTCACGAGGAGAATGCACAAACTCCATACAGCCAGCACCTGTAGTCAGGATCGAACCCGGGTCTCTGGTGATGTAAGGCAGCAACTCTAGCCCTGCAACTCTAGTCGCTGCCTGTGTTAGGTTGAACCAACCGTACCAAATTACTACGGTGGTGATTAATGGTTCTTGATTTTGGGGGGGTTAGGGGAAGACAGAAGTGTGATATGCTGCAAATATCAGGCCTGGCTTTGCTAACGGAAAGGGGAGCCAATATCACAGATGACCGGTTCCAACTTCTAACAATGCTCACTCACTGAATTTTGTTTCTGGTGCATCCAGATCATGCTTCCACTCCTTCAAATGGTTGTCATTCACTTTGAGTCTTTATACATAATGCTCATTGACTTCACACCTGCTTTGTTCCTGAGCTCACTGAAGTAATGTGACAACTTTCCACTTCATTTGAAGACGAATCGTACAGCCCTGACATATCTGACCTCGCTGGTGGCTAAAAAGTAACAGGATTGCTGTCTCTCTCCACCTTGAGATTCAGTGCTTATCAATGGAGGCTAGCCTGCACAAGCCTTTGGAAATAATAACATCCTCAAGTACACATTTTAAGAAAATAAATATTGAAAGTCTCGAGCAGCTGCAAAGAGCCCTTCTCAAATTGCACCTTGCAAGCAATCTGTATGCATGCTGCCTAAACTGCTCTGAAGTCCATAATTAACAGCTATGGAGAGACTCCTGGGCTCCACATAGAAAAACACCAGGACTTGTTTGATTAGAATGAGTAGGCAATCCAGGAACCAATTAACTGCCTGTGTAAGGAGCTCTTTAATTAGAAACAACACTGTTAAGAGAATAGGAACGACTTCATTGCCACCTGAAGGCTGACGTTCTGTAGAAAATCTGACCTAAATAACAGGTGGTGAGTGGAAAGATAGCAGAAATTCTATAAGTTTTCTGATGTGCTCTGATTCTTCAGCACTACCAAGGCTATCTCCGGCCCAAACACCCAAGGGTCCACTTTGCTAAATGCCAAGAGTGGAGGAGAATTCAAGGACAGGGGCTCAACTGGAACCCACTGGAAGGAACACTTTAAAGACCACCTCTCTAATCTTATCTTGATTTGAGTATACTTGGCTCCATCCCATGGCAGTCAGTTGAGCCCACTGTTGCCAAACCTCTGATTAACAAGAAATCAAAAACCGAAAATAGGTGCAGGAGTAAGCCATTTGGCCCTTTGAGCCAGCACCGCCATTCAATATGATCATGGCTGATCATCCAAAATCAGTACCTCATTCCTGCTTTTTCCCCATATCCCTTGATTCCTTTAGCCCTAAGAGCTAAATCTGACTATTGCAGAGAATTCCATAGATTTACAACACTCTGGGTGAAAAGCTTTTTCCTCATTTCAGTCCTAAATGGCCTACCCCTTATTCTTAAACTGTGACCCCTGGTTCTGGACTCCCCCAACATGAGTAACATTTTTCCTGCATCTGGCCTGTCCAATCCCTTAAGAATTTATGTTTCTATAAGATCCCCTCTCATCTTTCTAAATTCCAGTGAATACAAGCCCAGTCGACCCATTCTTTCATCATATGTCAGTCCCGCCATCCCGGGAACTAACCTGGTGAACCTGCACTCTGCACTCCCTCAATAGCAAGAATGTTCTTCCTCACATTAGGAGACCAAAACTGCACACAATACTCCAGGTGTGGCTCACCAGGGCCCTGTACAACTGCAGTAGGACCACCTTGCTTCTATACTCATTATGAAGGCCAGCATGCCTTTTGCTTTCTTCACTGCCTGCTATACCTGCATGCTTACTTTCAGTAAGATGTTCAAGGACACCCAGGTCTTGTTGCACCTTCTCTTCTCATCTGACACCATTCAGATATTAATCTGCTGCCTTGTTCCTCAAAAGGTCCTCAAAAGACCTAAAAAATGGCTTAAGCAAGTTGAAAATGATGCTTTGTGAATGGATATTGCTGCTGCTGAAATTCATCAATAGAGGAACTTCACTCACAAATTCACAAATTTGTCTCCCATGGTTTGCGAACAGGTGGGCTTGCCATAGGACCTCAGAATTGTTGTAATGGTGATCATCTTCAGCAGTCCTCTGCCCTGCCACAGGAAAGTCGTATCAGGATCCTTCTGAGCCGCTGCCTCCAAGTGGCTGGAATTGCGTCGTTAATTACTGTACAGATTCCATCCATCTACGGTAGACAGTTCCAGGAGAAATGCAGTGAGCAGTGTTAATCACCACATACTCTTTGTGATGTCAAAAGGCCTTCGATCCCATCAGCTGAAAGTCTCTATGGATCATCCATCTCAAATTTGACTGCCTGCAGAAAATCATATCCATCTCACTTTGTCTACATGTTGACTTGGAATCTATGATCCTAACTGATAGGGTAATTTGTTAGTGCATCGGTGCCAGGCTTGTAAGGCAGGCACTTTGAGCTCTGACAAAAGAGATTGTGTCCTAATGTTGCGACAGGGTTACGCTTCCGAGAACTGTTTGTAAGTTGGATATGAGCAAAAACATACGAGGAAGAGGATTATTATGCTGAGACAGTGAACAAGCGAGGGAAGAATGGCCACCAGCCAGCCTCGCTGACGCTGAGTGAGTCTGTTCAGTGCTCCCAATTCTGCTGGGCTTGACGCACCCCTGATTGTTGTGGCTCAAGTGGGGGTTGGGGAGAGAAAGCGTGTGGAAATAACCTGTTCTCATCCAGCAGAAGATGCCTGCAACAGCTGGCAAATCCATCCTGCCGGTCTCCAAACACTTCTTCATGCTTAGGGGGTATGGGCAAGTTAGGTGTAAAAATGTAACATCCCCACTAACATAGGATCCTTAGCCCATGATCATTCATAGCAGAATGCCTTTAGGATGACAATGAACTTTGGGTCCCTTTGGGTGCGTGTAGATTCCCAACATAAACAGCAGAAGAAGTGCACCACATACAAACTACCCATCCTGCCCCATCAAACACATATTGCCCCATGTGTGGAAAGGTCTGCAGGTTCCCCAATGGCATCATCAGCCACCTCAGATCCTTCCCAGTTGGAGCAGAAGCAAGTCTACCTTGGCTCCCAGAGACTGCCTCGGAAAGGGAGAAAGTGTTTTCTGTGTTTTTCCCCCCAATTATGTGTAGGATACAGTATCTGGAAACCAATGAGATGATTGCGTCCAAAGTCAGCTTCATTTCTACATGGAAATGGCATGGAGGGACTTCATAGACTACACTCCAGAGCATTGTGTTTGGTACTCATTTCGAATGTGGAGCAGTTCCATGAAGTTCTCTTTGGCATCCTTTGTAACTCTCCATTGCCACATATCTTTTGGATTGTTTTATTTGAATGCAAACAATGTTGGGCAGTTTCCTAGCTTGCTAAGTGGTTGCTTAATCACGACGGACATCCTCCAACATGCTATTTCCAACACAGATATGTTCATATCACAACTTTTTAACATGCAACTTAGTAGGTATAAAAAATATCTGTCTGGTTGACAGTAAAGAGGAGAACATTAGACAAAGATATTTATGGTCTGATCAGTTGCGTAAAATAAGGTAAATAGAACTCCGTCCAGCGAAGTGTGAGGTGATGCATTTGGGAGAGTGTGGAGCATCTGAAGGATCCACATGCAAATCTTTTATGGTAACAGGACCCATTAATCAAATAGTTTGGAGGTACACAGGATGTTCCCTTTAATAGCTAAGGCAAATAACATAACATGAAGGGGTTGTGCCATAAGTGACTACAATACGAGTCAGATTGCAGCATGAGTACTATAAGGATCTGGTCATGATGTCATAGGAAAGATGAGATTGCACTGGAAACTATGCAGAAGAGATTCACAAACATGTCAGGATTGGAAATCTAGATATGAGAAGAGATCAGCTACAATAGGGTTGTTTTCTTGAAAGGGTGCTGTATAAAATGGAGAGAGGAGGTGACAATGTAAATAGGAATGCCTTGGTTCCATTGGCTAAGGGTAAAAAAAATAAGGGATTTGGATTTAAAGTAATTAGTTGAAAAGTTAGAGGGGAGAAGAGGACATTTCTTGGCGGAATGGAACCCTTTTTGGAAAGATCAGGAGTGGTGCAAACCCCCACTATTTAACCACTATTAAAGAACAGGGATCCTGTGATACAAAATGGCAATTGGTTGGGTAGATTCCCTTCCAAGGTTGGAAAGAAACCTCTGTTCCTCTGTTACTTTCATCCACTATTTCTATATAAATGGCTCTACTTCTCTACATTTCCACTTTTTCTGTGGAATGAAATATTCCAGGGTATCAATTTTACATAACCTCCTTTCAAGCACAGGCTGTGTTCCTGAATTAATTTGGTTATAAGTGATGTAAGAACTGGAAGCAAAGTAGGCCTTGTGCCTGGTCTGCCATGTGGCACAATTGTACCTTCTAGGATCGACTCCATAACTCTTAAATCCCTCCCTATTTAAAAATCGGTGACTTTACTATAGTAGTCGATGAAGCCTCCACGTTGTGTTGAGTAGAAAATTCTAAAGATTCATCACCCCTTCTTCTCAGTCCCGAATAGTCAACCCTTTATTTTGATACCACTGCCCTGGTTTTAGACACCCCACAGCCAGGGGAAATATCAACCTCCTATCTACGTTGTCAAGTCCCTTAAGAATTTTGTGCATTCCAATTACGTCACCCCTCGTTCTTCTAAACTTGAAATAGTATAAGCACAGTCTACTTAATCCCTTCTTGTATGACCCCAGGAATCCATATGGTGAACCTACTTTGCTCTCTTATTGCGAATATTTCTGTCTTTGGATAGGGAGACCAGACCTACACACAATATCTGTGTGCAAGGACGCCCAGATGCCTCAGAACCCCAAAACCTTTCGATTAGGGACTCTACATTTTCTACTCCTGTCAAAAGGTTTTTTATATAAAGTAATTGCCACATCTCTGCAGTGACTTGCGTGATTGTACCTTGATTTTGGTCATGTTTTTATCATTAAAATATCTATGCAGCTGCCATCAAAAAAAGATGATTTGTACAAATGATTGCTGCAACCACAGGGAATAATGTGGAAATTCACTTTAACAGACAGCACAGTATTGGCAGCTTAATACATAATTTGAATTGCCATTTGGGATTAGTGTGATTGGTTCAATTTATAGTCAGTAATGTACATTGTAATGCTGTTGGGGAGTGTGGATGGGAATGGAGAGTAGAAAGCATGTGGCATTGTTGTATGTGCCTTACTGGTGGAGTGGGTTAATGCACCGAGCTGACTTGGGAGGGTGGTGTGCAGTGATTGACGCTGATGTTGCAAAGAGAGTTGCTGACATAGGGCCACAATAAAAGAACACGAAGAGATCACTTTAAGATGTGCCATACTTTCAGACAGTCCAGACATCCCTACCACTGTATGCATAGCTTGATAAGTTGACAATGGTGTTGCGCTTTTTCCAGTAGCCAGATTGTTTTCCTTTTGGTTTATCTTGCAGTTATCAGACAGCATTAAGGATTACGTACTAACACCAGGGCTCAAGCCTTGTCTGTACTCCCAATGTCATGTCTGACAGGAAGCGGCAGAAAACTACACCCTCTCAATGGGAGATGAGAATAGAATTTTTAGATCAGAGGTGCTGTTTCAGTGTGTTTCAGCTAGATAACTTGCAGTTTGAAATTTAACAAAAAGCTAGCGATGCTCAGCTGGATGGGCAGTGTCTAGAAAGTGAAACATTAATCCTGTTGCGGGCCGCTTGAATATCTTTGAACATTTTCTGGTTTTATTTCAGTTTTCCAGCATCATCAGTTTCTTGCTTTTCAACTAATCATAGTTTCTTGTTTGCTCCCCAGGAGTTCCATAGACTGCATTCAGCTGATAAATGAGGAGAATATGGTTTCTGGAGCTGATGATGGGTGCGTTTATGCCTGAAGTATTTCAATTTTTGGGTTTAAAAAAAAGTATATTTGATATAAATCATTTTTGCCTGAATGCAGAGAATTAAACTCTAAAACTCTTGACCTTTCTGCCTTCCAGTTCCTTGGCCCTTTGGACAGTTAATAAGAAGAAGCCTCTGGTAACTGTCAAGGCAGCTCATGGTATCCAAGGAGACCCAGGCATAGAGCAGCCAAATTGGATTACTTCTGTGGCAACACTGCTGAACAGTGATTTGATAGCCTCAGGTGCTTCAAGCTGTGAGATTCAGTTTAATGTTCCTTGTGCCTCTTTATTTGCTTCTACTGCAAGTAGTTAGACCATTTTCTTGAGATAATACATTGTCCAATTTGCTTCTTTGCGAACATAGAATTCTCCTTGTTTGTCTTATTCTTAAATGAGTTTCAGTCCCATTCAAGCCCAAACCCCAGCTCCTTTTCTGGTATGTGAATGACTATTGGTGCTGCCTGCTGTGCTCATGTATACCTCTAAGAAATGTCACTATCCTTACTGTCAATTTCAACTCTGCTCACTCATTCATGTGATCTATTTCCGACTCTTCACCTTCCTTTTCCCCACGTCTCCTGGGGGATAAATTGGTTGCTAATATCCATTATAAATCCACTTGCGCCCATATTTAAAAAAAACCTCTTGCCACCTTTGGCTCTGCATCCTGTAAAGGCTTCAGTCCATTCTCACAATTACCCTTGATGTACATGCTCTGAGATTGTTCGCACCAGTGCCTTTCAGATATCATCCATTTGTCTTGACTGTGGCTTCTCCTGTTGGTCTCTTAGTCGTGTGTCTTCTATTTCCAACAGGCTTGGTCTCGTCCACTTCTTTCAGCTAAAACAAGGATAAATTTCCCCTGATCCTCACTTTCCATCCCACCACATTCAAAAGACCATTCTCCATAATTAGCTCCATCTCATTTGGGATTCCATCACTGGATGCATCTTCCCCTTCACTTTTCGCATTCCAAGGAATCATTCCCTCTGACTCCCAAGTTCATTTGGTTTAGTTGAGAGATACAGCATGGAAACAGGCCTTTCGACCCACTGAGTATACGCTGACTAGCAATCACCCGTACTCTAGTTCGATCCTACATAATGGGGAGAATTTACAGAAGCCAATTAACCTACAAACCTGTAATTGTCAAACTAAATGTTATTGCTCCCATGTAATTGCCAAAAAATATACCACCTCTTTACCTCTTCCCTTCCATCTGTCCAGGGACCTAAACAGCCTTTCAGATGGAAGCAGCTTCCACTCGTGTTGTTGTGCACTATATTTGGTGCTCACAATGTGATCTTCCCTATGTCAGAGAAGAAGAATAATGTTTGGATGTCTCCCTTGCGGAACTGTTCAGTTTGCAAGAGCGATTCTGACCTTCCAGTTTCATGTTACTTTAATTCTCTGTCCATTCCTGCTCTCAGCTTGGTCTTCAATTTCCTGCTTCATTTTAGCAATGCCTTATAAATTCAAGAAACAGCACCATCTCTTCCAACAAGACACTGTACAACAGTCACACTTAACATTTAGTTTGACATTTTCAAGTTAAACACCCACATTCTCTGTTTTACGAAAATGTGGCTGATCTTTGTTTCAATATGTTACATGTTATTTTCTCTATTATGCTTTCACTGGTACTTTTTTATCTATTTTGTGTGGGCAACTTGGGTCTGCGTTCTATCACAGATGACTTCAGTTCTCTCCACCCCTCTCTACAACTGCAATTGTATATATCCCATGCTGCGGCTCATTCCTCGTAGACCAGGTTTCCATCCACACTGAATCCTCTTATTCCATTTCTATCACAACGCTCTCCAGTTGAACATGTTATAGAATCTCTTCCCAAAACGTTTTACCATGTTAACAATGCTTTCAATGCAGATTATTGATGCCAGAATGCTGGCTCTGAATTTGGCCTGTCAATTCTGGGCGTCAGCAACCATTGCTGGATTATAAAGTGTTCTTGTTTCCAGGTTACTACCAGTGCTCTTAAACACAATGTAGCTGAGAAATGCTGTCTGTGTCAGTACTTTTGTGACTACCTATGTCTTTTTTTTAATTCTGTAACATCCGTTTTCACTGTGTAGTGATAATTTGCAGGTTTGGGTCATTTCTATCACTTTCTATCACATTCCTATCACATGGCCTTATTTCCTCTGAATCAAGCTTTGAATGCACCTCAGAGCAGTCAGCAACAGTAAATATGAAAAGGGATCCTTTTAATTCTTAATTCTTCCTATGAATCCCATTTGTGTTGCCCTGTTTTCTTCTATCAAATGCTAAATTCTGTGTGATGCCATCATTTTGTGTACTTTTAAAGTGCATTAAAGTGTACAGAATATTAGATGACTGCAAATTACACCATTATATTTCAATTAAGAATGTGACATTATCTGCAGTAATTGGCTAAACTGCTGAGCTGCCACGATATTATCTGGTTTATTTGTATGATTGCAGGTTCGCAAAATTCCCAGATCAGACTCTGGAAGTGTGGAGAGGGCTTTAAGCGACTGGATCCGCTTTTTGACATCCCTGTGGTAAAGGCAGTTTTTAAGTAGTTTCTGTATCTGTTAAATTACTTTTCTGAAAGCTGGGATGGTTTACATGGCCTTCTTTGAATGCCTGACTCAAAGGTTGAAATATGGGTATCCATTAGCCAAAATTACTTTCCCCAGATTCTACCCAACCTCTATTAGGGTTATCAATGGCAAGTTTTATTGTGCATGCTGGATGGGATCAGATCGTGTTCTGTTTATGCATACAACATGGCAAATCCAGAGTTGATAAAAACTTTAAAAAATTGAAGCTGAGCAATGTTTATTTGAATGGACACAGCATTTACAATAATCAAGGGGAATTGACAGTGCAGGATGCAGTGTATGAGAGTGATCTAATAGCTATTGTGGTGATGTGGTTGCTGGGTGATCATTATTCTAGGTTATACAAAGTTCCAAAATGACAGGGCACAGGAGGAAGGAGATGGGATAACATTGTTAATCAAAGGTATCAAAACAGTGCTGGATCATAATATAGAAGACACGGAGAGTAATTTTGAAGTGGTTTGTGTTGAAATCATGAATAACGGGCAAAATACATCTATCTATATACTAAAACCCGTTTGTTTGTTCCTAAACTACAGCCAAAACGGTACATGATAGTGCGACAATTTTAGGCCCACCTTACTCACCATCGTCCCTTTGGTGCTAATGGAAGAAGTTTCATTGAAATCGGTTATATTTTTTAAGTTATTCACATTTTAAAGTTTAAATCTATCTCCGAGGGAGGGAGGGAGGAGGGAAGATAAGGGGGGTTGAGGGGGATGGAGTGGGGGGGAGGGGGGGGGGGGGGAGGTGGGAATGGAGGGGGAGGGGGGCGGAGAGGGTGCTGTACCAAAGCAGGAGAGGTTTGGGCCCAACAGGTCCACTTGCTCCAGTAGATTTATAAAATGTGCTCCTTTAGAAGGCGGAGCAAAATATCTGGGGCATATTTAAAAGGAACTGCAATTATCCAGGGAGTTTTTAGTCTACATATTGATTGGACATACTGAACTGACAAGGCTATTAGAGACATTGAAAATAGGTGCAGGAGGAGCCAGCACCGCCATTCATTGCGATCATGGTTGATCCTCCACAATCGATAACCTGTGCCTGCCTTCTCCCCATATCCCTTGATTCCACTAGCCCCTAGAGCTCTATCTAACTCTCTTTGAAATTCATCCAGTGAATGGGCCTCCACTGCCTTCTGTGGCAGAGAATTCCACAAATTCACAACTCTGGGTGAAAAGGTTTCTTCTCCTCAGTTTTAAATGGCCTCCCCTTTATTCTTACACTGTGGCCCCTGGTTCTGAACTCCCCCAACATTGGGAACATTTTTCCTGCATCTAGCTTGTCCAGTCTTTTTATAATTTTATACGTCTCTATAAGATCTCCTTTCATCCTTCTAAACTCCAGTGAATACAAGCCCCGTCTTTCCAATCTTTCCTCATATGACAGTCCCGCCATCCCGGGGATTAACCTCGTGAACCTACGCTGCATTGCCTCAATAGCAAGGATTGTAGAAGAAGAATTTGTGGAGTGCATCAGGGATTGATTCTTAGAATGGTATGCTATGGAACCTACTCAAGAACAGGATGTTTTAGATTTGGCCGCGAGTAATGAGAAATGATTAATAAGAGTTAAATAAAACGAGGAGGTAGTGACCACATTATAATGGAATTCCAAATACGGTTCGGTAATGAACACTACAGGACCAAAACCATGTCTTCAGCCTAAATAGAAGCAATTGTGGGGGTATGATGAATGAGTTGTCTAAAGTGGACTGGAAAATAACCTAAGAGGCAGGTCAGCCGATGAACAGCGGAAGATATTCAAATAGCTATGACACTCAGCAGGAGTTTATCTAAGTTAGAAAGAGGGATTCCATGAGAAAGAGGCACAGTCTGTGGTTAGCAAAGGAAGTCAAGGATGTTAAATTGAAGGGTTGGGCAATGAAAGTGACAAGGGCTGATAATAGACCCAAGGACTGTGATGTTTTAAGGATCCAGCAACAAAAAATCTAAAAAGCTGGAATGGAAAATATTGATTTTGAGAGAGAACTTGTGTGTAATATCAAAACGGTAAGTTTCTATCGATAAAAATAGGAGGATGATAACTAAAGTACCTGTGGGACCACTAGAGGACGAGGCTTGTGAATTAATAGCAGGAAACAGACATGGACAATGTATTAAATCTGCTTTTCCATCAGTCTTCACAATAGAGGACAATACAAATACCCCTAAGATAACAGGAGGGCTCATTTCAAATAACCAAAAAGGAATAAAGTATTAGATAAATTCAAAGGGCTAAAGGCGGACAATTCGCTAGGATCCAATAGCCTGCACTCATGGTTTTTAAAGGAAATAGTTGCGAAGCCCATTGTTTGAATTTTTCACATTTTTATTGAATTCCAGGAGCATGTCATGATGTGACTCCTTTGTTTGAATAGGAAGACAAGGCAGGGAACTGTAGGCTGGTTTAATGGCTATTGTCAGCAAAGAGGCTGGAGTAAATAATCAAAGAGGAAATAACTTTTCACTTAAAAGCTGAATGTAATCAAAATTAGTCATTGATTTTATGAAAGGTAAAGCATGTTTCACAAATTTTAAAGATTGAGGAATTATGGGTTATGAAGAACTGACTGAAGAGTTATTGAGGCTCTCATAGATCAACCAAGATCTTATTGAATTTTGGGACAAGTTTGAGGGCTTCCTGGACCAAAGTATTTTTTTAGTTTCCTCTGATAGGGAAAGAAATAGGAATAATTTTTCAAAAGCACCACAACTTTCATAAATTTACTTTTGATACACTCAGCAGGTACTGCTCCCCCTTCTGAGACTGCATTTTCATGACTTCTGTTTCACTTGCACTAATTCAGTATGAATGAGTCCCGTTAGAAGAAGGTGCTAATTGCCTTCTCAGTGCCTATTCCCCAGTGGAGTACTGCTCAGGCATGCAGCTCAAGTTATTGCTGGATCATCCCTGCTGTCAACTGACCTTAAAACAACATGAGTTGAGATGGATAATTAGTTGAGAAGTTGCTGACCAAGTTTGCAGTCATGTTACTTTCTTAGCCTTTGATTTGCTAATGTTTCGATCAGCTGTTTTCCTCTGGTCAGAGTTTCAGACTGCTCTTGCATTTAACTTCTCTTTCAATAGGATGTGGCATCACTGAAAGCAGAGTGCCTCCTCTGCACTAGAAAGGCCATTGTATTGTGGTGCAGATATGAATCCATTGCGACCTGTTGATTGAAATCTCTAGATGATCTCGAGGTGAAGGATCTGGACCCAAAACATCGAATGTCCATTTCCTTTCAGAGATGCTGACCTGCTGAGTTCTTCCAGTTGCTCACTTTTATTTCTCCAAATTTCAGTATCTGCAGTCTCCTGGCCCTCAACTGAAATCTCTGGTTTACTGTTTAAGCAATGAATGTTTATAGTGGATATTTTTATTAGTGCTAGAGGGAAAGAAACATGAGACAGTGCTTTGGGCAAAGTACTGGAGGGACAAGGCAGCCTTTCTGCAGTAAGGGTAGAGCTGGAGTCAGAAGAGCAGGGATTAATGAACATGGCCACTGGCACATTTCAGTGATGAGTGCGTTTAAAGATTAATTCTTATTTTCCCTTCCAAAATACCTTTGTCTTCCCAGGGAAAGACAGACACTTACCATGATCCCCAAGGTAAAAATATAACTTGGCAACAGATAACAGTCGGTAAACCTTCAGGCCAGCGGGGTCCACACCAGGCAGCTCATCTCACTCAGGGTGGAATACCCAGGCTATGCAAAAATGGGAGGTGGCGAAGAGACTGAATGCATTTTAGCTGTCTGGAGTCGCTTTGGTTGAACATTATATTGTGCATTCTTACAAATTTCTTTTGTGGGAGGAAAATGTTGAAAATAATTTATTGAATGTCGGGTTGTGCTTTTTGCATTGCCATTTCCACCTCAATGGTCTGCATTGCGTGGGGAATAGAGCTTTTGATGAGATTTCTACATTCCCATGTTTGTCTTTTTGGTCCACACCACAAAAGTTACTTCAGCCCTGGCTCAGAATGGCTAACACCAAATTCATGCAGCTCGTTTATAACCTGGGATATAAACGTAACAGGTTTTGGGGGAAATTGAGACTTGCAAGCTAGATTAAGAATTCTCTACAAAGTTGAAACTAATCCTGTTTTCCCCCTTTGCTTCTTTCATAGGTTGGATTTGTGAACTGTTTAAAATTTTCAAATTCCGGTGACTTTTTAGTGGCTGGTGTGGGACAGGAGCACAGGTAAAGAGCAATTGCAATCTCTTGTATCTCGTTCTCAGGTCATCCACTACATGAGATCAATGCTTCTCCAGAGAAGTTGCATAAAAGGTTAAAAATGTTGCAGTATGTATCATTTCTCTCGCTGACAGTCATACAGCATGAAATGTGCCCCTTGGCCCAAATTGCCCATGCTGACCAAGATGCCTCATCTACACTAGTCCCACTTGCCTGTGTTTGGCCCATATCCTTCTTTCCTATCATGTACCCGTCCAAATGTTGTTATAGTACCTGCTTCAACTACCTCCTCTGGCAGCTCATTCCATTTTTACCCACCCACACTCTGTGGAAAAAGTTACCCTCAGGTTCTTATTAAATCTTCCCCCTCTCACCTTAAACCTATGTCCTTGAGTCCTCTACTCTGAGCAAACCTATGTCCTCTGGTTCTTAATTCCTCTACTCTTTGCAATTACCCGTATCTATTTCCCTTGTAGACACAAAATGCTGGAGTAACTCAGTGGGACAAGCAGCATCTCTGGAGAGAAGGAATTGGTGAAGTTTGGGGTCGAGACCCTTCTTCAGACTGAAGAAGGGTCTCGACCCGAAAGATCAAGAGTCGAGTGTTTTATTGTCATATGTTCCAGATAGAACAATGAAATTCTTACTTGCTGCAGCACAACAGAATATGTAAACGTAGTACACTTAATAATATAACAAACGAGACAGAAAAAAAAGTTCAGTGTGTATATATACACGTACTCACAAGTACACACACGTCTGTATATATACATACACATACGTACACACAAAAAACAAACAATAGTAGTGCAATAATAGTAATAGTCTATTGTAATTCAGGGCTCATTTGACATTGTAGTGTTTAATAGCCTGATGGCTGTAGGGAAGAAGCTGTTCCTGAACCTGGAAGTTACAGTTTTCGGGCTCCTGTACCTTCTTCCCGATGGCAGGGGTGAAATGAGTGTGTGGCAGGATGGTGTGGGTCTCTGATGATGCTAGCTGCCTTTTTGAGGCAGCGACTCGGATAAATCCCTTCCTTCTCTCCAGAGATGCTGCTTGTCCCGCTGAGTTACTCCAGCATTTTGTGTCTTCCTTTGATTTAAACCAGCAGCTGCAGTTCTTTCCTACCAAAATATATAAAATCACCTCTCAGCCTCTGGCACACCAAGGAATAAAGTCTTACCCAACTCCCCCATATAGCTCAGACCCTCAAGTCCTGGCAACATCCTTGTAAATCTTCTCCGCATCCTTTTCTTAACAAGATTCCACCAATAGCAGGGTGACCAAAACTGAAGACAATACTCAAAATTCTGCCTTACCATCATCTTTTACAACTTCTCAACTTCTATACTCATTACCCTGACTGAAGAAGGACAATGTATTAAAAGCCTTCTTGTTCACTCTATCTACCTATGACACCACTTTCAAGGTACATATATTCCTAGGTCCCTCTGCTCTACCACACTCCTCAGGGCCCTGCCATTCACTGTGAAGGTCCTGCCCTAGTTTGACTTCCCAAAATGCAACACCTTGCACTTATCTGCATTAAACTCCATTAACCATTCCTCAGCTCACTTGCCCAATTGATCAAGATCTTGCTGTAATTTTTGATAAGCATCTTCACACTGTACCACATTAGAATAATCTGCTAATCTTGCCTTTTTTTATTCTCATCTAAATCATTGATATTGAGCACCAACAGCAATGGGCCGAGCCCTGATTCCCTAGGGCACACCACTAGTCACAGGCCCACAGTATGAAAAACAACTTCCTGCCATCACCTTCTTACTTTCCATGAAGCCAATTCTCTATCCGGTCAGCTAGTTCTCTTTGTGTGTTTTGGATATTGTCTGGTAAGGTAGATAATATAGTGCTTTAGGAGAACTGTGTATTGTGCAGTGCATCGTGCTCTTCTACTGTGGGCTGATTTCAGAACGCAGAATGCTTTATTGAACCACTTTTCAGTTATTCAGTGGTTTGGTGTTGATTTGTTCCTGATCTTTATCCATTGAAATATTTCCAAATGTACAAACTATTAAATGATACTGAGGCTTGTCACTTGAGAGGTCAGCAGGCCCTTCTCTCCCACTTGTTTTTCATTTCCACAAGGCAAAAGTAGGAGTAAGCCATTCAGCCGTTTCAGCCTGAATTGCACTGAGATCATAGTTGATACATGCCTTGTTCTTTTTTCCTTATTTGTTGTACCATTATCTGTATGCCAGCAAAAGATGTTGTATGAAAGGGCTAAAATCTAGTAACTTTCATACAGAAGTGCCAGTCAGCCAGAGTGATACCATTCATATAACTTTGAACTCATCCAGACAGAGGAACTATTTAAAGTTGGAGAAGTCAATGTTCATACCATTGGGCTGCAAGCTGCCCAAGTGAAATATGAGGTGCTGTTCCTCCAATTTCTGGTGGGCCTCACTAAGGCACTGGAGGAGGCCCATAACAGAAAGGTCAGACTGGGAGTGGGAGGGGGAGTTGAAGTGCTCAGCCACCGGGAGATCAGGTTGGTTAAGGCAGACTGAGCGAAGGTGTTGAGCGAAACGATCGCCGAGCCTGTGTTTGGTCTCGCCGATGTAGAGAAATTGACATTTAGAGCAGCGGATACAATAGATGAGGTTGGAGGAGGTGCAGGTGAACCTCTGTCTCACCTGGAAAGACTGTTTAGGTCCTTGGATGGAGTTGAGGGGGGAGGTAAAGGGACAGGTGTTGCATCTCCTTATTTATTCGGTGGTGGCGGTGGTAGCCCTGGGGAGGCGGTGGATGTCTGCGGCGGCGGTTTTAGTATCCAATGGAGTATTTCTCTTTTCAAATGCACCTGTTGTGATGTACAAAGACATAGAAATCGGTTTGATGTTTAGTTCGCCCTAACTTGGATGAATTGGTTGTGGCACTTTAGAGCTTCTAGGCTATTGGTTGGCTATGCTTCCTTTTTGGTGACCTGAGAAACATTGTGCTGGTGTGCCAGATGGGGAAAAGATCAGCTTTCCCAGGCCAGTAGTTCTGCCCACATTGATTGGTCGATGTGCTTGTAGAGTGAGTCACTTGTGTTATCAGATTTGGCATTGACTGGAACTGCAGACCTTCTTGCAGTGGAGTTGTTTGTTTAAATGAGGACATTAAATGCATACCACAAGCTATCCTTTGCTGTCTCGACTGCTCTATTACAATTCCTGACAACTGATTCAACGTGTTTAAAAACTCTGCAATAAATTTAATGAAATTTGTGCTGTCTTCGCAGATTAGGTCGGTGGTGGAGACTAAAAGAGGCCAAGAATGGAATCTGTATAATACCCCTGAAAAAAAACATAAACTAAACAACAATTGTGAGATAGCAAAAAGTTGTGATTATAATTAAACAATGTTTGAGATTTCTCTGACATTTGAGTGCCTATTTTATAAATAAAATTATGGTGTATTCACAGTGTTGGGTGTATGTTTGTCATGTGTGCAATGCTACTTTGGTGAGGTAAGTTAGCCGAGTGCACTGCTCAAACCGTTTACAGAACTCTGATTTGGAGTTGATACTTTGCACTGCCTCGAGCATTATCTCAAGAAGTTGGGTGGAGCATTATCTCAAGAAGTTGGGTGGCTTTTGATCAGAGTCGAGTAGAGTTCTGCTCTTACAGCAGAATATCATTGTTGGGATTAGGACTCGTGATTTCCTTGCCTGCTGATATTATTGCAGCACTTGTCTTCATAGATTTGTGGGATTTAGAACGGAAGACACGGTGAGATATTGTGCTGTGAACTGGATTAGCGGATCTTGAGCTCCCAGAGTCTTGGAAGTTGTGGTGTCTACGTCGTTCTATGGCTAATGCAGTTTCAGCCAGGAAGCAGTGAGGAGAATGAGCATAGAAGAATTAAGGCACTATTTTATCTACAGTTGAATAAAAGCTCATGCATTTTATGTCTTGTTCTGTTTAACACGGGATTTGCCAGCAGTTTTTGTGTGAAGTAAACATGGCAGTCAATTGTTCAGAGCAGACATGTCTCAAAGAGCTGATCAAAGGAACAATCAATATTTTCAGTATAGATGAGAGTATTGGACAAAATAATAACTTCTTTAAAACCACTACCTTAATATAATAATGCCCGGTCTTTACAAGACCATTATCCAACAAAAACCGATGCTGGACCTCATTATGATATCTCAAGCAAATTATCAAAAGCTTGGTCAACGCGAGAGCTTTTGGGAAAGGAGGCAAGAAAGACAAGACAATGCCAGAGCTGAGAGGATTGGCACAATAGCCATTGGCGAAGTTATTAAATTTGGGAACGAATTAATCTTAAAATTGGAGAATGAACATGATAAAACTTCTGCCACCATCAGCCCAACACTAATCTGATCAATGAGAATTGTTGCAACTGAGGTGTTGGTCAGCTGGGAGCCTGTGTTGATCAGCAAGGTCAGGAATGACTGATGAAGAGGAACTCGTGGGATATGGGTTGTGGAAATTTGCATGTTTATGTTGGAGCAAGACAGATTGGGTGGGGAGCAATGAAATGAAACACAGTAAGCCCTCAACTGTACAGTATTCCTGGTGAGGATGCTGAGTGAATGCAGCACTTCAGACGAACCGGGACCAGCAGTATCCAGTGTCACCATGTGCTGCATCACCCACTGCCCACAATCCATAATCTTTGTTGCCCTTTCAGGTTAGGCAGAGGTTCACTTGCACCTCCTCCAACTTCATCTACTGTATCCGTTGTTCCAGGTGTGTCTCTTAAACATCGGCGAGACCAAACATAGACTGGGCGATTGTTTCGCTGAACACCTTCACTCAGCCTGCCTGGGCCTACCTGATCTCCCAGTTGCCAAACACTTAACTCCTTCCCATTTCCCATGCTGAGCTTTCTGACCTGGACCTACTCCAATGTCAGAGCGAGTGAGGCCAAATGCAAATTGGAGGAACAGTACCTCATATTTCGCTTGGGCGGCTTGCAACCGAGAGGTATGAATATTGATTTCTCTAACTTCAGGTAGCCCTTGCATCCCCTCTCTCTCTCTCTCTCTGTCCCTCCCCCACCCTAATTGTTGTACTAGTTTCATTGTCATCCTGGTGAGTTACATTGTAACTTGTTTCCACCCATCCCACAGCTAACAATGGCCTGTTTCCTTTATCATTGTTACTTTTTTGCATATCATTCATTCATTTGTTGTATATCTTTCTATATCATCGTCTATATCTCTGGTTTCCCTTTCCCCAGACTCTCAGTTTGAAGAAGGGTCTCGCCCCGATATATCATCGATTCCTTTTCTCCAGACCCGCTGAGTTACTCCAGCTTTTTGTGTCTATCTTTGTTGCCCCTACTGTGGCTAAAAGATTCCATGCAATTCCAGCTCTATAATTGCACATTCTAATCCTCTCCTCTTTAAAACAGTATTCATGCATTGCACTGGTCAACATTTTAGTGCCTTTACATGCAAGGAGAACATGTAACCAGCCTGTTTCATCTAAGTTCTCAACTAGACACTTTTTAAATGCTATCAGCGACCCAGTTTCAACCCCTCGGGCAGTGTAGCGCTCAGTCTGCCAAGGCCTACTGGATCTCCGGTTGCTAACCACTTGAACTCTTACCATTCCTATATTGACCTTTCTGCACAGGGCCACCTTCATTGCCATTACCATCAATGCAAACAGGAGGGCTGGCGCCTTGTATTCAACCTAGGTAGCTTATAAACACACAGTATAAACATTGAATTCGACAATTTTAGTTAACCAAACAAGGAGAACATGTAACCAGCCTGTTTCATCTAAGTGTTCAGTGCTCATCCCTTCCTTTTCCCAACCCCACCACCACTCTCCCCTGTGATCTGCTTGGACTCTCGCCCATTTCTCCCCTCCTACCTACTACATTCTTTTCCCTGGCTTCACTATTTGCAATTCTTCCATTCATATCTCACACCTATCAACACACCCCAATACTATAATCATGCAATTTAAACAAACTTTTGTACTGATTTTTCCATATAACCTTAATAATGCAGTACAATGAACACTGACCCCCAACTGCTGAATGTCACTTACAATGTTAGAGTGTGGATCTGAGAATATTCATTCTGGCAGTGACCCTAAATGAAGTTTTAAATACATGGGGCTGTTTACCAAACTCACTGGGCAATGCCATGCAAATGTGAATTATTCTTGAATCCTGATTCTGTGTGATAGTTGACCTTGAGCAGTTTAGTGTCATGTCTGAGCCTTCCGTTATGTATGTTTAGATTCCATAGTGGAGAATGTATCTCGCAACATAGTCACGTCAGTGAACAACTTTTTAAAATTTTTTAATCAAAAATATTTATTCAAATATTAAAATAATATATACAATACAATAAAACCAAAACAGAACCCACCACCAGCATACTATACAAACAAATATACCAATTGAAACTATTATACAATTATATTACAATCCCCATCCAGGATACATCCAATCCCCAGCGGTCCCGGAAATCCTCCAGGGTGCCCGTGGACAGCGCGTAGTCCCTCTCCAACACCCGCGGATGTAACCCCGGAAAAGGGGCAGGCAGCTGGCTCGGGCAGAGCCCTCTTCCACCTGGCGCCGTGAGTCGCGGAGTGAACAACTTTTTAGCAGTTGTGACTGCTTTCCATGTGTCTTTACGAAACAGTCTTGTGCAGATTTGGGATTTAATTCCTAATATCACTGTCCTTCCTTCATTGTGTGTGTTCTGCATGTGGATGCTGGTGTCTGTTGCAGCAGTCTACTTCTGAAGTGCATATCCTCCACTTCCATGACCCCACTCGTGCTGTAGAGGATTCTCATCACAAAACTGCTGCTATGTGTTACCCGACCTCCAACACAACGGTTGGGTGTCAGGTAGCCTGCCCATTGTTGTGGGAGCAGATTTTAACGCTAGCTGACACCACAGGAGAAGCTGAGTTCAATGTATCAGTTTGATTATTTTAATCAGTTTGACATTTGTTCAGGTCGTCAATGATTCTCCCTTTGTGTGGACAGCTTGCCAGTATCATTGTCCAACCCATGCAGGAATTGATTTTCATATCTGACATTAAGCTGAAGGATGCAAAGCCTAAGGAAGGCGTCTGCTTTTTTTTTTACTCGGGATGACTGCAGTCTTTAACATTGACTGAGGAAACCAGTCTCCAGGCAGTGTTAGAAATTTACTGTTGATTTTTAATGTCATAGAATCTGTAGTTGCCGGCCATCTGAATTCATTTTTAGCCATCATTAGCAACAGCCCAGCTCTGAATGACTTGTTGGTTTCCCCTGGCAAGCTGCACAGGTGAACAGCCATTGTATCATCTCCACACCACTCCCTACCCTCAATAACTCCTGCTAAACATTCTAGGCTTCAGTGTCAACACTGCCTTGGACCAATATGTTTTTTGAAAACTTACCAAGGTGTCATTCATTAACTAAGCATGATAATTATGGATCTGCAGCAGCCATTACTGAGTTTCTAAGCCCCAGGAGTTAGCAAGCCAACCTGCATGTAGATACACATACAAGCAGGATCCCACAAGCAGATTACAAGGTATGTAATCTGATGCAGATACCAAGCACAAGCAGTAAATGACATGCAAAATTCAGTTTAGTATATTGTCACATGTACCAAGGTACAGTGAAAAGTTTGTTGCGTGCTAACCAATACACGATTAAAGTTTTTTACACAGCGTGGTGAGTGCCTGGAATGTGTTGCAAAGTGTAGGCATTTATGTTTGTGGTGTTCAAGAGACTTGTATAGGCACTTGGATATGCAGTGAATGGGGACATAATGATCATGTGCAGGCAGGAGATTTGTTTATTTTGGCATTAGTGTGATATTAGTAGATATTAGTGTGATATTGTGGGCAGAAGAGCCTTTTCCTGTACTGTTCTATGTTCTATGACCCAAATCATCGACTCAGATTTTCACCCATTGAGGATGCCTGACTGGCTGAGTATCTCCAGCATTTCCTGATATTTTTGTAACCTGCCTATAAATGTCCAGAACTGTGTACTTCGGTGCTGACTGCCGAAAGTTGTTCTGTGACTTGCCACACTGCATCCTGCATCCTGGATTTTCCAGTCATTCCAAGTGCCCAATTAATGTTCAACTAAACTGCAGCAAATTGTGGGGACCCCCTGATCAATGTGGTGTCAGATCGGGACACCAAGTCTCGGAATATGCATTGCAGAAACCTCGGGACATCCTGCTCCCCCATCACCATGCTCAGAGTTCATTCAGAGAGAATTGGCAGCTTACCACATGCAATTATTGACTACTTCCAAGAAAACACCCCAACACTTGGATTTCCTCAAAAGGCTAAGGCATGTCTCCAATGACTGAACCAATCTTGCACGTACACCATTGAAAGTATCCTACCTGATAACTACCATAACTCGGTAGTGCAACTGTTTTGCCCAAGACCACTTGAAATTGCAGAAAATTTTGAATGCAGCACAGTCCATCACGCACACACGCTTTCCTCTATCGACTCCATACTTAATGCTACTAACAAAAATCAAGAACCATTCACACCCAGTCATTCTGTCTTCTCTGCTCTCCTGTTGGGCAGAATATACAAAAACTGAAGTAATACCGCCAGATGTATCATGACGTATTTATAAAATATATTCTGTATTGTTTATTTTCTCATTTGCACCTCCTGATAAAGTAATGGTTTGCCTGGTTAGTGGACAAAACAAAGTTTTCCATGTATCTCAGTACACATACCAATACTTTGTCCAATGACTTTATGTAGGCTGGGTGTAGTTTCTAATTGAGTACTCCCAGCATATGCCAAGAAGGAGGAATACCTCCAGGCAATATGGTCACCACTTAAAGGGATCAGCTGCCATTATGAGAAAATTAGAAGCCAATGGACGGACATCTGTGGAAATGAACATGTCTAAAAGGAATCATGAAAAGAGGAGTGACCTTTTATGTAAGTGGGACTAAAGAGAGAACCAGGATTCGAAATAATCCACTACATCATCTTTCTGAGACAGAGAATTACACAGATTCACAACTCTGGGTGAAAAAGTTTTTCCTCATCTCAGTTCTAAATGGCCTACCCCTTATTCTTAAACTGTGGCCCCTGGTCCTGGACTCCCCCAACATCGAGAACATGTTTCCTGCATCTAGTTTGTCCAAACCTCTAATAATTTTATATGTTTCTATAAGAATCCCTCTCATCCTTCTAAATTCCAGTGAATACAAGCCCAGTTCCATTCTTTCAGCATATGACAGTGCCATCCCGGGAATTAACCTCGTAAACCTATGCTGCATTCCCTCAATAGAGAGAATGTCCTTCCTCAAATTAGGAAACCAAAACTGCACACAATACTCCTGGTGTGGTCTCACCGTGGCCCTGTACAACTGCAGAAGAACCTCTTTGCTCCTTTACTCAAATCCTCTCATTATGAAGGCCAACATGCCATTAGCTTTCTTCACTGTCTGCTGTACCTGCATGCTTACTTTCAGTGACTGATGTACAAGAACACCAGGTCTCGTTGCACTTCCCCTTTTCCTAATCTGACACCATTCAGATAACCTTGTTCTTGCCATCAAAGTGGCAAATTTCCTAAATATTCAGATCAACCCTTTGCAAATGGTTTGTTGAATAATCAATAGCGGCAAGAGAGCTAATGATCAGTTTGACCTTTTAACTGATTGTATTTTATGTGTGCAGGTATAAAAACAAATGAGGCACCAAGAGGTCGTCACAGTCTAGTTTTTATTCAGTTTTGTAAAGTTTGAAATACCTACAAAATATGAATTCATTTTAAAAAATCACATTACATTCTCCAATACAACATTCAGTGCTGAATGAGTACAGGTTCAAATAAACTTTATGCCCTGTTGAAATCTTTGTCGGAAATGTTCCACTGAGTCCAGGTCAATATGCATTAGAAATCTTTCTGAACTATTCTGGGCTCCTTAGGATCTCACTGCCTACTTTTGTAAACACATGGTCCAATGGTATCTTGGGCAACCCTAATGTTCAGGTTCGCTTGGCATCCCTCTCTCATTTACCAGGAGTCAGTGTTGCTGTCGTGCTTTGACATAACTCGTTTTATTTTTTACCTCCTCAACTACCTTCGTGCTCGAAATGTCATTTAATTTCTCAGTGAATTCACGCCTTGCTTCACAAAATCCTCTGCTCTGTGGATTCCACCCACATTCCAAAAAATGTTCACGAGTGCTGAGGGAGAGAGCCTAGATCCATAAAATCCTTTGACGGCCTTCTTACAGTCCAAAGCATTTCCCAGAACATGGCGGGGGGGTGGGTCATGTAAATGTGGGCGGCTGTTGCAAGGTGGGCTTACATAGCAGCAGGTAAAACAACAGTGCTCCAGGGAACACTCAGCTCCTGACTATCACAAAGATGTAGGATCTGAGATGAGGTGGGACTGACTGTTTGGGCATCAAGGAAAAACCTGACCGAACATGACAGCAAGAATGGGAATCAGCAAGAAAACCCTCTATTGGGAGCCATACCTCACTCAAAGAGAGGTGGGTGTGGTATTTGGAGGCAAATTATCTCCTTTACACCTGGAGCATTTGGGGAATTTGCCCCAGTGGCACGAATCTTTGTTCTTTAACATTATTTCTAGCTGATAGCATTGTTCAGTTCATGTCTTTCAAGTGAAGAAACTTCCTTTGCCAGGAAGCAATAAGATCCCGGCAACCATAAGTTAGTAATTAATCTTATAGAAAGATATAAAATTCTTAAGGGATTGGACAGGCTAAATGAATGAAAAATGTTCCCCATGTTGAAGGAGTCCAGAACCAGGGGTCACAGTTTAAGAATAAGGGGTAGGCCATTTAGGACTGACACGAGGAAAAACCTTTTTCAGCCAGAGAATTGTGAATCTGTGTAATTCTCTGTCACAGAAGGCAGTGGAGCCCAGTTCATTGGATGCATTCAAAAGAGAGTTAGATATAGCTCTTAGATCTAACTGAATCAAGGGATATGGGTAGAAAGCAGGAGTAGGATACTGATTCTGGATGATCAGCCATGATCATATTGAACGGTGGTGCTGGCTTGAAGGGCCAAATGGTTTACTCCAACTATTTTCTAAGTTTCTTCGTCTAGGTCAGTAACTCACCAATAATATTCATGCCCGACAAACAGCATTGACATTGCAAAATCCCCCATAAGCAATATTAATAACCACCACTGGCTAGATATAACTGCATCACCATATTAAAAAAAAGGGCTAAATTCATGTGTGAATCATTCACGGCTTTCCACCATATAAGACCGCAAGACAATATTCTCCACTTTCATGGACGAGTACAGCTCCAATAACACTCAAAGCCCGACACCACCCAGGACAAATCCAGTCTGCTTAATTGGCACATCATCCACCAACCCAAGCTTCATTGCCTGCACAGTGGCTGCGGTGTGGACATCTCCAATTACATTACAACAGTTCACTAAGACTGTCATCAGGACCTCCTAATCCATGATTTTCACTATGGTGGGTCTAAAGTCTGTCCATGATATACCACCAAGATGACTGGAATGGGTTGTCCTTTTACCTATGCCCTAAATCCTCAATCTCTACTAGTTAGAGTCTATCCTCAGAGAAATTGGAATGAATCAGGAGGATGGCTTATCACTTGCTTCTCTATAGTTAATGAATGCCACTGATATAGATTAAAAATTATTCTAGGTTGTATGTTCAAGTGACTGAGTGGCACTTGAACCCAAACAACTGACTCGGAAGCAAAATTTATACTTGGATCCTGTCCCCCAAATAGCCCCATTTACCTCCTTCAAGACTTTTAGATGAATGTTCAAGGTGTTGTGACACAGTTCGAAGAGCAGTAAATTCTCTAATGCTTCAATCGACATTCTTCCATTCACCAACATCACTAAGATCAGATAAATCAGCCAGTTATTCCAATCATTGTTGTTTGTTAACATTGCAGGACTTAAAATGAGTATTTATTTCATATTGGAAGTTACTAAATTGCAAAATAAGGGAGTGAGCTGCTGGAAATGATTCTGAAAAATGTAATCATTGCATCCTTCGCAGACAGCTAGCCACAGTGATGCCCCTGATTCCAGCACCTTTCTTACAAGTAAAATGTCCCAACTCTTTGACCATCCAGTTAATACCTTTTATCAACATCTTTACTGCCTTCATAGTTCCCCTCATCACTTGATGACTTTCATCTCCTTGATGCAAATGAATGTTTTGTTGATGCAACCAATGAGGAGAATTGCATTTATCATTTTGGTTACAGTTATATTTCTAAATGTCTTTTTTTTCCAAGCAGCCCAAGAGGATAAATAAAAGAGAGATAATTTACTGTTACTAGATTAGCCTATTGTGCTTTCTCTGAATTTTTGTTAAAACTGTCAGGCAGAGCCATACTGTAAGGATACTCTTTAGTTAGGGGGACAGACAGGAGATTCTGTGGCAGCAAACGAGGCTCCATGATGGTGTGTTGCCTCCCTGGTGCCAGGTCCAGGATGTCTTAGAGAGGTAGCACAACATTCTCGAGGAGAAGGGTGAGCAGTCAGTTGTTGTGCATGTTGTTACAAATGACATGGGTAGGAAAAGGGAAGACCCTGCAAAATGAATATAGGAAGTTAGGGAAAAGATTAAAAAGCAGGACCTCCTTGATAGTGATCTCCGGATTACTCCCAGTGCCACGTCCACATGTTAGTGAGGATAAGAACAGGAAGATAGGGCAGATGAATGCATGGCCCAGGAGTTAGTGCAGGAGTAGGGGTTCAGACTTGTGGATCATTGGAATCAGTTCTGGGGCAAAAGTGATTTGTACAAGAGAGATAATTTACACCTGAACTGGAGGGCAGCAATATCCTGGCAGGAAGGTTTGCTAATGATATTCGAATGGGTTTAAACTAGATTGGCAGGGGGCGGGATCTAATGCAGGACCGAGGCAAACGAAAGGCCGGAAGTTAGTATGAAAGGTGATGAAAGAAAGTTCAGTAGACAGGATAGGCAGGAAAACAGAGAGCAAGGAAGGACTGTGAGATTGAATGCCATTTATTGTAATGCGAGAGGCCTGACATGTAAAATGGATGAACCAAGGTACGTACGACTGGGACATTGTAGCCATTATAGAAACCTGGCTAAGAGAATATTCCAGGGTACAGGTGCTACATGCGTGATAGAGGTAGGGGTAAAAGAAGAGATGTTGCTTTATTGATTAAGTAGCATATCGCAGCAATAGTTTGAGATGACATTACTGATGTTTCATTCAGTGAAGCTAAAAAATAAAGGGGTTGATCGCCTGATTGGGTGTGTACTATAACCCCGCGAATAGTCCATGGGGATTAGGAGAACAAATATGCCAGGGGATTGCGTGTAGCTGCGGGACTAATAAAGTTGTCATAGTAGGGGATTTTAACTTTCCCAATGTAGATGGGGACTATCATAGTCAAGAGCCTAGACGGGTTGCATTTGTCAAATGTGTTCAGGAAAGTTTCCTTTGGCAATATGTAGAGGGCTCTATAAGGGAGAGGGTATAAAGGAGAGAGCAAAGCTTGATTTACTCTTAGGAAATTGTGGGTAAGCGACTGAAGTGTCTGCGGGCGAGCCTTTTGGGACCAGCAACCACAGTTCTATTAGCTTTCAAATGTTATGGGTGGGGATTGGTTTAGAGCAGAGGGGTCACCCACATAGTTTCCTGAAAGTAGCATAGGGTGACAGGGTGGTCAAGAAGGCTTTTGGTACATTGAGAGAATTCATCAGTGAGGGAATTGAGTAGAGAAGTTATGTTACAGTTATACAAGACGTTAGTGAGGCTGCATTTGGAGTAATGTGTTCAATTTTGGTCATCTTGCTATAGGAATAATGTTTTTTTTAATGAGGATGTTGGCAGGACTTGAGGGTCTGAGCTATAACGAGAGGTTGGGCATTCTTGGACTTTATTCCTTGGAGGCTATGGGGTAATCTTATAGACGTGTGTAAAATCATGAGGGGTATAGATAGGGTAAATGCAGTCTTTTGCCCAGAGTAAGGAAATCAAGAATCAGGGGACATAGGTTTAAGGTGTGAGGAGAAAGATTTAATAGGAATCTGAGGGGGCAACTTTTTCACACAGAGGGTGATGGATAAATGGGACGAGATGCCTGACGAGATATTTGAGGCAGGGACTGTAACAACATTTAAAAAGCATTTGGTCAGGTACGTGGATAGGAAAGATTTAGAGGAATATGGGCCCACCGCGGGTAGGTGGCACTAATGTAGATGGGTCATCTTGATCATCATGGGCAAATTGGGCCGAAGGGCCTATTTGCATGCTGTATGACTCTATGGCTTATTTTGGAGGTTGTATATTCAATACAATTTTGCAAAGATCTTTGATTTTCCAGTCCAGTCCACTCCAGTGTATATTCCTGACCCCTCAATCTCCTATCCAGTCCACTGTTTATTCTGTCATTTATCCCTCGATCTCCCTGTTCACTCCTGTGTTTATTGTACTCCTGATTCCTCTCGAACCTCCTGTCCATTCTTATGTTTATCATGCTCTTGATTCCACAGATGTCCCTGTTCACTCCTGTATGTGTTGCGTCCCCGATCCCATTGATTCCTTGCCCATCCTCATGTGTCCAATCTCCCTGACCTTTCGAGCCAGTGCCAATTCCTTCCACAACCCATCTCCCTCCTGCCTTTTTCAACTTGGAACAATTCACTTTCTCCTGGGCTTGGATGGAAAGGTTTTTGCAGTTTTATGCTGTGTCAAACGAACATCAAAGAACAATAATTTAATGCTAACAATGTATATATAAAATTACATTACATTACAATTTAATAAACAGGCTGCCCTGCAGCGGAAACAAAGATCACTCAGACCAATCGGACAGCCATCAGGATCTCAATAAGTCGCAGATTTCCTGGGAGCTTTGTTCATCCAATAAGACCAAAACTGCATGGCAGAAATAAATTCCGTGTGCTACCATAGTCTAAATCATTAGATGAATGCGTCCCCTGCACTAAGACATCTGAGCTCCAAAGCTTTTATGCACTCTGTTATCTTTTCACCTCCTCTTCGTTCTTGTTCCACTTGAACCAATATACAGTAGAGAAGGCCATTTGACCACTTTTCCTGTGTTGGTTAATCAATAGATCCTATCGTTCCCACACCCCTGCCTCTCCTCAGTGACTTTAGGGTTTTTGTTGCCTTTGCATGCATTATTCTACTTGGACCAGCTTTCATGTCTTTCCTCCCATTCACGGGACGTCCTGTGAGGGAGTTTGTCACGTTGTTGGAGGGCATATTTTGTGCCAAACAGGTATGTCCGTAGAAACCGGAGCACAACTGCTCAAACACATTTAACAGACCCTGCCTCTGGGACAGGACTCAAAAAGATGGCATTATTCAAAAGCAAGTGGTCACATGCCCCAATTAATTATTTGGCTGATGCAGAATGAAGCTGGAGTCTGGGAAATTCATCAGGCGCTGCCAGGACACTCAGATGCTGGTTTACCTCCAAATAAAACTGGTCAAAGCAGCGCTCATGAAATCACATCATTTTACAGTACTAGGAGACATTTGGCCCACAGTGTGTTTGCCAACCATCCACTCAATTGTTTCATTTTCAATTATTTAGCAAATTCCTTGTTGAAAGTACAACTGGTCCCACTTCCACCATTCTTCGACCAGTGCACTCCAGAACACGCTGGTTAAAATACATTCTCACCCCCCCCCCCCCACAGTTCTTCCAAGTCACCTGCCGTTCTCCCACCCACCCGATAGAACATCATCCTTCACTACAACATGTGCAAGATCCTACAGTCCCTCCTGGTGATAATGGAATGGGATCACCCTGAGCAGATTTCCCGGCTCCTTGTTGCTGCCAGCAGTAGCCCTGGAAGCCTCAAGGAGAGGTAGATAACCTGGGAAGATGAGCCACTGCAGGGCTGTGCGCATGGACAGCCAATTATAGGACGGGGTAGGAGCTACTGTTAGAGTAACGCACATATAATGACCTTGACATCCTCGAGTCACAGAGAACCCATTAGCTGCCAGAGTTTCGTTCACTGGTATCTTCTCGACACCACTTTATCTTAATGACTCCACTGATTGCCACAAAACTAGAAGTCATTGTCAGTGACTATTCATAAAAAAACACTTTATTTACATTAATTACATCAACACTTACTAACTCACGCATGATCTACTTATTAAAAACCTTTTATACATTTCACATAACAAGTTTTGTCACACACTTAGTTTGTACCCTGCTCTGGAAGAGTTGGAGGGGGGGTGATTGGAGAGGTGGAATGGAGAAGGGAAAAGGAGTGAAGGAGGAGGGGTCGAGGAAAGTGGAGCAGTGGAGAACGAGGGCTGATTCCAATCATAACGATGATGTTGTGGAGTCCACGATCTCTCGCCCGTTACACACAGTCGGCACGTAGTGCACAGCGGAAACTGGAAAGAGAAATGTCGACAAGCTTGTCTCCGTGTTGATGTTTCAGGGGTTAGATACAGCCTGGGTCCAGCAGGACCAGATCCGAGAGCACAGTGAACAGTTATACTGTCCCTGACATACCTGCCTTCGTTCTTTAGGACAGCATAAAACATCCTTACAATCCACCCCATTTAACCAGCCTGTCATTTGACATGGACAAAAGGAATTGCAAATGCTGGAATTTTGAGCAAAACTCAAAGTGCTGGAGGAACCTAGAGGATCAGCCAGCATCTAAGCAGGGGAGTCCTTCAGACTGAGGAAGGGTTCCAACTTGAAATATCACCTGTCCATTACCTCCACAGATGCTGCCTGATCTGCTGAGTTCCTCCAGCACGTTGTGCTTTCCCATCATTGGATGTGGTGGGTGAGCTGTTACAGGGGAAAAGAGACACATTTCATCCCATGAGTGTTTTCAGGCGCCAATGATTGGTGCACAGGGGCTAAGTCTCCCCCTCGCCTTTTGGGGGCAGAAATCTGTGATGGGGCACTTTGGAAGAGGGAGATACTCACCGTGAGAGTGGACGGTCCCCGAGCCACTCACGCTGAAGCGGCTGGTGGCCACGCGGTGAGTCACCACGTTTTTCTGGGGCTGGAAGAGAATGATGTGGATCTTGGGGGCAAACAGGCAGCCTAACACGACAGAGCCACTCAGACTGACAGAGATGCACATGGTAGTTGTCTGAACCTGTGAGGAGAGAGGGGACAGTGTCAGACTCTTAACAAGCATTAGTGCCCATTAAAAGCCAATGACTGATAACAGGGATTGCACGATCAAGAAAAATCTCTGTCCCGTTCCCAAAGGCAAACAAACTATTCTTGCTGTTTATCCCATCCAACATCATCATCTGGGTCTACCTGGTCTTTTATTTCATGTTTTTATTAGGATTCAGGCTCTTTACAGTTTAACCTTCTCCTTGGCCTGTCCCATCAGGACCATCACCACTTCCCAGGACAGCTGCGAATGATCTAAGAACATCAGGTACATGGATAGGACAGGTTTAGAGGGATATGGGTTACAGGTGGGACAAGTGTAGATGGGACATGTTGGGCCGTCTGGGAAAGTTGGGCCAAAGGGCGTGTTTCCATACTATATGACTCTATGACCTGCCAGGCGACAACTCGTCATTCAAAGACAAGTTAAAAGGTAAGACAAATGTGAGCTTTCACTTCTCACAATGTGAAGCACAAGCAGAGAGACCCAGCAACACAGGGAAGCAAGAGAACTTCCTGTTTGCTACATCCAAAATTAATACTTAATCTACTGGCATATCTGAGTGAGCATCAAAAGTTGCAGATGCCAGAAACATGAAATAAAAACAGAAGCTGCTGAACACACCCAGCATCTCTGGAGAGAGAAACTAGAGTCCATGTTTTAGGATGAAACCTGTTGACTGTTCCCAGCATTTTCAGCAAACATAAAAGTATAAGAGTGAAGAAGAATGATTGTTTGGAATCGGAAAAATCCAGGCTGATTTTACATGGGAGTGTTTACCACAGGACTCAATGTAAACCATAGTAAACGGAGACAAGCGACTGGTGACTACAGCTGTACATGATATTGTTCAGGCATAAAGGAACTAGTTAGCTCCACATTTACCTACTTGCCAAAGGCAATTACAGCATTGAAAAGTTGCATCTTGTCAACGTCTTTGACTTCTTGACTTTGCTGGGAATATGCTGACCATCACACAGAAAACAGGGAAACAAAAGGAATCATGCTGGGGAGATGGGAAGGAAAGGATAAAGTGATCAGGCAATGATACATGGGGAGTGTAGTGTTGTAGAGTCATATAAGCACAGAAACAAACCATTCAGCCCATCCTGTACATGCCAACCATCAAATGCCCATCTATACTAATTGCATCTATCCAGAGCCTTCCATGCCTTGGCAATTCATGTACTCATCCAGATAGTTTTAAAATATTATAAGTATCCCTGCCTCCACCACCTCCTCAGGCAGTGCAATCCAAATTGCAACCACCTTCTCCCAATCTACCTAATTGCAGCCTTGCACTTATTTTTATCAGCACTTTCTCTGTAGCTGTGTTTTCTTTCTCTTGCGCAACCTATTGTATTTACATTGCTGAGGTAAAAGATGAATCTTATTTAATGGTGGAACAGGTTCAATGGGCTGCATGATTTATTCTGTACTCAACATTCTATTTGTGGTTTTACTCTGTGAGTTTCAATGAACAAGGAATTTCAATAGATTCTGGTGTACATGACAATTAGAAACATAGAAAATAGGTGCAGGAGTAGGCCATTCGGCCCCTCAAGCCAGCACCACCGTTCAATATGATCATGGCTGATTAACCAAAATCAGTACCCCGTTCTGGCTTTTTTCCCATATCCCTTGATTCCCTTAGCCCTAAGAGCTACATCTAACTTGAAAACATCCAGTCAATTGGCCTCCATTGCCTTCTGATGCTGCGAATTCCACAGATTCACAACTCTCTGGATGAAAAAGTTTTTCCTCATCTCAGTCCCAAACGGCCTACCCCTTATTCTTAAACTGTGACCCCTGGTTCTGGACTCCCCCAACATCGGGAACATTTTTCCTGCATCTACCCTGTCCAACCCATAAATAAGAATGTTATATGTTTCTATAAGATCCCCTCTCATCCTAAATTCCAGTGAATACAAGCCCAGTCGACCCATTCTTTCATCATATGTCAGTCCCGCCATCCCGGAATCAACCTGGTGAACCTACGCTGCACTCACTCAATAGCAATAATGTCCTTCCTCAAATTAGGAGACCAAAATTGCACACAATACTCCAGGTGCGGTCTCACCAGGGCCCTTTACAACTGCAGTAGGACCTCCTTACTCCTAAACTCAAATCCTCTCGCAATGAAGCTTTAGCGTTCTTCACTGCCTGCTGTACCTGCATATTTACTTTCAGTGACTGATGGTCAAACACACCCAGGTCTCGTTGCACCGCCCCTTTTCCTAATCTGACACCATTCAGATAATAAACTGCCTTCCTGGTCTTGCCACCAAAGTGGATAACTTCACATTTATCCACATTATACTGCATCTGCCATGCTTCTGCCCACTCACCCAACCTATCCAAGTCACCCTGCAGCCTCATAGCATCCTCCTCGCAGCTCACCCTGCCAACCAGCTTTGTGTCATCCGCAAGCTTAGAGATGTTACATTTAATTCCCTCATCTAAATCAATTATATTGTAAACAACTGGGGTCCCAGCACCGAGTCTTGCGGCACCCCACGAGTCACTTCTTGCCATTCTGAAAAGGACCCGTTAATTCCTATTCTTTGCTTCCTGTCTGCCAACCAGTTCTCTATCCATGTCAATACCCTACCCCCAATACCATGTGCTCTAATTGTGCACACTAATCTCTTGTGTGGGACCTTGTCAAAGGCTTTTTGAAATTCCAGATACACATCCACTGGCTCTTCCTTATCCATTCTACTTGTTACATCCTCAAAAAATTCCCCAAAATTAGTTAAGCATGATTTCCCCTTCATAAATCCATGCTGACTTTGACCGACCCCGTCACTGCTTTCCAAATGCGCTGCGATAACATCTTTAATAATCGACTCCAGCATCTTCCCCACTACCGATGTAAGGCCACCTGGTCTATAATTCCCCGTTTTCTCTCTCCCTCCTTTCTTAAAAAGTGTAGTTACATTGGCGACCCTCCAGTCCACAGGAACTGACCAGAGTCGCGCGAACATTGGAAAATGATCACCTGCTAATCTGAACACTGTGCTCCTTTTCCTTAGACCCCAATGCCCTTGGGAGAGAATTGGCTGTATTACTGAGCACTTGCCTAGTGGCTCGGGGTCAGTTATGGGAGTGGGGTAGGTTTATCTTTGCTCTCTGTCACAAGGGGAGGGCAGCTTACCCGATAATCGCTGGAGGTGACATAAAAGATGGGCAGGAAGGCCAGCCAGATGATACAGGTGGTGTACATGGTGAACCCGATAAACTTCGCCTCGTTGAAGTTCTCGGGGCACTTCCTGGTTTTGAAAGCGTACACGGTGCAAAGGACGATGAGGACGACTGTGTAGGTCAGGGAGGTCAGCATGCTGGACTCCTTGGCGTTGCACTTGAGGGTCACGACGTCTCGCTTCTCTGGCGTGGTCTCCTTCCTGGTGCCCGGCACTTCCAGCAGAAGCCACACGGCCACCACGATCAACTGGCAGGAGATGAGGGCCAGGCAGATTGCCACCTGAGAGGTGGGGTTGATACACCGGGGCCTCTGCGTGCCGTCCTTGACCCCGCTGAAGATCCTGGCGATGCGGTTAGTCTTGGTCAGCAGGGCCGAGTAGCAGACGGCGAAGGACGAGCCGAGCCCCAGGCGGCGCAAGGTGCACACAGCGGTGGACGGCTTGGCAATGAAGACCAGGGTCATGCTGTAGCACATGAGGACCCCGACGAGCAGGATGTAACTCAGTTCCCGCCCCGAAGCCTTCACTACCGGCGTGTCGTTGTTCTTGATGAAGATCCCGAACACCCCCATCGTGGAGAGGAAGCCCAGGCAAGAGATGGCGAGCGGCCCGATGGCCCAAGCGTCTTCCCACTTGATGTACTCCTCGGGCAGGTCGTAGCAGGCGCCGAGGTCGTGTGTGGGCCACCTGCCCGGTCCGCAGTCCGCGCAGGTGAACTCGTCCCTGAGGAACTCATGAGGGTGGCAGGGGATGCAGAGCCAGCAGCAGACGTCGCCGGGCTGCATGCTCTTCGCTTCGTTCTTGGCGCAAGGGTCGCTGCATTGGGACGTCGGGGTGGGCGAGACGGCCCAGGGGATCAAGCTGGCGTTCAGTGTCAGCCTTTCGCCCCAGTAGCCCACCTTCTGGTAGGCGTACCTCCCGCCTATGCGCTGGAAGTTAAAGATGTTGTACCGGCCGATTCCGTCCCCGTACTCGTCAAATCGGACCTCACTCTGGGTGTCCTGAGGTCTGAAAGGAGCTGCAGGGGGAGGGGGGGGGGGGGGGTAGAGAAGAGAATCAGCAGGGGTTTTGGATTAGTTAGTGGGGGAACGGTATCAGATGACGACAA
The DNA here is from genome assembly GCF_053455715.1 of Rhinoraja longicauda. NCBI lineage: Eukaryota > Metazoa > Chordata > Chondrichthyes > Rajiformes > Arhynchobatidae > Rhinoraja > Rhinoraja longicauda. The sequence continues at coordinate 23,171,677 of NC_135969.1, read as the reverse complement.
ACGTTGATGAAGTCGTTCATTGTCGTATGCACAAGTACGATGAGGTACAGGTACGATGAGGTACAGGTACGATGAGGTACAGGTACGATGAGGTACAGGTACGATGAGGTACAGGTACGATGAGGTACAGGTATGATGAGGTACAGGTACGATGATGTAGGTACAATGAAGTACAGGCACGATGAGGTACAGGTACAATGAGGTACAGGTACGATGAGGTACAGGTACGATGGGGTACAGGTACGATGAGGTACAGGTACGATGGGGTACAGGTACGATGAGGTACAGGTACGATGAGGTACAGGTACGATGAGGTACAGGCACGATGAGGTACAGGCACGATGAGGTACAGGTACGATGAGGTGCAGGTACGATGAGGTACAGGTACAATGGAAATCTTGCTTGCAGCAGCATTACGCACATAGTACTCAGATGTTATGCACAAACCATAAATTACACATAAATCACCCTTAAAAATCTACAAGACAATAAAATAGAAAAAAAAGACTATACAAATCAAACAAGGCAATGGTGCAAAAACACAATTAAAAATAAACAAGTCCATGGTAATGCCAGTAGTGGTCCGTGGTGTTCCGTTGTCGAGGTATTATTAGGGGTGCAAGTTGGTTTAAGAATGGTTGGACTCTGGCTGATACAGTCCTTGCCTCCATTTTACCTCTCCCAGAGGGAATTACTCCCCCTTGTCCTCCCTACAACCTGCCTTTGAAACCCGACAGCCTCAGACAACTACTTTCATTGGTGCTTTCTCCATTTTGACCATGTCTCGTGCAGGAGACTCCCTTCCAAATGCGGACACTTCCTGAGTGAGGCTAGATGGTGTGGGCTGTACAGTAGGACCGTAACTGCAGTGCAATGTTCAGGAGGTTATATGGAATAATGATCAGATAGGGCCAGCACTTCAGAAACTTGGGTCAAAGAGGCAATTTGGTGCACCCACAAATCAGCGGCCCACTCTTCAAACATCTGTGCCTTTCCGTGTGGTCTGCATGACTCTCATCCCAGTGAGCATTGCATGAACTACCTGGTGTGCTGGAATATTCCGGCTACAACCATTACTCTTCCTGGTCGGGTTTCTATTGCACATCCCCCTCAGCCTTTCAGAGGATTGATAAAGATAACCTCACATTTAACATGTGAGACTCGCTGGTTCAGCCAATGGGAGCAGCCGGGGTTGGAGATGTTGAGTAAGGTAGGTGGTATTGTGGGAGTGCCGCATAGGCAAGATGACTGTTGCAGCATGGCCCTCTTCTCTCTCTCTCCTGAGGGTGAAGAAGATCCCATGGCACTATTCATGAGAGGATGGGAGACTTCACCAATAGCTAACCCAATATTTATATCTCAACAGCACTAAAACAGGGTGGTCATTTATCTCTTGTGTTTGCTTGTTGTGTGTGAAATGGGTGCTGTGTTTCCTGCACTGCCACACTTCAAAAAAGGATGTGCAGCACGGCCATGAGGCACCCCTGAGGGACAATGAAGGGGCCGTGCCAACACAAGCTCTTCATTTTGCAAACGCCATTACCATCAAAATGGACCTTGATGATGTAATCCTTGTAAAATCTCTTCCCATTCATGGGCCTCATCTTATCGCAGATGCTAGTGGTGTTGGGGCACAATGCCCGCTGCATGTTGTGTAGACCATGAGCCATGGCGTACACCGCATTTAGTACAAACATGATCTTCGACTCCTGCTCAAACTTCACCTTCTTCAATGAGTTCCTTCCGCAGCCCACCGTTCTTAAGCTGCAGTGGAACCTCTGTTCCCAGAACTCCCTGAACCAGGAATTCCTGCTGTTATTATAAGGGTTGAGGTTGACAAAGTAAGTTGCAAACTCTTTGATGGGATAAGCTGCCAGCTCGATGGTGATGGCTCCCTTGGCTGCCTCCTCATTGCCTTTGACCACATTTTCCAGTGCTCCCCACCCGTCGCTGGCCACCCACAGGTAGGACACATTCAGCCTGTGAGCCGCGGCCAGCAACTCCCGAGCGTCCTCGCTCTTGGTGAATAGGACCACCACCTTGGCATTGGGCTTCTGCATCAGGGCCTTGATGACGCCGTCATACGTCCTCTGGTTCATCGAGCGGCCAACCTTCTCGGAGGTGGCGATGCAGATGTTCCTGGAGCGAGCCTCCTGCTCGAAGGCCTCGATGCCAGTCTCGCCGTAGTCGCCCTCCGAGGCCACGGTGGAGACATAGGTCCAGTTGAAGAAGCGCAGGATGTCTGACATTGCTTTGGCCTGGTAGAAGTCTGGAGGCACGGTCCGGGCAAAGTAATCGTAGCGAGTCTTGTCGCTCAGCTTGGCGCTGGTGGAAGCATAGCTAATCTGGGGGATTTGGAACAGGCGCAGTAGGTTGGCCACCTGGAGAAAATGGAGAGGAGAACATTAGTGCAGTTCCCCGTCAGGCTGAACCCTGAACTACACCTCTCCTGTCAGGCAGAGCCCTAGGCCACCCTCTTATCACTTGGGTCTTGGGTCACACGTTCCCCGTGAGACAACACATACTCATACAGTGTGAAAACTGGCCCTTCAGCCCAACGTTCACCCCGACCAAGATGACCCATCGATGCTAGTCCCACCTGCCCGCATTTGACCCATACCTTCTAAATCTTTCCTATCTATATACCTGTCCAAATGTCTTTTAAATGTTGTTAAAGTACCTGGAACAACTACTTCTTCTGGCAGCTCATTTCAAATACCTACCACTGTCAAAAAGATGCCCCTCGGGTTCCTGATAAATCTTTCCCCTTTCACATTAAACCTATGTCCTCTGGTTCTTAATTCCCCTACTCTGAGTAAAAAACTCTATGGATTATTAAAAGACTATAAAAGACCCTTGAGAAAATGTAGTGAGCCACCATCTTAAACCAATGTGGTCCACCTGGTGAAGATGATGTTGGGTGGGGGGGGGTTGGAAGTTTCAGGACACGGATCCAGTGACGATGAAAGACTCGGGTCAAAGTCAAGATGATGTGTGCTTTGGAGGGGAACCTACAGATTGTGATGTTCCCATGGAACAACTATTATTGTCCGTGCCGGTAGCAGACATCATAGATTTGGGAGGTTCTGCTGAATAGCCTAGACAATAATGGCAGTACAATTTATAAATGGTTCCTATGGTTGCACATTGGTAGGAAGAAATTAATCTTCATTTTCCTAAATGGATCTTTGATATTTGTCATGACCTTAGCCCTCTACTGAAGTTAGTCATAGTGTTTCCCAGGCCTCTGTCCCAACAACTTTTTGCTTGTAACTTTAACCCTTAAATTGGTTTGCTTTTAACCACAGAAAATAAATCCCTACCGGATAGTGACAGAGCATGACGTGGCTGGTTCCTATGTGCTGACAAGGTTATTTTAAGAATGTTTCAAGCCTATTCTTTGTTTCTAATTATCTCTACATGTGCGAAAGGATTTCAATGGATCCCTGTGCAACATTGTGGCGCGTGATAGGTCTGATTCAACACTTCCCTCCTTAGTGAAACGGTAAACCTCAGCCTTTGTCTGTTTCTTGTTAAGGTCTTCTCTTTAATTAACCCTTCAGTAAGGCTGATAATTGGTAACCACTGGTTTATAACCCACAAAGTATTTTATCAAACTCCCACTGTTCACACCTGCTGTCCTACCCCTTAACGTGTTACCAGTGAATAGTTGTAAATAGTTATGGCCAGGATAACGTCAGAAAGATATTTAAGGCAAGCCATAAACAGAAGTGGACCAGACGTCAACCATTCAGCCTCTACTCTCTGCCTGTTTTTAATAAGATTAGGAATCTTAACATCACTTCTCCACATTTGTTTCCAATCTGTTGATACAAAATCCAACAAATTCACAGCTGGAATGTTCACCTAGAATGCGGCTGTCCTTGGTGTGGTTCAATGGAAAGTGCCATGGGGTCCTCTTGGGAAACTCGTACGACAAAGACTCCTATGTCAGACTCCAATTTATAGACTAAACCTCTGCCTTCAACATCACAATTCCATCCAAACAGATCTCCAAACTTCTGGACCAATGAATCAGCACCTCCCTCTGTCACTGGCTCCTTGACCACAGACACACTCAGTGAGGATAGGTGACAGTATCTCCTCCACCATAATTCTCAGCATTGGTGCCCTGCAAGGATGCATTCTCAGTCCCCTACTATACTCCCTGTACACTCACAGCAGTATGACCAGATTTGGCTCTAAATCCATCTGCAAGTTTGCAGACAACATACTATGGTGAGTTGAATCACAAAAACAATGATGAGATGGGGTACTGGAAGGAGATAGAGAACTTAGTGATATGGTATGAGGACAATAACCTCTCCTTCAAAGGCAGCAAGATGAAGGAGCTAGTTATTGACTTTAGGAAACATGGTGGAGTATGTGCCCCAATCAGTATCAATGGTGCAGAAGTGGGAATGGCTGAGAGCTTCAAGTTCCTTAGCATTGATATTACCAACGATCTGTTGTAGAACCAACCACATTGATGTGACAGCCAAGAAGGCACACCACCATCTCTACTTCCTGAGGAGATGAGGAAATTTGACATTTCTCCAATAACTCACTCATTAGCTTCTGCAGATGCACCATGGAAAGTAAATTGTCAGGTTGCATCACAGCTTTATTCAGGAACAGCTCTGCCCAAGACGGCAAGAAATTGCAGAGAGTTGTAGATATAGCTCAGTCCGTCACACAGACCAGACTTCCCTTTGTTGGCTGCATCTACACTTCATGTTGCCTTGGGAAAGCAGCCAACATAATCAAAAACCTTTCCAATCCAGTCATTCCTTCTCCCTGCTCCTGTCCAGCAGAAGATACAGAAGTTTCGATGTGCGCACCACTAGTCTCAGGAACAGCTTCTTCCTCTCTGTTATGAAGCTTCTGAACGGTTCTTCCTTAAGCCAGGGTACTGTCTGATCCAACCCTGCCACATTGTGGACTTTGGACTTTGTATGTGGAACTGTTACGCCACAATGCAGAATTATAGTCTGCATTCTGTATCTTCCCCAATGCTCTATCTACCATCCTTGAGTTTTGACTTGATTATATTTATGTATAGTATTATCTCATCTGTTTGGATGGCATGCAAAACTAAGGTTTTTACTATACCTTGGTATACTTGACTATAATAAACACTAACCTAAATGATGGACACCAGGGATGACCATACTGTTGTAATGCACAGCCATCCTACATATACAATGAGTACATATCCAGGCTTCTGCCTATTTACTCACAGGCTACAGCGACCATCAGGTGGCAGTTTAAGATAACAAACCTGGGCCAAAAGGTAGCCATTGTCACCTGGACAAAGAGATGGAAACAGCCATTCCTAGAAGAATCCTACCAGCTTGTTTGCGAATGGAACAGTCCTTGCCACAAACAAGTCTTCTCAGGCACCTCTCCAGTCATGCAGGCTAATGTGCACAATACAGGGAATATCCTTTGCAAATTGCCTGGAGAGTAATTGGAACATTCTTTGGTCCAGATTAAACATGACCAAGGTGAGGCTGATAATAAAAGAAACATGCAAGCAAGCGAGATACTGGAAATCTGAAATAAATACAAAATGCTGGAAACACGCAGCAGGTCAGCAGCATCTGAGAGAGAGAAACGGAGTTCACGTTTCAGGTCAAAGTCCATCAGAACTGGGAAAGAGAGAAAGCAGGTTAGTTTAAATTTGAGAGATTGTTTGGGAGGAAGGAATAGGTCATCCCCGATCTGCATTTGATTTCTCCAATGTAGAGGAGACCACAATGTGAACATTGTAGTACACAAGGTTGGAAGAAGTGCTAGTGAATTGCTGTTTAACCTGGAAGGATTGCTTGGGTCCATGGATAAAGAGCTGGAGCACAGGTATTTCACCTTCTGTGGTAATAACTTGTGGTAATAACATTTATTTCACACTCTGCAAGGTTACAGGTCTTGGATTTAAATGTTGTTTCAATATCAAGAAGTGTATGAGTAACTTTTATAAAGCACGATCCCAAAAAGGAGCAAAATAAATCAATGATCAACTATGTTACATTTGTACAAGACGTTGGTGAGGTTGCCTTTGGAGTATTGTGTACTGTTTTGGTCACCCTGCTATAGGAAGGGTGTTGGTAAACGGGAAAGAGTGCAGAGAGGATTTATGAGAATGTTGCCATGACTTGAGGGCTTGAGCTACAGGGAGAGGTTGGGCAGGCTAGGACTCAATTTCTTGGAGAGCAGGAGGCTGAGTGGTGATGTTACAGAGGTGTCTAAGATCACGTGGAGAATAGATAAGGTGAATGTACAGAGTTTTTTTTCCCCAGTATAGGGGAGTCAATAACCATGGAACATAGGTTTAAGGTGAGAGGGGAAAGATTTAATAAGAACCCGAGGGGCAACTTTTTAACACAGAGGGTGGTTGGTTTATGGAACAAGCTGCCAGAAGAGGCAGGTAATATAACACCATTTAAAAGACATTTGAACAGGTACACGGATAGGAAACGTTTAGAGGGATATGGGCCAAACATGGGCAAGTGGGACAAGTGTAGATGGGGCATATTGGTTGGCATGGACAAGGTGGGCTGTAGAGCCTGTTTCCATGCTGTATGGCTCTATGACTATTTATTTTAGTTGAGAATTAAATGTTGAGCAGGCTATGGGAAGAGCTCCACCAGTTCCCATCAACCAATAGCACAGTTCTTTGTATCACATAGCTGAACAACGGCCTGCCTAGCAGTGTCTCTGCACACCCATATCTTTGGTGCTGCACCTGTGCTAACAATTATAACAGCAGCTATGCAAGTTACAAAATTACTCCTTTCCTATCCTTGATACACTTGACTGGGTAACACATTCTGTATGTGTAACCACACTGCTTCAATCAGTTCACAATGGGTCCTCATATGTACACATGCAAAGTAGCCTCTACCCTTAACATCCTTATTGCCGGAATAACAGAACATCTATCCCCACCACCAACAGTTCGACTTGTTTCCTTCCTTGCCTCTTGGCGCCCCATTACTCTGCCTCTTACCTGAATGGATACGTCACTGTAGGAACCACCAATGACTCCTGCAATGGCGAAGGTCATGTCATCGTGAATGGCGTACGACCCATCTGGGCAGATGTATTCGGTCTCGTCTACTTTAGTGAGCGAGGACCTCACAAATTCCAGAGACTGTTCCAGAGCGTAGGTGTCCTTGGAGCAGGTATCCAAGATATGTGCACCCAACTTAATCCCTGGCAAAATGGCAGTGTCCATGTTAATCGCATCCAATGCGAAGAGCATTGCCTCGAGCCGCTGGATCCCACGGTGCTCATTGATCTTCCCACAGTCTTCCAAACCATTGCCCTTCTCATGGACGGGGAACAATCCCCCAATGACTAAGTCTCCTTCAACGGTAATTTCCTTCTTCCCAATGGTGGAGCTGCTGGAGGCAGAGAGTGCCACCTGTAGCAGGAAGTGAAGGATGGTGAGGACCAGGTGGAGGCACATATCCGGTTTCTTCATAACAGGGCAGCTCAGAGTGTAATCTCACGGATGAGGGTAGATGATTTCTTCACCCTGCAATTCACTTACATCCGCCTTATGTTTCAGCTGTGGAGGGAGATTTAGATATTGTGTTAGAGTGGTGGAACAGGAAAAATTCAACGGCATTCACATGAAGAGGAGAAGTTTGATTTAATTATTGTGGCAGAAATGTCACTACTGCAACTTTTAGAGATTAAACAATTGTGTGCTCCAGAAACATTTGCTGCCTTGTATGTCAGACTCACGAGGTTAAGTGGCCCAGAAATATTTCCGAGTCTAAAAAGTGGCAATGAACAAAAGGAAAGAAATTAGCCAACATATGGTTGCTTCCAAGGGAGCATCATGGCAAAATTTTAGGAATAATAAAGACTCAAGAATAATAGAACAGACTCGACACATGAATGCATTTACTGCAGGTGAGAAAAAATGGGTTTTGGGCCTCATTAGAAGTTTGTGACATCAGTTAGGTATTATAAGTGTAAGAAAATAACTGCAGATGCTGGTACAAATCGAAGGTATTTATTCACAAAATGCTGGAGTAACTCAGCAGGTCAGGCAGCAGGAGAGAAGGAATGGGTGACGTTTCGGGTCGAGACCCTTCTTCAGACTGATCAGTTAGTATTAGGTTGGGATAGGTGATGGCACAGTCAGGATAAGATTCGGGTATTATATGGTTATGATTGGCTAATGGGGGGATGGTGACATGTTGGAGATCAAGACTGGGGTGGGAGTTAGTGGATTCAAGGGGGAGCTGCCATCAGAGTTCTAACAGCCTGCGGCCAGGTTCTCAGTGCTGGTTTCCAAAGCACCCTCGTGCTAACAGTGGAAGTCTACATTTGCAGAGAGGGCTTTTTGCTGTCCATGAGCAAATCAAAATTAAGGAAATAGCATCCAGATGCCTTCTCACATGTCCGCAAATCAAGCGGACCAGGAAGAACATTGTAGCCCTTGTGGGAGGTGCCCCAAAGTGGTTCACAAAAAAATTCTACAGCGGGTGGTTACATACACACTCAATCTAATCAATGCCATGAACTAGAACGGCTACTCTGATAAATCCTTTTCTCCCATCTCAGACCTAAATAGTACTGCTGGTCACTGAAGTGGCCTCCTTCTTCCCTTACTTGGAATAACATGGAAATTGCAATATGAAAGCAATTTGTCCTGTCCAGCAATCTTTACCCCCTCAGGAATCATTCTATGTCCATGTCCATTCTCTTGCCATCATCAATCCTATTTCTAAAGGCTGGCATTGTCTCTCCTTTAGACACTATCCACAGTTCCACATACAACTATCTCCATCCATTTATCCAAAATGCTGTGAAATCAATATATCTATATTCCCTTTGTTCTTGACTCCTGATAGCTGAAATCAGCCTGTTTCTATTTACTCTTTTCCATTCCTCTCTCGCTTTAAACTATTAAATCACCATGTAATCTCTTCAGTCCAACAAAAGCAGCTACAATTTGTTGAATTGTTATTTTGGTTATTATTTCTTCACACAAGGTAGCATTGTAGTGAGTTTATGCAATGATACTATCATTTTTCTTGGAACTGTGAAGACAATAGACTACAGACAGTACTCTTTCAAAAAGTTTGTAAAAAAAACACCATTTGGGCTCAAGCACTGTATTGTATTTTACACTTCCCATAAATCCCATTTCTGTTACTTTTTTCCGAAAGAGCTTTATAACCCTGGGGGCTTGGGAACTTCCAAATACCTCTGTTCTTCTACACGGGATTACCATCTCTGCTAGAATGTGTTACTAGAGCCCCCCCCCCCGGTGGTAATATCAAAAACAAAATGGCATAGGTTGAAGGAGAGGGGAAGGAGTTTTAAAGGGGATCTGTGCGGTGTTTTGTACACAGAGAGTGGGTGATATCTGGAACTTGCTGCTAGAGGAGGTGGTTGAATCAGATATAATTACTATGCTTAGAAAACATTGGAACTGATCACGAGTAAGATATAGGACCATTCTAATGCAGGCAAATGGGATTAGGGCTGATGGTCAAAATGGTTGGCATGAACATAATAGCCTGTTTCTGTGCTGGGTGTCTATGATTCGATGACACCCAGTTCTAAACACCTTGCCCCCATTCACTTTGCCTCATCCACCGAAACCTCCAACCTGTTCCCACCATGTTGCCCTGCAGATGGACTCTTTGTTAGCCCATTAGATAGTGCTGGAAAACCAATTGCAAAGTTTTTCTTCCCCTCTCTGCTATTTTTATGTGTTTTTACCCTGGTTGCTCGAAGCAGTAACCCAGAGATTAAATTGTGAGTAGTGTGGGTTAACTATTTACACCACTCTTTCAACTACCCCCGCCCTTGTCTCCCAGTTGCTTTCCCCCCTTCACCACCTCATCACCCACCCCAACTCCAGATCTACCAGTGCTCTTTCCTCCTCTCTCTTCCTACCCACCATTGCTCCCTCTCGAAATGCATCACCCTCCTTCCCCTTCTCGGTTTCTGTTACAGTTACTTAAACTAAAGAATACCACGTCGTATTTAACTTGGATAGCCTACATCCCAATGGCATAAATATTGACTGCTCCAATGTCAACTCATCCCACCCCACCTGACTCTCCTCATCTTCCTAGATTCCCCTCTACCTGTCACACTCACACTCTTTCCCCTCTTCATGTTCATGTCACCCAGTTCCTCCCACCCACCCCCCTTCACCTCCTTGATACACTCATTATCCACACCCTCCCTACCCTGGGTCACCCATTTTTTAAAATCTCCCCTCAACTTCTTCCCTTCTACCCACCATCCCTTCTTCCGGATCTACATTCCCCAGTCCCCACCATTTGAACCCTTTTGTCTTCTCCACTTATCACCTCCAGCCTCCACAGGACTCATCTGGTAATCAACCCCTCCTTACTTGGTTCATCCGCTGTTGACCATCCCTTCCCCTCACCTCTTTCTATCAGGTATCTCCCCTCTACCACATCAGACTGAAATGTCCCAATCAGAAACGTCAGCTGCCCATTACCCTCCATTGATGGCTGCCTGACCCGTTACATTCCTCCAGCGCTTTGCTTATTTCTCAAGATTCCAGCATCAGCAGTCTCTTATTTCTCAATCCAGTTCATACTACCTCCTGGATGTGCATTCTTCAGCAGGGCACTGTAGATGCTGCCTGTTCTTCTAAATATTTCTAGTGTTTCCATTTTAATTTAAATTAGCCATTTGCTCTGTCTGGGTCATTGGAACTGGTCATTGGAACCGGAGCCTCTAAATGAGTGCAATATTCTGCAGCAGTTACAGCCATTGCCTCACAGTGCCAAAGACCCAGGTTCAATCCCGACTTTGGATACTGTTGGTATGGAGTTACACATTCTCCTAGTTTTCTCCTTGTATTCAAATTTCCTTTCACATCCGAAGGACTTGCAGGTTGGTTTGTGGTCTCTGTGAAAAGCTGAAGGTGGTAGGGATGGGAAAATGTGATTGGTGGTGGGATCACATTGAACTTGTTGGAAATGTTGGATAATTATGTGTTAGATGCAGATGTTGGTGGGGTGAAAGGTGAGGAACCTGAGAACTCCATCCCTGCTTGGTGGGGAGAAGGGGGAATGAGGGCAGAACTGCGGGGACAGGTGTCACTGGTAAGGGATCCATCCACAACAGCAAGGTAGATGCCACTTCTGCTGAAGAAAGAAGGCATTTGGGGTGTCAATGAGTGAAAACTTCATCTTGAGAGCACATGTGGTGGAAACAGAGAAATTGAGAGTAAGGGATGGCTTCCTTGCAGGTGGCCTGGTGAGAGGAGGTGTAGTCAAGGTAACTGTGGGAGCAGGTGGGTTTGTAGTGGATGTCAGTCGATAGTCTATCCCTTGTGATGGAGACATAGGATTGAGAAAGTGAAGTCAGAGATAGTCCAAATGAACTTGTGGGCAGGGTGTAAGTTAATGATAAAGATGATGAAATCATTGATTTCTGCACAGGTGCAGGTGGATCCCGATGGATTCCTGATGTAGCAGAGAATAGTTTGGGGAATGGTGCTGGGTTATGTTCGGAACATGGAGTGTTCACCAGATGAAGGACTGGATGATATCTGATCTTTAACCTCAGAGCCACTTTCCCCATCCCCTGACTCTCCTCCAGCTGTGTGGCACTCTGTGGTATGGCACGATGCCAAGAGGGAGGGTGCCGACCACCAAACCACAGCTGGCACAACCTACGCAGCTGGCACCCTGGTGCTTCAGGAGGATTGAGCTCCCGTGGGTGTGCATTCCTACTTCCACCAGTATTCCTTTAAAAAAAAAACTATTATCCTGGGTGATCTCAGCTGAGCACCTGAAGCTTTAATTGGCACCTTCGCAAAAATGCGCTATCATTAGCTGGTGACGTGGCTTGGTGCACTTGCATTGTTTGAAATGGCACAGTGAGCAGCAGAGGTTGTTGCCACTCTGACAGCTCGTGCTCTGCTCGTCCAGGGTCAGTTCTGAAACATGAGGAGCCACGAACCCACAATGCGGTGTTGATCTGTGTCATGGCAGCCTGACAGATCCCTTTGCATTCAACTGACAAGGTTGCCACCCATCTAAGGCCACTGCGTGCAAAGGAACGGAGCAAGTGCTGGAGGCAGGAAGAAGGTAAGATCACCGTAAAATAGGACCATGAGTTCACCACCTGTCCTGCCATATACGAGATACGATGCAGGACAGAAACAGACCCTTCAGCCCACTGAGTCCATACTGACCATCAAGCACACATTTACATGCATCCTACATTAAATCCATTTAAAAAAAAATTCTCTCCACATTCTCATAATTTACCTCCTCCAGATTCTACCACACACCTACACACCAAGTGCACTTTCCTGCAGCTAATTAACATACCACCTGCACATCTTTGGGATGTGAGAGGAAACTAGAGTGCCCAGGGGAAACCTATGTTGCTATAGGAAGAACATGCAAACTCCACACTGACAGCCTCGGAGCTCAGGATCGACTTAGATCTCTGTGGCGCAAGTCTGTGGCTTGACGTACTGTGCCACTGTGCCACGCACATGCCTGATTTAAACCTCCTGTGCCAGTTCCCTGTAATCCTCAATTCCTCGATCTTTCAAATATTTATAGACCTCCAAGAAGGCCGCAAGAAAGGGTGTGGTATCTGGAGGTAGAAAAATAATTGTCGGGGGTGGCACAGTGGTGCAGCGGTAGAGTTGCTGCCGTACAGCACCAGAGACCCGGGTTCAATCCTGACTATGGATACTGTCTGTATAGAGTTTGTACGTTATCTCTGTGACTACATGGGTTTTTTCCAGGTGCTCCGGTTTCCTCCCACATTCCAAAGACTTGCAGGTTTGTAGGTTAATTGGCTTCTGTAAATTGTCCCAAGTGTCAAGGATAGACGGGTGATCACTGGTCAGTGCTGACTTGGTGGGCTGAAGTGCTTGTTTCCACGCTGTATCCTAAACTAAACTAAATTTTAGTTTAGTCTGGTTCAGTTTAGAGATACAGCACGGAAACAAGCTCTTTGGCCCACCAAGTCTGAGCCGACCAGCGATCCCCGCACACTAGCACTATCCTACTACACACTAGGGACAATTTATGTGCCGCCCAAACTTAGAAAGAAGAAATTTCTATGTACCTAATTTTTAAATAACCGACCCTTTGTTGTTTTGTTTCTCATGTCCGTGAATCTCCCAGTGGTGAAATCATCCCAACATCTACTCTGTGAAGCCTCATTCTTCTAAACTCCAAGAAATACAGGACCACATTTTCATAGGACAACCTTTTCATCCCAGGAATAACGCTGGTGAATCTCCTTTGGACTGCCTCCAATGTTACCATATCTTTTTCCAGGTAGAGTGACCAAACCTGTGCGCAGTATTCTAGATGAGGTCTCACCAACCCACTGTACAACTGTAACAAAACCGCCCTGTTCTTAAACTCCAACCACTTTGCAGTAAAGGCCAAAATTCTATTTGCCTTCATGTTGTACCTGCCAGCCAACTTTTTGTGATTCAGCACTAGAACTGCCTAAATCCCTTTGAATTTCACTCATTTGTAGTCTCTCTATTTAGAAAATAATCTGCTTTTGATTGCTCTTACCGAGCCACATAACCTCACACTCCACAATATTAAGCTAGATTTGCCAGATTTTCAACCAAACACCAAATCTGTCCGTGTTCTAATGCAGAATCATAATGTCCTCATCGCAACATACCATTACACTCATTTTCATATCATCAGTAAACATGAAACCTTACATTTCCTTCCCTTCACCAAATCACATGGACTCGGTAGTTTGAAACCCCTGCATTCGTGATAAGTATATGAAGATAATCGGACAAATTGACACAAATAATAAGAAACACATATCTGATGCGTGAAGAGCCAAGAGCACAAGTACGAGGATGTTCTACTGAATTCTGCTCAAATATTGTGTCCAAGACGACCAAACATAGTCGCAATAACTCTTGGAGGGAGGATGAGAGGAGATTTATGGAAAGATTTCATTTACATGGAAAAACTGCAAAAGCTGAGGTGTTCCTCCTGGAGAGTTTAAGATGAGATTTAAGAGTGGAATTCAAAATTACAAAGTGCTTTGAAGTGTTTGCACTGCTGGGTTCTGCAATGACCAGAGGAGACAGATTTAAACGGAACTGTTTAGGAAATTAATGGGAAGAGGAGAAACTTTTTTGTGAGCAGTGATTTGGGTGGTGGAAAGAGATTCAATCTTCAAAAGGAAATGAATACTTTGAAAGGAATACTTGTAGGGTTCAAGCAAGAGTGGAGAAGTGTAAACCTGGAGGGCACTTTCATGGAGGTACAATGTACTCAAGAACCTCTTTCGGTGCACTACATTCTATGATTTTATACACATTTGTTTTAGCAGGAGGAAAGTCCAACATGAGCTGAGGGATGGTTATACTGATACTCTAGCCAGGCTGAACCTTAAGTATTTAATCAGGTTGGAAAGGCAGTGTAGGATCGAAGAACCTCAGAAGCAATTAATTAACAAACCATTTCCATGTGAAGACGACAAAACAGTTCATTCTGCCTACGAAATCTAGAGAACACTGACATAAGATATATTGACAATAGGATGGAAAATACAGAAAACCGGGAAGGAATATTCCCACTGCTACTCAGTTCAGGAAAATATCAACAGCCAAATCTTGCCCCTAAACGAACTCAAGTCACCAGTCAATTGTTACCAAAACTTACCGTGTTTTTGGAGAGAGGGCCAAGGGCTGGGAGGTTATGTTGTCAGTGCTCCTCGTCTGATTGCCGGAATATGTCTAGGATGACCGCGGGGAATGGGACAGGAGTCAGCTTTTAAATGAAACACTTGCCACAGCAGGACATGCAGGGTAGAGAACCAAAAGCAGTCTCAGCCCAGCTAGAGTGAGAAAGGCACAGAGCGACCATGCACTCTCCACACTGCCCTCCCAAGCTGTGGTCACAGATTAGTTGGCAGCATGCTGAGCCTGGCCCTGTGGGAGAGGAGGGAAGGCTGAGCATCCAGAACTGACACAGTGTGAGGCAGCCGCATAATTAAAGCAACACCATGGTGCTAGCAACGGCTTCAGTGACCCTTTCATCCTGAAATCACACTCTAGTTTTTGGCAGCTAAAGGTTTCATTAACACCATCGGCATTTTTAATTACAAAGATATGAAAACATTCTAACACTAATAATCTTTCCCCTGCTCTCAGTGAGGGGGAAGCTCTCATGTTGTTTGAGTTACTGGGCTTGGACAAATGACAGGATCTTGCTGAATTTTAATCCAGTCAATTAAAAGATAAATAATTTAAAAGCTGCCAATCATTATTTTAAACCCATCTGATTAAGGATACAGAATCTGCATCCTCACCTGCTCTTACCTATTGGGTAACTCCAGATTCAAAAAATGTGCTGACTCTTAAATCACCCCTGAAATGCCCTGTCAAAATGTTCTGAGAATAAAACTAAATACATGACTGATGTCATCCCAAGTTGACATTGCAAGCTCCTCTTCACAAAGCTCTGGTACCAGTGGTCAAATGCAGCTCAACAGCCACTCTCACAGAGATAGATACCTTTCAGCCGATGTCTCAGTCTTCACCGCAACTACCCTACAGCTTGCCCCAACAGCTAAGCAATCCCACCACCTATAGTTCAGACATGCTTATCGTTGGCCATCACACCAGGTAGGGATGGTGCTGGACAATTAAACAGGTAATGAGCAGACAAGGCTCCTTAGACATCACAACCCTTCATGATAACGCAGTCCAGCACATTAGCATCAACGTCAAAGCAAAAACATTTGTGACCATCTTTGGTGAGAAATGTCATTCAGATCTGGGCTTTGGCCTGAGATCTGTAGTATCACAATAAATAACCTTTAGCTAATTTGATGAACTCCATGTGATATTAATGGATAGGTCCACCAGATAGATTAAAATCAATAGGACTAGGCTAAATTCCAGCTGTGGTGAACAGCACCAGTGCTCCAGAATTAAGCCCATCCCTGGCCAAGCCATCCAGTCCACTGGACACTCACATCTTTCCCAACAATGTGGGAGATTGCCCGGGTATGACCTCTTTGTCTAATTGTTATCCCGGCAAGTTAATCTCAACCAATATTATGGTGATAGAGGCTATTGGCAGCATTTCCAAACAACTTGCAGTTTCCATGGACCTCATCAAAGGCTTGGATAAAATATGGACACATGTGCTAGGTTCCAGAGACTGAGTGAGATTGCCCTTGGCATCAGCATTTGACCAAGAGTGGCATCCAGAAACCTCAGTAAACCTGAAGGCAGTGAATGTCAGGGGAAATCTCTGCAGTCACACAAATGATAGTGCTTGTGTTGAAAGGTCAATTGACTTAGCTCTGGAATAGCCCAGTAACACAGCTGGTAGATTTGCTACTTCACAGCACCAGAGACCCAGGTTCAATCCAGACCTCGGGCACAGTCAGTGTAGAGTTTGCACCACACTGCGTTAAGGTGGCAAATCCCAGCATTAACAACCACCAGGGGTCCTGGGCTGGGTGTCCCTGACTTCCAATGTCAGGCTCAAGAGAGTCGAGAGACGAGAATGTTTAATTGTTATATGTGCTGAAACAGAAGAATAAAATTCTTACCTACAGCAGCACAGCTGGTTTGTAAATACAGAATTCAATAGATAATATAATAAACAAACAAAAAAGAGTTCAATAAATAAATAAAACCCAATGTAATACAAATCAAAACAAAGCCAGAAGTCCCTAGTGCAACCAAAACAGTTCCATGTTTGAAGCTTAGTTTGAATTTGCACTGTTCTGTAGTCTGATGATTGTTAGGAAGAAGCTGTCCCTAAACCTGGGGAGTCACAGTTTTCAGACTCCTATACCTTATTCCTGATGGCAGGAGAGAAACAAAAGCATGTCCAGGATGGTATTGGTCCTTGATCATGCTGGCTGCCTACAGATCACTTCGATGGTGGGAGGTCAGTACCTGTGATGGACAGGGAGTGTAAACTACTTGTAATCTCCTTCATCCCATGACTTTTGAGTTGCTGAACCAGACCGTGATGCAACCAGTCAATGTGCTCTCTACCATATATCTGCAGAAGTTCAAGAGTGTATTCAAGGACATACCAAATCTCCTAAGACTTCTAAGGAGATAGAGGCATTGATGGATTTTCTCTATGGTTGCATCAATATGCTGCATCCAGGGCAGATCTTCATAGATATGCAAGCCCAGGAAATTGAGGTCGTTGACTCCCTCCACCACCGACCCACGGAGGCTTGTGGATGCTCGGCCTTCTTCTTCAAACATCAACAATCAGCTCCTTGGTTTTACTGAGATTGAGAGCAAGGATGTTGCTTTGGCGCCATTCAATCAGATCATCGATCTCCCTCGATACTCTGGCTCGTCATTGTGCGTAATTTGTCCAACAACCGGAGTTGAAACTGTGTCCGGCAAGGGGACTGAGCACGTAACCTTGAGGTGCCCCCCATGCTGACGGTTATGGAGGCGGATGTGTTGCCAATTCGTACCCATTGTATTCTGTTGATGAGGAACTCGAGGTTCAACTAGAAGAAAGTTCCTTTAAACCCCTAATAGAGAGACAAGCCGTTGTCTTTGGTGTCCGATACAAACCCGAGTCCCTCACACGGACTCGTTTCCCTGGGAGAGTGAACCTGGCCCCTCAAAGTTTCAGTATCCCATTTAAAGCGACTTCGCAAAAAAAATGGCCATTTGTGCACAAGGCGGGAGCTTCAATCGCAACTCCTCCCTGCTCTATCCGCCAGCCAATTTTCTCATTACACTTTTTAAATATAATGAATAAACAAATCTGTTCAGAAATATGCCCTTTTCTGGCGGCTTGGTCGGAGCGCTGAGGTGTAGATTGTGTTGCCTTGGGGTGCCTGGCAGGTCGCCCTGTCTGACCCTGTGTGGCGTTGGCCACGGCACTCTGTCTCCCAGCATCTCCACATGACCGAGTGCAGCGTGCGGTCTCTCCCCGGGACAGACAGCCTGCTCCGGGCACAGAGCAGCAACTCCAGCCCACGGGCTCACCAGCTGTCAAAGCTATCACAGTTACTGAATGTTTTGGATTGCTTTCCATATTCACAAGCCATCGGTGATACCAGGGAGATGTAACAAAATACTGAATGCAAAAATAACAAATATTAATACATTTAACCCACTAAAATCAGAATCACTATTAATGATAGTTAAAACTACTTGGAGTAGGCGGTGTAAAAAGTTTTTCCTTCCTCCCTTGCTCCACCTCGCCAGATTTAACCCTGAGCGAGTGGACAGGGGGCACAGAGATTGTAGCTGCTGGAACCCTGGGCAAAAAAACAAAGTGCTGGAGGAACTCAGCGGGCCAGACAACATCTGTGGAGGGAACTGACAGACGACGTTTCGGTCGGGACCCCTCTTCAGATTGAGTGGACATGTGTGTGAGCGTTTGGAACTCCTTTGCGTCTTCCTAGTGCATCGAACAAACCGGCGGCTCCTGACAGCGCAGACTGAAATACTCCTTGGGGGGAACACAAACAAGTCCAGCCCTGAGCGCCCGAGCGGAGCCGAGCTCACAATGGTTACCGGCCCATGGATGATGCCTTTGGGGGTGCTCAGGTTTCGAGGATGCAGGGATAGATGGTAGTCACGGGAGCACCAGCAAGCACCTCACGCCCCAGACGGTGCATGGGGAAAGCCGAGACTGATAGCAGGGTCACTCACACGCGTCTCTACAGCCGGTCAGGCAAGCATGTCAATCAAAGGTACCTGAGCTCGAGGGTCAGCTCCTCCTGAATCAGCGACTAAATGATCCAGGGGCATCTATCCCTGACCTCACGAATCCAACCCCAGTCAACGTTACAGAGTACTGCCATTGAGCTACACAGCTTGGAAATAGGAACTTTGACCCAATCTGTCCATTTTGGGCTAGTCCAATTTGGCCCATTCCCCTTCCAAATCCTTCCTATCCAAAAGGCTGCCTAGTTGTCTTTTGAAAGTCATAATTCTATCTGCTTCTTTAGTTTCCTCTGGCAACTCATTTAAGATACAGGCTACTCTCTGATAATGTTGCTCCTGAGTTTCCTGTTAAATCTCTCCCCTCTTGCCCTAAACCCATACCCACAGGCTTTAGATGTTTTACCCTGGGGAAAAAAAAATTGTGACCCTGCGCTTCATGATTTTAGTAAAGTCATCCCTCAGGCACTTATACTCCAAAGAAAAATATCCCAGCCTATCCTGCCTTTCCATATAACTCAAATCCACAACTTCCAATAACATCCTGGTGAAATCTAAGATGGCATTGAGCAGCCATTGATCTGAGTTGGCACAACACACTCCCCAGTCGGCCCTCCTCCATCCTTCCCACTTTGGATGCTGGGATAAGGATGTGGATTGAGGGAACTATAACGTCATGCCTGGTTGAAAAGACCAATGACACACCATTGGTCTAGGCTGACAAACTGGAAGAGCCAACTGAAGTGGAAAACCTGTCCATATGACTCTACCAGGTTTATCAAAGAGCTGTGAAGAATAATTCCACCGTGAAATGTCACAACCAACTCAGATGCATGTGAGAGAATTATCTTTCCATTGAAATACCTTCTCTGATTCAGCTGCAATTAATTCCCACTGCATTTACCTCTGCTCATGTGCCACATTATCATATCATATCATATCATATATCTACAGCCGGAAACAGGCCTTGTCGGCCCTCCAAGTCCGTGCCGCCCAGTGATCCCCGTACATTAACACTATCCTACACCCACTAGGGACAATTTTTACATTTACCCAGCCAATTAACCTACATACCTGTACGTCTTTGGAGTGTGGGAGGAAACCGAAGATCTCGGAGAAAACCCACGCAGGTCACGGGGAGAACGTACAAACTCCTTACATTATAGAGGAGGTGGCTGCTGTTTGGGGCATGTAACTTTAGTGTCACTGCGGCTTTTTGTGGTATAGTTCAGGTACGAGTTTTTATTTGGTTAACCTTATGATGTTGGGTGGCAAGATGAGACAAGTGGTAAAGTAACTGCCTCACTCTTCCTGTGACCCAGATTCAATTCCGACCTCCAGTGCTATCAGCGTGAAGTGTGCCTATTCTTCCTGTGACCATGGGGTTTTCGGCCGAGCACTCCAGTTTCCTTTAATACCTTAAAGACTTTTGGGTTGGTGTGTTAATGGCCTCTGTAAGTTGTCCCTGATCTACAGGTGAATAGTAGGTTCTAGGGTGAGCTGATGAGTATGAGGGAGGAATATAATAGGATTATTGTAAGATTGTTGTAAATCAGTTCTTGATGGTTGAGTCAGACGGAATGGTTGATGTGGGATGAATGAACAGTTAATGTGTTGTATGACTCTATGGCATTGGGGGTCCACTATGTTTCATGTGTTATGAGTCAAATTTAGACTAGTCTATTCATGGGTAGAAGGTGACTGAGCCAGTTGGTTGCTCTGTACAACATGTACAGACTTTGTTTGCTGATGTCTGAATTAAACCTACAGCTTCAGTACACAGTACACAAATGCAGAGAATGATATAGTATAGAAGGAGGCCACTTGGCCCATCATGCCCATAATCCAGCTCATATCATGCCCCAGATACCTACCCTGCTCCCTTTTGATGTTAGCATTCAATTTGCCTCCTTGACCCCCAACAGTGGATTCCCAATCTCTAATTACTCACTCCATAACTACCCCCAGTGTCGGTAAGTAGCAAAAGATTCAAAGGATCATTGGTCCCAATCTCTACAGTTCCAAGAACAACCTCATCATCTCCAATCGATTCACAAAACAAGCATCCTTCATTCCTGAAGTTTTGTGTCATCTGCAAATTTGGAAATTGTCCCCTATACCTGCAAGTCCATGAGGAGAAACATTGATTCAAGTCTTGATTCCTGGGAACCTCCACTGTATAATTTTCATGGGTAGAAGGTGTTCTGAAAGAACAAACAAACCTTACCTTTATTTCCTATTACTTCCAATTTTCGATCTATGTCACTCCATTACCTTTTTAGTCCATGAGCTTCTGTGATGACAGGCTGTCTGTGCCTCCTTACCAAATGCATTTTCGAAGTCCATATATGCCATGTCAACTACATATATCTCATCAACCCTCTTTATTACTTCATCAAATGAGATCTCTATGAATTTAGTTAAACATGATTTGCTTTTAAGAAATCCATGGTGTTTTTTTAAAATCAATCCACACATGTCCAAATGTCTGTCAATTCTGCCTCTGATTACTGTGAATGTAATTCTATCTACCACTGTTAAACGAATGGACCTGTGGTTACTTGGTTTACCCTTACACATCTTTTTCAATAGTGTGTGACATTTGCAATTTCTGGGTGCTCCAGCATCCTCCCTAAATCTACAGGTCTGCAAAACAATGGGCAGGATCTCTACAATTTCCTGCCTTCCCTCAGCATCCAGGGGTGAAAACCAGTTGGACCAGGTGGCTAATCCATATTGAGCACCAGAGTCAAGGACAGCTTCTTCCCCACTATTACCAGACTCCAGAACAGTCCTCTCACAAACTAAGAATGTATTCCCACCATCCCCACTCTACCTCAAGGCAGACCTTGCACAATTTATTATCTACAGTTTCACTGAAACTGTAACACTAAATTCTGCACTCTGTTTCCTTACACTTTACATTACTTGTTGTGCTCTTACAAGATTTTGATTGGAATCGCGTACCAATGTTTTTACTTTGATTGCATGCAAATCAAAGTTATCTAGTGTGTCTTGGTACACCTGATAATAAATCATTACAATACAATCAATTAAGTGCAGCTAGCCTTTTCACCACTTTGTATTTATCAACTGTTAACCCATCCAGTATCGCAATTACATCTTCCTTCCATCATCCTGGAATCATCAGTTGCTGAACCCAGTCCCGTTGCTATGTGAAGGATGCAGCACAACCTGATTCTTTCACCACACCCTTTCTGTTTCTGTACCTTCACTCGGTCAGTATCTTAGAGGCAGTGCAAATTACAAGTGGAGCTTTTAAACAAACATGATTCTCATAATCTTCATGTGTAAATACAAGCAGCCCAAGGCCAGCCTTAGGTAGGGAGCTGGTGCAGATGTGGGGGAGGGGGGGGGGGGGGGGCGATGGGGATCAAAAGACATGACACGTCTCACTCCAAGAATGTAACCATGTAAACCAAGCAGACTCTTCATAGAATTATGCTAAGCCTTACCCTTCATAAATACTCAGACACTTTGGGGCTTATGAGACATTAAAAGTTGATGCACTTTCCATGGGTGACTCTCTCCACAAATGCCGACTGTTTCCGGCATGTTCTATTTTAAACTCAGCTCCAGTTTCCACTTGGCCATCGGCTCTTGCCCACAATCCAAATCCACCCAGAGCAACTCTCAGCAGTAACCAACCCCATGCAGATATAGATGTGTATGTGTATACCTACATGTTTGATGTTTTCATGCCCCCCCTCACCCCCAGGGTGACCCTGTGCCCCTGTTTTGGAATTACTTTTCTGTATAATTCCAAGTTTTCTGCTGTCAGAATGGCATTGTTAAAAACTCCATACTGATGCAGTTCTGAAAGAATGTTCGAATACACATAAGCTCTGCAAATCCTTGTGATTCCATTCACTGTTCCAAGATGTCTTGACTAAATCCTAGAGAAAAATCATTCAGTTACAGAAAAACATTGCACCCTGATGTATAGTTGTGGAATGCACAGATGGAAAGGTGATCCTCTTTAAAACACAAGATAGACACAAAGTGCTGGAGTAACTCAACGGGACCAGCATCCCTGGAGAGAAGAAATGGGTGACATTTCGGGTCGAGACCCTTCTTCCGACTTGTACTGTTTCTTCCTACTCTTTAAAACACATCTGCATTTGACTCTACAACTAATTTGAGTCTAAGGTCCTGAGGCTTAACACAAGTGGTTGTTCATGAAAGATACAGTGACCTAAAGTTAAAATATTTGATTGTATAACAGTTTTGGACTCGTGTTTATTCCCTGATACCAGCGAAGAGTTAATGGATCTGTGCTTAACTGTATTTCCATTCCCTATCACCTCAGCAGACTTCTCTGTGAAGAGTTTCATTTTTGGTTCTGAGCAGGGAGAACATGCTGTCAGCATGGCAATGTTTCAATATTTCTCAAAGGCTTTGTTTGATGTCATCTCACTATGAATAGAAAGAATGAAGCTACATGGCACAGAATTGTTTGAATCTTCAGAACATCCCAAAGCATTTCTCAGAACATGCACTGCCGTTGTGGTTGCTACTACTTATATGGAGGCTTGCAGCAAGTTCCCACAGTGGCCATCTGCTCCTAATAGTGCTGGTTGAGGGATCAATGCTGGCCAGAAAAGATCTCTTCCTCTCCGAAGTACTGTAGGATTGAGAAATGAGACAGGACCTCATCATGTCATTTCATCGCAGAGAGGGCACCTCCACAATAATCCATGAATTCAAGATGTTTCTGTCAGCATGGATATGGTAATGAATGCATGACCTATGGACTAGAGACAAGTATTTAATCACTTAGCCCTGCTGAAACTGGACATTAGTGCATGTTAGAATTCTGACGGACCCATTATCATTGGTTGTCTGAAGGTTCCCCTTTTGTTTATCCTGACTTTCAAAAACATTCAGAACTTATCAGGGTCATGTGCATCCACCTGCAAACTGTGGCAATGTTCTGAGCACAACCTGCGACTGAAGACTGTTAGAGTTTGACCTCACAGCAGACATACTAAACCACACACTTCATAACACAGACTGCTGCTTCTGATCCACACATCAATCTGCATCAAGGTGGCATCTTCAACAGAAACATGTAAAGCCTGTTAAAACTTATGAACAAAGCAAAATAATGATTGCTGCAACTCCGCATTTCATAACAGTGCTACTTCTCTCCAGAACCATTCATTTTCTTATTCAACTTATCTTTCGAGTTGATAGTTTCTTTATGAAAGTTTGGAAATCTAAAGAATCAATGTGAAGAAGACCAGTGTCATGAAGTTCATTTATACCCGCCCACCCCCCTCAAAGGAATTGGACAGATGTGTTTATTGGCGATTTTTTTCCTCTATCACTTACTGGCACATTTCCTATTTGTTTACTATTATTTTCCAAATAGATCTAATTGGTCTTAACAGATGGCCTGATTTATATTTGATTGATATATACATATTCCACTGCATTTACTGGTGTTTAACCCAAGAATATTGAACATAAAAAAGTACAGGAACAGTTCCTTCAGCCCACAATTTATGTGCCGAATATGATGCCGTTAAACTAATCTGCCTGCATGTGATCTACACCCCTCCATTTCCTGCATATCTATGTGCCTATCTAAAAGCCTCTTAAATGCCATTATCATTTCTGCTTCCACCACCACCCCTGGCAGCACATTTCAAGCACCCACCACTCACTGTGTAAACAATACTTTCTCCACACATCCCCTTAAAACTTTCCCCTTTTGAACTTAAAGTAATGGTCTTCAGCCTATTGTCCTTTCCTTCCTGTGAGAAAGGCTCTGACTCTCTACCCTATCTATGCTACTCATAATTTTATATACTTCTATCAGGTTTCTCCCCCACCTCTGACACTCCAGACAAAACAATCCAAGGGCCTAGAATTCCTTTAACCAGAGGCATCAGTGCCTCAGAGTTTCTCTCTGGTATCATGTAAGTGGAAGGGGTGGTAGCTACCACTGTTATATCAACCAATTTCCTCAGTCACTTCCCCACTGGTCTGACCCACCAGCCAGTTCCTTTGACCAGTTCCCTCTTTGGTGTTTGGCAGTACCTTTTTGGAAACCTTCCCTGGTATGGACCAGAAAAAGAGAATCGCAAGGACCTGGAGCATCAACTTCAAGCAGCAAGTAGTGTTGAGAGGAAGACATCATGTGCATTCACCATATGTTGGAACACTATCCCTGGATCCTAACTGATATCCAGTGCAATATAAAGTATTAATTGTATTCACAGCAGGTTCATGTTTCATTCTCAGGAGTTGACTGCTATCATTGATTCAAAGACCCCTATATCCCACCTCCCATTTACTGGATCTTTCAACAACCGCTTGATTTATAGTCAACGGATGTTCATACATGAGGTGCCCAGTGAAGCAGCCTGATGTAGTTTGAATGTAATGAATAGATAAAGTGTGTGGTGTGTCAGCTTGTGTCACTGTAAACGTGTAAGGGTGTGAATGAGTGAGTTGGTGTGAGTGGGTCTGTGATTATGCAGCTGCATGTATTTGTAACTGTGTCAATGTTTGCATGTTTGTCAGTGAACCTGTGTATTGTGTGTATAAATGAAGGTATTTGTGTATTGTTAATATGTGTGCGCATCTGTGTGTACTGTGTGCTTGATTGAAAGAATCTGTCCAGTGAATTTCTACATGTGTATAAATATGGCTGTGTGTGTATCGGTGGATGTACATATTGTTCAGTACCTGTGCATTCATCCGTGTGTGAGTGTTTGTGGGTGTGTGCCGGTGACTGTGTGTCTGTGGCAGTGGGTTTGTGTGTCAGTGTGCGTTTCTGCATCTATGTGTCTACATCTGTATGAGTATATGTTCTGTATCTGTGTGTGTGTGTGTGTGTGTCACTGTACCTGTATGTCTGTGTCTCTGTGCGAGTCACTATGTGTTCTCGCTCCGGTTACAAACCTCTATTGATTGATTTGGATTTAATCAATGATATTTGACTGTTACCTGCTCCGGGGCTGCGCTGTCCAGATGCTGAGTAGGTTGACGGTATGGGGTGCTGGGGTGTGTTCCTTGCAGGTCTCTCGGCGAGGGCCGATGTGCCTAGGAACACTTTGCCGGCGTGTTTTAGTGGAAGATGCTCTCGCCCAGGTGCTGGGGGGGGGGGGGGGGGGGGGGGGGGTAGTGGGGGGCTGGGGGGGAGGGGGGGGGGGTTAGGGACACACTCGAGCATGGGGTGGGGACACACCCGACCGGGACCCCAAGACCAGGCACCGAGTCAACCCCGGACTTCCCAAACAGAGCGGCTTCTGGAGCCGGACAAGGCTCCGATGACCAGGGCAGGCACCGCCGGACAGTCCGAGCGGTGTGGACACTGACACTGACACTGACACGGACACGGACACGGACACGGACACGGACACGGACACGGGTTAGCCCGCTTTGGGATCATGCACCGGCGGCTGCGAGTTCTTTGTTTGAAGGGGAGCGGGAACGGGTGAGCGAGGGGAGGGGAGGGGAGGGGGGAGAGAGCTGAGCCTTACCCCTGTGTCAGGACCAGTGTCCACATCTCCTGTCCCCCCACCCCGCGGCTGCCCGTCCTCACTCCCAGCCCCGCATGTCCTTGTCACAAACCTCTAGAGCCGAGCGGTCGCCTTGTCCCACTTCTGTTCCACAGAGGTTAGATCATTAGATCTCACTTGACCCCTTCCTTGTTGTCAGCAAAGCGGGTCTTGCGGCCACTGGAGAAACTCTGTCCCGCTGAAGGCGACTCGTCGGTGCGGGTCATTTCCCCGAGACCGCACAGGCAGCCGAGGCAGCGGCGTGGGTGGGAGCCGCTTCAACAATCCCTGGAAGGAGTATCCATGCTCGCTCGGTCTTAAGGACCCGGAGCCGGTGACCCCAGAGTGAGCGTCGCCTCTGGAGATCCAGTGCCTAGGGCGCAGAGGTGTTGCTGTGACGGAGGATCTCTCCCTGTGACAGTTTAACACATCGACATCAAGTACACACCGAGAGAGCTGCAAAGGCGAGTCCCTCTCTCGCAGCTGGTCGTCAAAGACTCTGAACCACCGCCGACCGTGTCAGCGGCAGCACGGAAACTTTTCCTGAAAGCACAGATAATAACCACGTCCTGATATTTGGGGGGAGATAGCAGCTATCTCCATATAAATGCCCGAAAAAGATAAGCTCTGAATAGTGCAAATAGTAACAATTTCTCAGAAATGGAGGAAGGTAATAAAATGTATTGATACATGGGGGAAATGGAAGTGTTGCTCCGATACTCGCAGCCCACGGTCAACATTTCTTGGAGCCCGGGACAGTGGCGTCTAGTCCGGTCCCTGATAGTTCGAGTAGTCCCCAACTCTGGATAATTGAGCCAGAGCTGAATACAGTTCGAGCATCGCTCAGTTTGTGATATTTATCTCGGAGTGAAGGCCGGTTCCAGATATCCGCTTTGGAGCGATATTACTGATCAATGTCATCGAAATATTACGTTCCAAATACTTGAAGCAACGTCCCCATTTTAACGTGTGGTTGAGTTAATATATATTGCCCGATCTTTGAGTTGGATTCATGTCCAGTTTTTAACACTTGGCTTGGAGAAATGTCTAGGTTGCGGTGAAAGCCTTCTCCAGATATGTTGCTAACGGTAACGCCGAGATACTGAGATTTAGCTCCCGATCAACGAGGTAAATGATATTCATCTCCTGGTATCTTTGTGAGTATAATACCGTCCCCAGCCTTACATTTAAAGCCCATTTTGGTGCTTGGAGTAACCTCTAGTTGCCAATGCTTAATTGATCAATTTCCCATTAGCCAAAGGATCAATACCTTCTCCTGATATTTTAAATGAAATAATTGCCCAGTTATTGGTCAAGTTCACGTCCAGTTTCTCCTATTTAGAATAGATATCTGGGTCTGAGTAAGAACAATTAGAAATATTTGAGCTGTGCCCAAATCTGGATACATGGTCAGAGTAACGTCCCATTCCTGGTATGTATGTGATACCATTGTCCAGATGATGATCTGTGATCAGTATGTTCCTGATCTTTTGGTCAGATTAAGGTCTGATTACTAAGATTTGGTCAAGTTACTATCCAGCTCCTGATAATTAGATGTAGTAGAGGCCAGTTCCTGAGTTTAACTGAGTCAATCATTTTATGCAATTCAGCTATTGCCTAGATCCCAATGATAGGATTAGGTTCCTGTCGAGTTCATCATTATTGGGGGGGGGGGGGGGGGGGGGGGAGGGGGGGAGGGGGGGAGGGGGGTGGAGGGGGGTGGAGGGGGGTGGAGGGGGGTGGAGGGGGGGGGGGTCCAGATCCTTACATTTGAGTAGCAGTAATGTACTTGGGTTGAAGAAAAGTCCAGTTCCTGATGGTTACGGTGGCTTCATATCTAATTGCTAACACTTGGATACAAGTATTTGGACTTAGTCCTAATGAAGGAGCAGGAGTACAGCACTTCTGTCCAGCCCTGCCATTAACTATGGCTACGGATGATCTGCCCCAGGCCTGACTTCCCCTTCTGTGGCAGTTCCCACAAACCCTGTTGCTCAAACGATATTTGGAACAATATCTTGTTGAAGATATTTGGTTCAATGTACAGTTGCTGATTTTCGAGGTGCAGCAAGATCCAGTTCCTAATAACTCACTTCAGTAATGCCCCTTTCCTGGATTTTGATTCATCGTCCAGTTTCTGTCCAAAAACATCCAATTCCTGATTTTCATCAGTCCGTTCCCGATATTTGAGTTGAAGTAATAGACTGTAGCAGATACTTAGATAGATTCCTGCCCAGAACATAATATTTGGTTGGATAATGGCCCACCTCTGTATGTTTGGGTTAGGGAATGACCAAATAACATAATAAATGACAAATGACATAATAAATGGGTCTGAGTAATACCAATGATCTTTGGGTTGAATTAAGGTTCACTTAACAGTATTGGTTTTGGAGTCATGTCCTCTTGCTCATATCTGGGTCACAGTAATTCCACCTCCTGATATGTGGACCAAGGCTATGTCTGAGCTCTGATTGGTAAGGTAGAGATATTTTAACCTGAGTTTATATGAGTCCACTTCTAGATCTTTAGCTAAGGTTTCCATCCATTTCCTGATATTTAGTCTAGTTTAATATAACTGTCTAAAACCTGATATTCGGATTAGAGTAATAACTAATTCCTTCGTTTTGATCAGTATTAATATACAGTGCAAGATATTTCTATTGACACAATTCCTGTTGCTGCTGTCCATGATGGACCAGTATAAAATTCACTCCAAATCTCTAGGTGAAAGCACAGTTCAACTCCTGATATCTGGACTGTGGAGGGCTCCAGTTTCTAATATTGTGGTTGGAGTAACCTCCATTTGCTAGGTGATAGTGCAGTTAGAGTCAGAGTGTCGTGGAGGCATACAGCACGGAAACAATCCAAGTTTTCCATGCCAACTAAGATGCCTCATCTACCCTAATCCCACCTACCAGCATTTGGCCCATATCTTGTTTTATGGAATTTAATCTGAAGAGTGTGATATACTTTGGGGGGTTAAATAAAGGTCAGACATTTACCACAAATGGTAGGGTCCGAGAGAGTATTGAGGAACAAAGCATACATTTCCATAGATCCCTGAAGGAGGCAACACAAGTATATTGGGTGGACGAAAATATACAGGGTGCTTGCCTTCATTAGCCAATGCACAGAGTATAAGAGCAGGGAGGTCTTGGAACAAAATTATAAAACATTGGTCAGGACCAGAATGGCACATTGTGTGGCATTCTGAATGCATCGCAAAGGATACAGAGGAGATTCACCTGGATGCTGCCTGGGATGGAGTGTTTCACTTACGAGAAGACAGTTGAGAGGCTGGGTTTGTTTACCTTGGATAAAAGGAGCCTCAGGGAATCCTGATGTAGATGTACAAAATTATGAGGGGCATAGTGTAGATATCATTGGGTAGATGGTGAGAAATTATGAGGTCATAGTGTGGGATCATAGGCAGATAGTACAAAATATTTACTTATGCCAAAGTGTCTTAAGACCAGGGGACATAGGTTTAAGATGAGGAATAACAGGTCGAGATGTAAGAAAGAATTCTTACACATTAGTTGAATGTGACAACTTTCACTGTGGCAGGCAGCAGGGAGAGCCCTCTGGAATTACCAGAGTCAGCCTTATTTCCTTTCTTGGAGATAGTCAAGACGTCCCTGTGGTTCCCACGAATCTCCTCCTTCCAGATGTGGACAGTGAGATCATGGATCAGTGACTTAAATTCTTCACTGCAGACCTTTAGAACTTTGTTAACACTGCCTATTTGCAAGGCCTGGTAATTTTTGAGCCTTCTCAATTTCCCTAGTTGGGAATGACGGGAATTTTGGACCAAATATAGGTTGCTGGTGGATATCGTCAAGGGTACTCACATCAATTTATCATTGAGGAGATCTTCAAAGTGTTCCTTGGATCTGACTTTGAAAATCTTTCTGTCCCTGATGAGCTTATCCTTGTTTTAGCTGCAGGTGGGTTTGCACCTTAAATATTTGGACCACAGATGGCTTTCACAGTACTGAAGAATGTGCACACTATGAATGTCAGGGAGTGACTGAGCTTCTTAAGCTCCCTCCATCTACCATCTGTTCTGGGTTTAGAAACAGGTCCTCCCTGGATTACTGATGCCCGACTTGTGGATTCCCCATTTGTTTGAATGAGTGTTTGGAAGACCGGCAGAATGGATGGGAATGGATTTGCCAGCAGATGCAAGGCTTCAGACATCTTCTGCTGCGTGGGAACAAGGCATCGTTGCCTTCTCTCCCTATCTTCTCCAACTGCATCCCGAAATGGAGGCTGGGTCAAGCTGAACAGAATGGGGAATGCTGAGCAGACTCAATTCCCCACTCACTGAGTCAGTGAGGCCAGTGGGCAGTGGTTCTTCCCCCGCCTGCTCGCTCCTCCATCTCAGAGATTTCTGTGATCCTCTCCCACACACTGTTGTTATTCATTTCTGACTGGAGAACAGTTCTGGTTATGAACCATTCTCAGGAACAGGATTCTGTAACCTGGTGACTTCTAATACTGATAGAGCTGCTCCTTTTCACTTAAGTAATGGATTATTGGTTTATTAGATGGTCACTCTATCTAATTATTAGGAATTGATGAAAACTGAAACAAATATTGGTGATTGGAGGTTACTTCGTCTAAATGGCAATAATTGAATGTTCGTATACATAGACATCAAGATCTGGCAATTATCTGAAACGGTTCATTGGTTCAAGTAAATAGCATTTCATTGAGCTTTATTCTTACCCAAACCCAGAAAAATGGGCATTAAACCAAATGTCATGAATAAGATGCAACTGCAACACAAATACCAGCAACACTTGTCATTCATCCCTGTAAATTATACATACCCAAGTATTGGCAACTGGACCTCAGAATCACGGAGTCATAAAGCTCAGACATGCCATTTGGCCCAACTTATTCATGCCAATCAAAATACCCATCTAAGCTAGTCCCACTTGCTCATGCCTAACCATTGTAACTCAAAACATTGCTTATCCATGCATTGATCCAAATGTATTTTAAATATTGTTATTGTACCTGCCTCAACTACTTCCTCTGATAGCACATTCCATATATGTGCTTTCTGATTTTATATACCTCTATAAGATCACCTCTCCATCTCCTACGCTTCTGAATCTCAGTCTTCACTGCTGTCCAAAAATCAGGAACTGGGTGCAACTTCAACCAAGTATCAGGATGACACATCGCTGCCAATCACACATCAGGAACTGGACATTTCTCTAGTCTGAAGGTGGGGAACAGGACTTTGCTTAATCCAAACATCTTTTTTTTAAATCAAAAATAATTTATTCAATTATGATACAAAATATTATTTACAAACGAAAACCATGGTAACACACTCACCATCGTAATACAAAATCACCAAATTATCTCAGACACTAAATGATCAAATCACTATAATACAATCCTTATTGAGGATACATTCCACCGCGGTGCCTTATTCCAAACATCAGGGTCTGGACAGAGATCCATTTGAACGTTGGAAATGAACAGTGGTCAGACAACTAACCGGTGACATGTTACTGCATCGGTTTAAAAATCAGACACAGGCTGCTATGCCATCTAATTATCAGAAACTGGACAATAACCCAACTAATTACTTAAAATGAGATGTTACCCCAACACAAGGGCAGCAAAGTGGCGCAGCAGTAGAGTTGCTGCCTTACTGCGCCAGAGACCCGGGTTCGATACTGACTACAAATGCTGTCTGTACTGAGTTTGTATGTTCTCCCTGTGACCTCATGGGTTTTCTCTGGGTGCTCCGTTTACACCCACATTTCAAAGACTTACAGGTTTGTAGTTTAAATGGCTTCTGTAAATTGGCCCTAGAGCATAGAATGGAACTAGTGCACGGGTGATCACTGGTCGGAGCAGACTCGGTGGGATGAAGGGCCTGTTTCAACTCTGTATCTCTCAACTAAACTAAACTAAACTAAACTAAACACAAAGGCCATATGATGTGACTCTGGGGCAAAAATGAAAAAAGCGACTGTTCTCTGATGTGCATGACTAAATCTGAACCATAAACTGGACAAACATCTGGCTATTGATAAAAATCAAAGATCAGGAAGGGATGGTACTGTATTTGCTTGGTGATAAATATCACCTGCAATTTGTGCTGGAACAGCCACATCAAAGCTGTGGCCAGGAATACACACCAATGTCTCTACTTCCTTAGAAGGCTTAGGAGGTTGTGCATGTCTCTAACAACCCTCACCAACGTCAACAAATGCGCCACAGAAAGCACCTTATCGGGATGCAACACAGCCTGATTTGGGAGCAGCTCTATTGAAGACCGCAAGAAATTGCAGAGTTGTGGATGTAGCCCAGCACATCACACAAATTCTGCCTCCCTTCCAGGGACTCCATCTATACTTCACGCTGCATCGACAAGCGTGATCGATCAAACTGAGAGCAAGTTTGAAGTCGGCAGCTAAGGTGATGAAATCTTTGAGTTTTGGATGAGTTTAGCAAGTAGCACCAATACAGTCGTCATGTTCATTGAAGGTCAGAACGCATGGAATAGAGGGAGAGATAGTCTCCAGAAGAAGTAACAGGACAGAAAGTTTAAAAAGAGAAGAGCCTTAGGTCAGGCAAAATGGGGACTAATTTGAGCAGAGGGAGGGTAAACATAGAAACATAGGAAATAGGTGCAGGAGGAGGCCATTCGACCCTTCGAGCCAGCACCGCCATTCATTGTGATCATGGCTGATCATCCACAATCAGTAACCTGTGCCTGCCTTCTCCCCATATCCCTTGATTCCACTAGCCCCCAGAGCTCTATCTAACTCTCTCTTAAATTCATCCAGTGATTTAGCCTCCACTGCCCTCTGCGGCAGAGAATTCCGCAAATTCACAACTCTCTGGGTGAAAAAGTTCCTTCTCACCTCAGTTTTAAATGGCCTCCCCTTTATTTTAAGACTGTGGCCCCTGGTTCTGGACTCGCCCAACATTGGGAACATGTCTCCTGCATCTAGCTTTATCCAATCCTTTTGTAATTTTATATGTCTCTATAAGATCCCCTCTCAACCTTCTAAACGCCAGTGAATACAAGCCTAGTCTTTTCAATCTTTCCTCATATGACAATCCCACCATCCCAGGGATCAATCTCGTGAACCTACGCTGCACTACCTCAAGGAAGTCCTTCCTCAAATTTGGATACCAAAACTGTACACAATACTCCAGATGCGGTCTTACCAGGGCCCTATACAACTGCAGAACAACCTCTTTACTCCTATTCTGAAATCCTCTCGTTATGAAGGCCAACATGCCATTAGCTTTCTTCACTGGGTGATTTCAATATGCAGGTAGATTAGGGATCATATCATATCATATATCTACAGCCGGAAACAGGCCTTTTCGGCCCTCCAAGTCCGTGCCGCCCAGTGATCCCCGTACATTAACACTATCCTACACCCACTAGGGACAATTTTTACATTTACCCAGCCAATTAACCTACATACCTGTACGTCTTTGGAGTGTGGGAGGAAACCGAAGATCTCGGAGAAAACCCACGCAGGTCACGGGGAGAACGTACAAACTCCTTACAGTGCAGCACCCGTAGTCAGGATCGAACCTGTGTCTCCGGCGCTGCATTCGCTGTAAAGCAGCAACTCTACCGCTGCGCTACCGTGCAGGTAAGGGAAGGAATTTGTGACATGCCTATGAGATGGCTTCGGATTTACTAGGGAAAAGGCAATTTGGATTCGGTGTTGTGTAATGAACTGGATTTAATTATTGAGCTTAATTAAAGGGACCATTGGGAAGTAGTGACCATAATATGATCAAATTCATCCTGCAGTTTGAGAGGGAGAAGATGAAATCAGGTGTGCTGGTATTACTCTTGAGTAACTGCAGAGGCATGAGGGTGGAGCTGGCTAAAGTTGATTGGAAGAGGACCCTAGCAGGAATGACAGTGGAGCAGCAATGGCAGGAATTTCTGGGAAGAATTCGGAAGATGTGGGATGTTTTCATCGCAGAAACCGACAGAAGCCAACTAAAATGGCAATAACTGCAACCCAGCATTCTGAAAGAGGTAGCTTTAGAGATTACTAGACCAAGTGGACCCGTTGGGCCCAAACCTCTCCTGCATTGGTGCAGCACCCTCTCCTCCTCCCTCCCCCCTCTCCTCTCCTCCCCCCTCCCCACTCCTTCCCTCCCCGCCTCTCCCCTCCTCCCCCCTACCCTCCTATCCCCTCCCTTCCCCCCCAAGCCCTCACCTCCCTCCCTCCTCCCCCTCCCCCTACCACTCCCCCATTCGCCTCCCCCCCTCCATCCCCCTCAACCACCCTTATCCTCCGTCCTCCCCCCCCCCCCTCCCTCCACCCCCTCCCTAGGAGATAGATTTAAACTTTAAAATGTGAATAACTTTAAAAATATAACATTGATTTCAGTGAAACTTCTCCCATTAGCACCAAATGGATGGTGAGTAGGGTGGGCCTAAAATTGTCACGCTATCGTGTACCATTTTGGCTGAAGTTCAGGAACAAACAAACAAACAGACGAGAGTTTTATATGTAGATGCATTTGTGGTGATCTTTCAAGAATCACTAGAGTCAATTGCTGACCCAGAGGACTGGAAATTTGATAAGCATATAATAAAGTAGGCCAAAGTCATCATGGTTTTGTGAAGGAACCTGACAAATCTGTTGGAATTACTTGAAGAAGTGAATAGCTGGATAGACAAAGGAGAGTCAGTGGATGTTGTTTATTTGGATTTTCAGAAGACTCAATGGACTGAATGGCTTAATTCTACTCCTATGCCCTTTGGATCTATGAAATTATGAACAAAGAAGCTATGGTCAAGAAAGCACACCAATGCCTCTACTTCCTTTGAGCGCTTAGGAAGTCTGGCATGTCTCCAAAAATCCTCACCAACTTCTATAGATGCGCCGAAGAAAGCATCTTATAGGGATGCATCATGGCCTGGTTTTGGAACAGCTCCATCCAAGACTGCAAGAAATTGCAGAAAGTTATGGATGTAGCCTAGACCATCACACAAACCAACCTCCCTTCCATCAACTCCACCTACACTTCATGTTGCCTCGGCAAGGTTACCAGCATAATCAAGGACCAATCTCATCCCTCTCACATCCTCTTCTCCCCACTTCCAATGGGCACGAGGTACACAAGTTTAAAAACACAAACGTCCAGATTCAGGAACAGGTTTTTCCCAGCTGTTATCAGGCAACTAAACGGTCCTCTCATCAGCTCGAGTGCAGTCCTGACCTCCCATCTACCTCATTGATGTCTTTGAGCTATCTTTAATCGGACGTTCTCGGTCTTCAATGTTATGTCATGCACTAAATGTTGTACCCTTTATCCTTTGCCTGGGCACTGTGGACAGTTTGGATGTATTCATGTATAGTCTTTCCTTTGATCGTAGAGCATGTAAACAGAAACATTTTCAATGTACTTCGGTACACGTGACAATAATAAACCAAACTAAACTATCAAATTATAGCATTCTGTTATCAGGTATTTGATAACAACAAGGAATAAGCTGTTCCTGGATCTGGTAGGTAGTACACTCTTTCAAATGTTTTGTATCTTCTGCCTGATGGGAGAAGAGAGAAAAGAGAATGACTGGGGTGTACGTGGTCCTTGTATTATGTGTTGGAAAGAACTGCTGATGCTGGTTTAAATCGAAGGTAGACACAAAATGCTGGATTAACTCAGCGGGACAGGCAGCATCTCTGGAGAGAAGGAATAGGCGACGTTTCGGGTCGAGACCCTTCTTCAGACTTGTATTATGTTGGCTTCTTTCCCCAGGTGGTGTGAAATGTAAATCGAGTTGATGGGGAGGGGAGGCTGGTTGATGTGATGGTCTGGTCAGACTAATTAGTTTGCACTAATGTTCCATTCCTGATGGCGTTGAGCTATGTCCCAACACTGATATTTGGATATTGCTTGCAGTGAGTTGGAGTTTTGCCTGGTTTCAACATCTGTGATGGATAACGTCCAGCTATGTTCATGTGAGTGTATCAAGGTCCTGTTATTTCGTTTGAATGACATCCAATTTCTGAGATTTTTGGAAGGTAGAATTGATCAGATTTCATAATCTGGGTCAAAGCAAAAACACCATCCTGACATTTGAACCAGAACAAAACATTCCACATATTTAATTTGACGTAATGACAGGGTTTTATTACCATGCAGACCAGGATATCAAGTGCCATTATGCCCACCCAGATATCAGAAGCTGGACATTACACTGACCAAGATATCAGGAGCAGGTTGTTACACCAGCCCAGATGTCAGGAAGTGGCAGTGTAGTCACCCAGATATAATGAGCTGGACAATACATAGACCGTTTAGACAATTGGACAATAGACTGTTTAGACAATACATAGAAAATGTATTGGATACATTTTTTGTAGGGGTTTTTGTCAGCATTGGAGTTTTTGTCAGGGTTTTTGTCAGCATTGGAGTTTAAAAGGATGAGGGGGTCCTCATTGAAACTTACAGAATAGTGAAAGGCTTGGATAGGGTGGATGTGGGGAGGAAGTTTCCACTAGTGGGAGAGTTTAGGACTAGAGGGCATAGCATCAGAATTAAAGGACATCCCTTCAGGAAGGAGATGAGGAGGAATTTCTTTCGACAAAGGGTGGTGAATCTGTGGAATTCCTTGCCACAGAAGGTTGTGGAAGACAAGTAAATAGATACTTTTAAGGCTGAGATAGATTCTTGATTAGTATGGGTGACACGAGTTATGGGCCGAAGGCAGGAGAATGGGGTTAGGAGGGAGAGATGGATCAGCCATGATTGAATGGCGGAGTAGTCTTGATGGGCTGAATGGCCTAATTCTGCTCCTTTCACTTACGACCTTATGACCCAGGTATTAGGAGCTGGTCATTACACTGACACAGATATCAGAAGCTGGTCATTACACCTTCCCTGATATCAGAGATGGACATTACAGCGACCTAGTTAACAGGAGGTGGACATTAAACTGACCCAGGTAACAGGAGGATGACATTGGACTGACCTAGACATCAAGAGCTGGACATTACCGGGACCCAGATATCAGGAACTGGACATTACACTGACCCATGTATAGGAGCTGGACATTACAGACTGAGATTCCAGAGCTCAATATTAGACATACCCAGATATCAGGAGCTTGTCGTTATACAGATCAAAATATCAGGAGGTAGACATTACATTGACCTAGATATCAGGAGGTGGGCAGGGATGAGTGAACCAAGGAATTGTGAAGGGAGCAGTTTCTATTGAAAGTGGAAAGGGGTGAAAATTGAGGACCTGGGGAAATCCTTGTTCTGTTTGGGCGGTAGGGGAGCGATTGCCAAATTATGGGACACAGAGGAGATGTGGGTGAGGGATCCATCCATGACAGCAGAGGGGAAACCACGTTTACTAAAGAATAAGGACATTGCAGATGTCCTAGAATGGAAAGCCTTATCTTGGGGGCAGATGCAGTGGAGATGGAGAAATAGATAATGTGGAAGGAAGCGTAGTCCAGATAACTGTGGAAGTCGGTAGGTTTGTAGTAGATGTCAGTTGATAGTCTGTCCTCTGTGATGGAGACAGAGAGATCAAGAAAATGGGGAGAGAGGTGTCAGAGATAGTCCATGTGAATTTGAGGGTAGAATGGAAGTTAGTGGTAAAGTTAATGAAATCAACGAGCCCTGATACAGTCACCGATGCAGCATAGAAAGAATTGGAGGATGGTGCCAGTGCACATTTGGCCGTTGGTGATAACTCACTGGAATGGCTTGGCACTGAATGCTCGATAGATGGAGCTGTTCTTCATCAAGTCGGGATTTTGGTTTGACTGAACAATCTTTGACAACATTTCATCTCACAATGCCACTGTAGTTCTGCTTCAGTTCTCAGAATAACTCACCTCCGTTAACATTTGCCTGCATTATTTATAGGATACCCTCACTGCATTGCTTATCAAGTAATTATACAGTAAAATTATTTTGTAACATGTTTACAGTGTTGTTTATCATACATACTATCTTGTTTAAATCATTGGAGCATAGTAACCAATTTAATAGGCTATATATTTTACAATCAAATTGTTACTGAATATTGATCATACCTAAACTGTATATCATTGTAACTCTGTTCAGAGACAAATTATATGACTGCATAGACCCTATTGTTAATCTCTTTCAAGTATAATGCAAGTTTAAATTTACCATGATGTAACATTAAATTGATCATGTGTTCGCCCGCCCCGGATCGGACTTATCATCGGCGGAGCCGGCCGTCTTCGGAGTCTGCGGGAGCGGCTGCGACTCGCCTTAGGCTCGGCCCGCTGCGGACCGTCCGGCGCGGCCTGCAACCACAACAACCTGACTGCGGGAGAGGACAGCAGGAGAAGGAAAAAGACATTGTGGCCTTCCATCACAGTGAGGAGAGGACTGGAGGAGACTCACTGTGATGGATGTTTTCTTGATGGATGTTTCTTTTGTGTGTTTTGGGGGTTGTGTAACTGTGGACTGTGGGTGACTGAATTTCGTCCAATTTGGATGACAATAAAGCTATCTTGAATCTTGAATCTTGTAACTCCACACTCCAGCACTGGTCTCCTCATCTTTTAACTCCATAATCTCAGTTTTATTACACTTTTCATTTATTTCCATATTATGC
Source organism: Rhinoraja longicauda (assembly GCF_053455715.1). Lineage (NCBI taxonomy): Eukaryota > Metazoa > Chordata > Chondrichthyes > Rajiformes > Arhynchobatidae > Rhinoraja > Rhinoraja longicauda. Next base: position 23,132,818 of record NC_135969.1, on the reverse strand, counting down.
TATTTATTTGTACCAAAGCACCAAAAGATTGCATAAAGCCCAGTTAAACTGTTCACTCTGCATCGTTGGATTCTTATCAAACAAAATAGGATACAGATCCATGTAGGGTAAAGGAGAATGTTAAAAGAGAAGGTTTAGGCAGGGGCTTTCAGATCTAAGCAGTTGAAAGCACAACAAAATGGTGTAATTAATGTATTCACGCCACAGTTCTGGTCCTCAGCTCAGGAGCAAGGGAGTGGCTGCTCTACCTTTGGAATGGACATGATGTGGGTTGAGCAGGAAGTGTATTGGAGCTGAGGTGCAGCATTGCAGTGGATTGGAGCGGTACAATGGCCTTGCTTGACACTAGCCCACCCTGATATTAATCCATTGGTTAGAAACATGCCTTCTTAAAGGAGGCAGGAGGTGGAGACACTTTCCATGGGCAGCTGAATTTGAGGAGGGTGCGCCACATTCCGTCTTATTTGACAGATTCAAAGGTCCCTACGAGGTTGAAGAAGGCCATGGGTTGGGGCTGCTGCTGCTCCCTGCATTTTGCTTGAAGTTGTGGAGCAGTGCCTCTGTCCATTGTGCCTCTGTATGGACGGAATCTGCACTTTGACTCGGAGCAGTGCTCCGGCCATGGAGTGAGTACTGGAGTTGGACACTCCCTGTGGCAGGCAGCAGGAGAGCCCTCTGGAGATACCACGGTCATATTCATCCATATTTCATAGAGGTAATCAGCACTGTGCCATCTCTGAGATATCCTGGAATAGCTTTTTTCAGATGCAGAAAGAAAGATTGTGGATTTGTCACTGAAACTTTTCACCTCCGAGTTCTAGAACTTCGGCAGGAATACTATCACCCCTGGTGTCTTGTTCAGTTGGCATGTTGTCATTCAGGAACTGTGGCACGGCTGCATGTTACTATGAGATGGAGAGGACTGTGGAGAAGGTGCATTCAGGATGGTATGGATAACCTCGTGTCCACGAACAGAGAAGCCCGGAGTAAATGGTTGGAGGAGTGTGCCCCCTCACAAATGACCTCTTGCCCCATCTTGTAGAAGAGTCTGCTGGTGCCACTTTGGTCTCATCAACCCCTCAGTGCCCACAGAAAACAAGTGGAAATAAGTCATGCTCGATCCCAAAGAAGTGCCAAAGAAGACAAGGATTCCGTCCATACAGAGGCATTTGATAATTAATGATAATACACAAAATCTCTATTTAGATCAGATGCTGATTATGTCAATAGTAAATAGGTGGTGGCTGTGAATAAATTGCTTTAGTTTAATATTGAAGTTAAACTGAGCCAAATCACAGTGGATTCAACTGCTGCACAGACTTGCAGCCTAAGGGCACAACCCAGGCCTGATGTACAAGTTGAAGCCTCCAATGAAGAACAGTGAGCCCTCTGCAGAGGCCCAAGCTGTGTCCTCCTCAGCCCCTTCTTGGTAACACTTGACAGCCTTGGACAGAAGGCAGAACCAAGGGTGGAGGCCTGACCCTGTCAAAATGTTTAAGGCTTTGCAACAGTCATAGAGTCACAGAGTCATAGATTGATACAGTGTGGAAAAAGGCCCTTCAGCCCAACTCACCCACACTGGCCATCAATGTCACAGCTACCCTAGTCCCACTTACCTGCGCTTGGTCCATAACCCGCCAAACCTGTCCTATCCATGTACCTGTCCAACTGTTTCTTAAACGATGGGATAGTCCCAACTTCAACTACCTCATCTGGCAGCTTGTTCCATACATCACCCTCTATGTGAAAAAGGTACCCCTCGGATCCCTATCAAATCTTTTCCCCTTCATCTTGAACCTATGTCCTCTGGTCCTCGATTCCCCTACTCTGGGTAAAAGACTCTGTGCATCTACCCGATCTATTCCTCTCATGATTTTGTATACCTCTATAAGATCTCCCCTCATCCTCCTATGCTCCATGGAATAGAGACCGAGCCTACTCAACCTCCCCTATAGCTCACACCCTCTAGTCCTGGCAACATTCTCGTAAATATTTTCTGAACCCTTTCAAGCTTGACAATATCTTTCCTATAACATGGTGCCCAGAACTGAACACAATATTCTAAATGCGGTCTCACCAACGTCTTATACAACTGCAACATGACCTCCCAACTTCTATAATCAATGCTCTGACTGATGAAGGCCAAAGTGCCGAAAGCCTTTTTGACCACGTTATCTACATGCGACTCGACCTTCAAGGAACCATGCACTTGTACTCCTAGATCCCTCTGCTCTACAACACTACCCAGAGGCTTACCATTTACTGTGTAGGTCCTGCCTTTGTTCGACGTTCCAAAATGCAACACCTCTCACTTCTCTATATTAAATTCCATCAACCATTCCTCCGCCCACCTGTCCAATCGATCCAGATCCTGCTGCAATCGTTCACAACCATCTTCAGTGTTTATGTGTCTCTGCTATTCAGACATTTATTTATAGCTATCAAGTAAAGGCAGGTTTATCGTCATATGTACAAGTACAATGAAAATCTTCACAGCAATATCACAGGTGCATAGACTCATACAACATAACTTACAGATAAATTAGACTGTAAAAGAAAAAGACTTCAAAAACAAGACCATAATAAACAAAACATTATTGGAAAACTAGTGCATGGTGGTGCAAGAGGTGGACTGTGGTGTTCTGTTTTTCAATCTCTTACCTCGACGGAGATGCGATATTTTTCAGTATCGTTTCTCCATTCCTACTATGGCCTGACATCATGGAGTTGGTGGCCTTTCCTGGAGACCGACGGGCGCTCCAAGCCGCGGGAGTCTGCGGGACTTTAACATCGCGGAGCTTGCGATCCCTTTGCCGGGGATCGAAGCTCCAACCGAGGGGCCTGTGGACATTAACATCGGGAAGCTCATGGTCTCTGGTAAGAAGAGGCCGACTCGGGAGCTCCATGCCACGGAGAGAGTTTCAACCGCCCCGACACGGGAGTTTCGATTACCCCGATAAGGGCTTCGATCGTCGGCTTTGATCGCCATGACTGCGGATGGTTTGACTGCCCCGACCGCAAGAGAACAAGAGAAAGAAGTTTGAACTTTATTGCCTTCCATCACAGTGAGGAATGTTGAAACCACTGTGATGGATGTTTATGTTAACTTTTATGTGGTTGTGTGACTTGTTGCTTTTCACCTAGTATGGCTGAATGGTAACTCAAATTTCACTGTACCTTAATTGGTACATGTGACAATAAACTGACCTTGAAACCTTGAAACCTTGAAGGGTAGTGCCAAGGTATCCCAGCACAGCAAGGCACACTTTTTTTTTAATTATAAAAAAATTATTCTATTATTAAAAATAATATTTACAATACTATAAAACAAAACAGATCCCACCACCATAATACAAGACAAACAAATATACTAAATGAACTACTATACAACTATGTTACAATCCTTGTCCAGGATGCATTCAACCCCTGCGATGCCCAGCGATCCCGGAAATCCCCCAGGGTACCCGTGGACAACGCGTAGTCCCTCTCTAACACCACCTGGGCCCTACGTAACCCCGGAAAAGAGGCAGGCAGCTGGCTCGGGCAGAGCCCTCTTCTGCCTGGCATCGTGGATGGCCAACTTGGCCAGGCCCAGGAGCAACCCAACCAGGGCCTGCCATTCTTTTTGAAACCACCCAGGCTGATCCAGGTAGATTTGGGCCCATATTACAGCAATGATTGCACCAATATATTATGGCTTGGATACTTGACATTATACATGCTCATGATTAAAGAGATCCACAGTATTGACCACAATGTTATTGAAAATTGATCACACATCATAAGACCACACTGATAATATTAATCTGTTCACATCATATTTTAATAGTGTGTAAATAATATTTGTCATAATAACCATATACTCTTCATCTGATGAAGGGTTTTTGACTTGAAGCATGAACTTTGTTTTTCTCTCTCCACAGGTGCTGCTTGACCTGCTGAGTGTTTCCAGCATTTTCTGTTTTTATTTCAGACTTCTAGCATCTGCAGTTCTTTATTGTTGTTTAATGTTGCATGCGTGAGTTTGTTTCAAAAACCAATGATCAAAATAGGAACACTATATTGGTCATATTCCAAGTTGTACTGGTCATCTTCACAACAAGACTAACTGCATTGAGACTTAAACAATTATTTTGAAATAATATCGTTTGTATTGTTATGCCACACTGGTCAATGTTGTTTATATTCTTACATAGTACTAAATCTATTGTACAATTAAAATGTTACCAGTGCTGACAAATATTAATGAATGCTGTTAATTATTTAATGTTTTGTTAATTGCATGGTAATACTATACTGATTGCTCCATTACATCTCACTGATTGAACTGATCATATTTTAACATCACACTGATCTTTTTGTAATACCGTGCACATTATATTTACATGATGCTGAATATAATTTACATTGTACTGTAACAGCAATGCCTTTATAAAGCAACATGAGCACATAAAAAATCTAATCAATTCACAGAACCAACTTTGCCACCAAGTCACACAGAGGTAAAGTAACTGGCTAAAGGAGTTTCATGTGAGAAAGAGAGAGGGTGAGAAAGAGAAGGGGGACCGAGAGAAGAGGAGGGAAGTGACGGTGAGAGAATGGGAGAGTCAGAAAGAAAAGGGATGAGAGATGGAGTGAGAAAGGGTGATGGACAGAGAAAATGGGAGTGAGAGGAAGAGAGATAATGCGAGGGAAGTAGAGAAAGGGGAAGGTGAGAGAAGGAGAGAGAGAGGGGGAGAGAGGGAGAAAGATAGGAAGAGAGTGAATTGACAGAGAGGGAAAGAGCAATGGGAAAAAGAATGGGGGGACACAAGAGAGGGAGGGAGATGGAGCAAGAGAGGAGAGGGAAAGACAGAGAGGGGTTGGGGGAGAATGGGGGTTGAAATCACAGAGCTTTAGAACCCTGCAGCTGATGAAACAGCCGCGAACTACGTAGCAATTAAAATTGCAAACACAAAGACACTATAATTGAAGTAGCACACATATCCCAAAGATTGTGCAGCTGGAAGCAATCACAGAGATTTAAAGAGACAAGACCATTTAATAATTTGAAAACAAAGGAGCAAATTAAAAATTTTGATTTCTCTGAACTGAGGTAAGATACTTATTGACACACTAATACATGAGATTGATCATAAACTTTATTGATTATATTGTAACGCAAACTGAACATATTGTAACAAAACATTCACTCTGTACCAATACACTCTGACTATTGTATTAATAGGTTAAATAAATCAAAATGTAACACAATACACAATAGAAACTTAGATGATGAGAGATTTTTCAAATTTAGTTATAAAGGAAAGGAAAGCATATGTAAGGTTTTAGCAACTGAAATTGGACAGGTCTTTTGAGGTGAGGAATATAAAGGAATCAAGTGAGTATTTAAACAATGAATCAGGGGAATTAAAAGGAGCCATGAGATTCCCCTGGCAAGAATGATTAAAGAGAATCCCAAGGCATTTTATACATACTTTAAAAACAATAATGAGGGAAAGGGCAGGAATGGGCTAATTAGAGATAATTTGGGGATTTGTATGTGTAGGAAGGAACTGCAGATATTGGTTTAAACCGAAGATAGACATAAAAAGCTGGAGTACTCAGCGGGACAGGCAGTATCTCTGGAGAGGAGGAATGGGTGATGTTTTGCATCGAGACCCTTCTTCAGACTGAAATGCACAGCTTTGTATGTGTCAGTTTGTGTCTCACTAACCTTTTTGAGGCATTGACAAAGGAAGTTGATAAATGTAGGGTGGTGGACGTTGTATACATGGATTTTAGTAAGGCTTTTATCAAGGCTGAGGGACCTTGAAGGCTGATCCAGAAGATTAAGATGTGCAGGATTCATGATGATTTGGTTGCACGGATTAAGAAATGGCTTATTCATAGAAGACAGAGAGTTGTGTGGAAGGTACAGTATATGCTTCTATCAGGTTTCCTTTCAGCCTCAGACAATCCAGAGAAAACAATCCAAGTTTGTCAAATTTTTCCATATAGCTAATACCACATAATCCAGGCAATATCTGGTGAGCCTCTTCTACATCCTCTCCAAAGCCTCCGCATCCTTATTGTAATGTGTTGACCAGAACTGCACACAATATTGCAAATGCAGCCTAAGTTCTATACAGCTGCAACATGACTTTCCGATTTCCATCGTAATGACTCACTAATGGTGGCAAGTATGCCATATCCCTTCTTTACCACTTTATCCATGTGTTGCCACTTTCAGGACATCTATGCTCTTAACGATCTTGCCTTTAACTGATGTGGCAATGGACATTCACCAGCTACTTCTTCAAGTCTCAGGCTGATTATTCACAAAACATTAATTTGTAATTTTATTGAGTTATAACTCATAAGTTAAGGTTTTTAGTAAGGCTATTTATTCTGCAATTTTGTCTTTAAATATTATTTCATTGTGAGATGAAATTAACAAATATTGAGAGCAGACCCCCAGCACCTATTTTCCAAACACTCCACCTCAAGGTAGAAGGGCTACATCCACAACTTTCTGTAATTTCTTGCAGTCCTTGGCAGAGTTGATCCCAAGCCAAACTGTGGTCCAACCCGTCAGCATGCTTTCTCTGGTGCATCTGAAGGTTTAACGCAGCTGAACAGCATCAGCCTGCTCCTAATGTCTCTATCTTTTTATGTACTCTCCCACTGAGTGATGCCGCCAGGTTTGGGACTTCCATTCCTCTATAAAGATCCCCAAATTATTAACAGTTGCAAGGAGTAAAGACAGATGATCTGGATTCGAGGAATCGGATTCTCGACATCTCGCTGGTCTCAGAGGTTCCCACACATGGATTAGGTCATCCAGCCTCCAGCGAACAAAGACCAATCCCATTGAACTTCCTCCCCACAACACCCTCTGTGGGTGGGTATGCTGTACGTGGCCCTGGTATGGCTACTCACTAAACTGTATCACGGGAGGCTCACAGGCCACAAATTTCTAGCGCTATCCCAGCTCTGCGTCTTCCAAACCAGCCTTCTGTAAGCACTCTATTCCATTCTTTCAGTTCTCTTAGAAGTTCATTAGAAGTTTAACAAGATTCGACATGTCACCAAATATTCCAACAAACCTATGCAGATGCACTGTAGAATTGGCCCTGATTGGTGGCATTAAGGACTGATATGGCAATTCCAATGCATACAAAGCTACAGAGAATGGTGAACCTAGCCCAGTCCATCAGGGACATAGCCCTGCCCTCCATAGAAAGCATCTACATGAGACATTGCCTCAAAAAGGCAGCATCTGTCAAGGATCCCCACCAGGCCCTGCCCTCTTCTCATTGCTACTGTTGGGAGGATGTTCATATGCCTGATGTCCCACACTACTACATTCAGCAACAGCTACTTTCTGATAACAATCAGGACTTTAATCAACCTGCAAAAGACCTAATCCAACCTCAACAGCACAAGGAAGTCCTCTAACACTACCATGGAATTGTTTTCTAATTGTGCCTTGCAGCCTTTTTCTTTTCACTGTATAAGTCATGTATATTTTATGTATTGATTTTGTGTGTTTGTCTGGGTCTATGTGCTTGCAATGCTGCTGCAAGCAAGATTTTCATTGTACCTTTACCACAGCGTCCCTACGAACATGGCAATAAACTCGATTTAATAAACCTCATCTCCACTGTACTTGCTCAGTGACAAAACGTTTCACACAGGTGCTTGGGACGTTTTCCTTCTTCCTGAAGTGGACACCTATCACTGTGGGCAGACCACTTGAGCACACCTCATCTATGCTCATGTGCAAGAAGGAACTGCAGATGCTGGTTTAAACTGAAGATAAACGCTAAAAGCTGGAGTAACTCAGCGGGACAGGCAGCATCTCTGGAGAGAAGGAATGGGTGACATTTCGGGTAGACACTTTAATTCTCCTCCCCATTCCTACACAGACCTTTCTGTTCTCTGTACCCTCCATTGTCAGAGTGAGGCTAAACGCAAATTGGAGGAACAGCATCTCATATTTTGCATGGGCAGCTTACAGCCCAGTGGTATGAATATTGATTTCTCTCACTTCAGGTAGCCCCGCCATTCCGTCTCTCTCTATTCCTCCCCCACCCAGGTCACACGAGCTTCTCATTTTCCTGTTTCCTTTAACATTTTTTCTTTTTTGCATATTTTTCATTCATTGTTCTTTCTCTCCACATCACCGTCTATATCTCTTGTTTCCTTTCTGACTAATGTAGATTCCCTTCAGTTTGTTCCTCCCACTAGATCCTCGGTCCCCTAGTATTTCCGGGAGATTGTTTGTGTCTTCCTTAGTGAAGACAGAACCAAAGTACTCGTTTAACTGTTCCGCCATTTCCTTGTTTCCCATTATAAATTCACCTGTCTCTGACTGTAAGGGACCTTGCTAACATGGACAACGTGCAGACAGCACCGGATGTCAGGATTGATCCTGTGTCTCTGGCACTATGAGGCAACAGCTCTACCATTTGCAGTGTGAACCACGTCTCAGGAATAAAAATAAATGTTTTGTTACACAAAATCAGCCCCTAGCCCAAGGACAAGATTATTACGTCAGCACTCAGGAAGCGCAGTTTGACCCTGAACCTTACTTTGTCTGTCTCCTGTCCTCTATGCACCGTTTGTGCTTAGGTTGAGGTGTGGGACTTGGTGGGGGTGGGGGTGGGAAGTGGGGAATGGGTGTTCTCTCTTGTAGTAGCTGCTTTGTTTTCTCTGATCTATTGCTCTTTATGTTGTCCCCTTTGAGTGATCACAAGCGCAAGTGATTTGCCTTCCTCGACCCTTGTGTATCCTTCCTTAGAATGATAAAGCAGCTGCAAAGATGAGCATCACGCCCTTTGGTTGTGTTGCGTCACCATACCTGGTGTTTAGGTTGGAACTGAATGTCTGTGTGTCTTGCTTCACGTTGTTTCACTTGTCACAGATCTTGTGCTCAGTATCTGCGAGATCCCCTCACAGAATGTGTCAGTTATCGGCCTGGAACTTTATTTCATCCTAAAGACAGCTATCATCAAAAAGAAGAGCAATGCTTGGACGGTTCAGTCCTTCACTGGGTCACTTTGAAAACCAGTATTGGAAAAGCTGTTGCTTGATTCAATGTATTTGCCAATAACCCATCCAATTATCTCCCATTTATTGACAATGCTAGCCATTTTTCCCTCACTAAATACTCGCGAATTAAAGCAAATTTCTCTACAGCTCAAACAATAAATATCAGCTAATATTGTCCTCCTGGTCATTTTAAAATATTTTACCGTGTGATAGAATTTGCACTACCATGGGCATGTTTTCTAATTCTGTATTTTTGCACGGTATTTATGAATTAATATCATTTATTTATATGTTTTTATGTGTTGTCTGAGTCTACGTGCATGTAATGTAGCTGCAAGCAAGATTTTCATTGTACTGTACACCTCACCACACCATAAGACAATAAACTTGACTTGACCTGACTGCTTGTACGATGATGACAAATCTTTCTTCAGTGAGAGGTAAGGAACTTATTCTTATGGGCATCAGGATTACTGCAACATGTACTGCAAAAACTGACCAGGGCACAGGTGATTTTCTTGACCATAGACTCCAGCATTTTTCCCAACAACAGACGCAGGATGATATGGTGCAGTGATAATAAAGAAACATGTAGTATGACCAGTAAATGAAATAATAACATTGATCTTTTTAGAGGTGCCTGTACATCATCCCATCACAAAAAAAACAGCACTGGTGTGGGATTGGATGAGAAACACCCAGGTTTTCTCACTAAAATTAGTTGTAACATTTTGTCTGAAATTTCACCTTCACCGAAGACTCACATAGGTACAATGAGATGGAGACCACATATATTGATATGCAAGGTATTGCAACTGTGTGGCACTGGCCAAATGAACGTGAGTGTCTCTGTTTGTCTAATAATGTTCACACGTTTGTATAATTTGGTCTGAAGCGGTCTTTGTTTTAAATCACATTGCAATATTGTGATAAATGCTAAACTGATCTTCCAGAGGGTCAGCTACCAAAGGCACTTGTAATGATTAGTGGGTTGAAATTCATGTAATTGAAAGAGAAACTGGAGTTTTCTGAAACTCTATTTTCATGGCAGTCAGACATGCCTTTCCAAGCCTCAACCTTGAGATATCCAAAAATTTCAGAAAAATAAGCCTGTCAATCAAGCAGGACTAACCCGAATTAACCTTATCTCATTTCCATGTGTGAGAAAGTTAGGAAACTCTAAATCCAAAAATTGGAATTACAGTTTTTGGGGGACATACATAAACCGAAATCTTTTGTAATTGCTAAAAGCAAATTATTTGAATTTATTTAAAGATAATACAACAGCTCACAATACAGTATTTGCATGTACTCTGATACGTTTACATCTCTAATCAAATGCCAACCATAATTTTAAGCCATTTCTCTATCGTTGCAGCAAGCTTTCATGCGTAAGGTACAGTAGAAGTTTTCTATTGAATCAAGAAGTATTCTTAATCCAATTTATTCTTCCTCTATTCTTCTGATGTCTAAATGTCTTTTTGTGTTTGTTAGTTGACCTGGTTTCATTTTGCCTTCTGGATCGGCAATCGGAGAGATGACGGGCCGTTCCCCCATACCTCGTATTTCCAGCTCAATGTCCTCGAAGGATGAGCTGCTTGCCACTGACTCGCTCCTATCGCTGTCCTCCATCTCCGCCTTGGTTGGAGCAGAGGTGGCAGGCAGTGTCAGAGAGGTTTCCCTGCTCTCTCTGGGGGCCTCGTAAGTCACCGAGCTGCTGTCGCTGAATGAATCTGCACTTGTGGTAAAAGAAAGAGCAAAGCTTGAGCAAGATAAATATAAAAAATACATCAACATCATCAACATGCAGCTTAAGAAATTAAGAGGTAATGAACTCCATTCAACTCCTGGTGTCTGGGAAACTGCCACACATCAGATCTAACAGTGGCATACCAGGTGGCACCACTGCCTCACGGCACCAGCATCCTGGGTTCAATCCTGACCTCGGGTGCTGGAGGTTTTATTTGCATGTTTCCTCTGTGACCATGCAGATTTTCACCCATTACACTCCGATTTCCTCCCACGTCTCAAAGACCTGCAGGTTGATGGGTTAATTGCACACGGTGAATTGCCCCCAGTTGTGTAGGGTGTTGATGGGAATGTGATGCATCGACGACTGTATTGGAGCTGTCCTCTGCACCCGTGCAGAACTTGTTTATTTTGTTAACTTTGCCACAAACGTTCACCTGTCCTCAAATTCACTTGACTATCTTTGACACCTCTCTCCCCTTTCTTGATCTCTCTGTCTCCATCACAGGGTACAGACTATCAACTGATGTCTGCTACATCTCACTAACTCCCACATATATCTGGATAAACCTCCTCTCACCCTGCCTCTTGCAAAGATACTATCCCCTAATCTCAATGTTTTCATCTCTGCCACATTTGCTCCCAAGATGAGGCTTTCGATTCTAGGACATCTGAAATGTCCTCTTTCTTTAGTAAACATAGTTTCCCCCCTTTTGTCGAAGATGGATCCCTCACCTGGGTCTCCTCTTTGTCCTGTAGTCTGCTCTCTCTCCCCTGTCCCCAAGACAGAACAAGGATAGAGTTCCCATGTCCTTACCTTTTACCCCACTAACCTTGGAATCCAACACATTAGCCAACATTTCCGCCACCTTTAATGTGTTCCTGCCACCAGTCACATCTTTCCATCTGCACCTCTTTCTGCCCGCTCCCTCTGCAAATTTGTGTACTTTTCATAAAGTACATTGGGCCATTTTTGCAATGGCAGGTATTGATATTGAATGACAGAGATTGGTAATTGGTAATTATACTAAATGCTAAGTATTAGTATTATACGGCAGGTTATTCATACTGAAGGGCAGATGCTGATGTTAAAGGTTAGGTATTGATGATAAATTGTAGTTATTCCTATTATAGAGCAGGTGCTGCTGTTAAAGGGCAGGTGTTGGAGTTGATGTCTCTTGCCACAGGTGGAGAGGTGCCTCTCAGGGACAGCAGGGAGCTGCCTGCAGCCTTGCTGTGATGCTCAGCTTCGCTCCTCCTTGGACACCAAACCCACCAACTCCTGTTTTGGAGTTTCCTGCAGGACTCTCTCATCAGGAATTTGGCTCACGTGGTATGACAGCAGAAATCGGTTGAAAAAGGTCACGATTCACAATCAGTGAGCAACCTAAAGTGACCCGGTGCCTAGCTTTATATGGAACAACATTCTCTGCAGTTTTTAATTAAGACTCGGTGTAGTCAGCGCCCACTGTAAATATTGAGGGGTATGTGACCTCTGTCTGTGTTAGTCTGATCCTGCCGGTGGTCATGGGGCTTGGGATTGTTACCTAAACTCTTGTGTTCCCCATTCCCCGCTGATGCCATGTCCAAACCTCTATGGTTTTCATGCTGTCGACCAACACCTTGTGGGTCAGGGTTTGAATGTATCTGTCTGGGAAAGACTGGTAACCAGAGTCACGATTGAATGTTCTTAAATGAGAGATAACCCTGGTAACGATTCCTAAAGCTATATTTCTGGGGCTTCAGATTGGTATTACCACCATCTGCCGCACCAGAAGTGCTGGTGGCCCAGCTTCTGGGTGCAGTCTTCAACTTGCCGAATGTACCATAATGGAAAGGGACTCCACTTCCACCAGCTGTTGTGTGATCCTGTTGTAAGTCACATTCTGCAGCTGTCGCTGCTGTCCATATATGAGAAACAGGTAAGAGTGGCTACTGGGTAACAAGGGTTGTCCTTTAGCCACACAGTTGCTGGTGCAAAACTGAGAGACACGAGGGCAACATAAAGGCAATGAATGTGATCTGATAGAGCAGGCGACAACAGTAATTCTGCGCAGTTTTGTAGCCTGCTCTCTATTACACAACCTTACTAACTGGCTGTGCAAGAGGAATGGAAGGAAGATAAAAGAGGTGAAGGAGATGATGAGTGGACAATGGGGACATCCTCTTGCTGGCCAGGCTTGTCTGTGACTGACTCACGTAACTTCACAATCCTACCTTGCCCTTCCCCAACAGTACATATTGTACTACTTGCTTTGGCTTACCACCACGGCACGTACTTGGTCACTAGCTAAAATAAAAGCCAACACGCGCCAAGTTTACAATCCAAAGCATTGTAGGTACAATAGACACTTTAATGACCCACTCTCGTACACTTCAGCGGTCTTCCTTGTGAATTTGCTTCTCTCAGAACAGTCAGAATGAAAGGTCATGTGCCTGAAAGTCTCTCTCTCCCCAAAGTCACTGGCTGACCTGCTGAGTGTTTCCAGCATTTTCTCTTTTAATCTCAGATTTCCAGCATCTGCAGCAATTTATTTTTTGACCATCGACAGGTCCGCCCCAGCTCACGAATGTCTGACTTGTATACAGCCCATCCTTTTGAGTGGGTGTATGGGAGAGCTGCGGGGTGGATTTGTTGGCTGCTGCAGGCATCTCCTGCTGGGTGGAAACTCAGCTCGCAGCTGCATTTCAGACTTTCAAACAGTTCACAGGAACTGAGGCCTGCCATGACATGGGGAGGACTTGTAACTCAGTTTCCACTGAGAGACAATGAGCAGAATGGACAAGCACTGGTTGTATCACACTGGGTACATGAGGTACTCAAGGGAGGTGAATGAGGTGCACATATTAATGCTGTGGCGTGAGGCCTGAAAATACACACGTTTGTGGTTTGGTAAATGGTGGCTGAACAGCAAGCCAATAGTATTTGGTTCATTGGCTACTGCAGTATTACTGTTCAGCAGCACTGAGGCCTGAGACACCAGACGTTGCTGGAGACACCCTGTGTCCTCTCATGAATGGTGCCATTATGGAGCCAGCAATGGAAACAACATCAGATGCAAGAGTTGAAGGAGAAAAGGCTAGTGGTCAAAGATTCCGGAGGCATTCATGCACCACTCAAAAATAACTGACTTCTTTAGTAGTAATTAAAGCTACAGTAAGTAGCTGATCAGACATAATGTGTCTTACACTGGTGTACATGTTATATGGTGTATCGTGAGGTCTGGACTGATCGAATACACTGAAGACATGGGTTGACCTTGTTCTGGTGATATTACAGTGAGCATATGAAGGCTTTGAGGTGGGGAGATGTGAGATGTGCACTGTATTACACTTGGAACTTGACGGGGATATTAATCAGTGATATAAACTTTCCTTTTGGACTGGACATCAAATATAAACAGGAATTCTCTTATTTCTCATCAAATGAGCATATCCTTCTCAAAGGATGCTTCTTCTTTGTCATTTCTAAGTCCTGGAACTGTATATTTACCATCAAGGGGGAGATAAAATAGTTTACCTGAAAGTAATCCTAAGCAAAATGGCTTTGGTTAGGTACACAGATTTTCAAAAACAAAAATATATGGGACACATACATCATGAGTCAAAGATAAGTAAACGTGTGGGATCTGAGAATGGATATCTGTGAGATACGAAACTGCCTTTTGCCTTATTGCAGTGAATTTGCTGTTTTGATATTCTGCTTTTAATTTCCCTACCTCTCCAATTTAAAACGGTTTGTATTACAAATGTAATTGTGCTGTGGTTTTGTATCTCCAATGACTATTCAGGTCAAAAGACTCATCCTCTTCTTCCCTTCCTTGGCGAAGTTATGAATCCCACTATTAGAGCAGTCAATCCTCTGTGCCAGGGATGTAATTACTGCCTGTGTTTCTAGTTAGACTGCACAGAAATTAAATAGAATGCTCAGAGGATTTAATTGGTATTGCGAAGAGGGGGCAATCAATACCACTAGATAAAGCAAGAGCATAAGCACATTAATAATGATTAATTATATGTAATAACTGCAGCAGTTAGCATATTGGATGCAGTTTTGAAAGGTCTTACATCAGTAGAAGTATGAAATTTCTGTCACATTCTCATTGTGGGTAAAGTTTACTTGAAGAGAGGGTGTATTTATTGTCTTCAGGATTTTTATCTCACTCATTTATTTTTGAGCCTATGCGTTCATGCCTGGCCTCATTTGAGTGTCCTGATCTCAGCAATTAAGTGATACTAGACCAAGTGGACCCGTTGGGCCCAAACCTCTCCTGCATTGGTGCAGCACCCTCTCCTTCCCCCCTGCCCCCATCCCCCCTCCCTCCTCTCCACTCCCCCTTCCTCCCCCTCCTCCTCCCCTCCCCTCCCCTCCCCCCTCCCACTCCATTCCCCTCAACCCCCCTTATCCTCCATCCTCCCCCTCCCTCCCACCCCCCCTCCCCCCCTCCCCCCCTCCCACAATTATGGGGGAGTCCATTTTGCCCATGACGTTTCCTGCTGGTGGGTCTCAGTGAATGTGGATGTGATTCACATGCAGAAAGATGCAAAGGTCAATCAGGGTCTTGGGAGAGAATAGTGTCAGCGTCAGTGGGGGGGGGGGGGGGGGTGTCCAAGTCTCTAGGCCGCAGGACCTGAAGGCCTCTCTTCCTGTGTGCACTGTGTTCCGACATTGTTGGTTTATTGGCATTTATCTCTATACTCTACTTATTCTAACATTTTGTTTGAACAGAATTGCATTTGGATATGTTGGGCACATCATCTTTCCAATAGAGATATGTAAAACAGGCCCTTCGACACACCAAGGCTATGCGTAGCATAAGTTAGAGAAATTCACCATTAATCCCAATTTTTTAATTCTCCCCACATTCCCACCAACTCTCCCCTGGATTCTACCACACACCTACACATTAAGGTCAATTTACACATTAGGGTCAATCCTCCAACCAGTAAATCTTTGGGAAGCAGAAGAAACCAGAGCACCTAGAGGAAAGCACATGGTCACAGGGAGAACTTGAAAACTCCGCATGTACAATACAATACAATACAATATATCTTTATTGTCATTGTACCCAGGGGTACAACGAGATTGGGAATGCGCCTCCCATACGATGCAATAATTTAGGTAATTTAGACAGCAGCAACCCAACGAAACGAAACAGTTGTAACAGTTTTGGACAGGGTAAAGTGCAAGTTGATCTATGCGTTATGGCCATCCGGCTCAGCAGGACCGGTTCATAGCAGCTATGGCCCTGGGGATGAAGCTGTTCCTGAGTCTGGAGGTGCGGGCATAGAAGGCCTTGTATCGTCTGCCCGATGGAAGGAGTTCGAACAAACTGTTGCAGGGGTGTGAAGAGTCTTTGTGGATGCTGGTGGCTTTTCTGAGGCATCGTGTGTTGTAGATGCCCTCCAAGTCTGGTAGCTGTGTTCCGATGGCCCTCTGAGCTCTATGGACTACCCGCTGTAGAGCTTTCCTTTCTGCCTCCGTGCAGCTGAGGTACCACACAGGGATGCCATGCGTTAGGATGCTCTCTATGGTGCAGCGGTAGAAGGTCGTCAGCAGCTGTTGGGGTAGACCAGACTTTTTCAGTGTTCTTAAGTAGAACAGTCTTTGTTGTGCCTTCTTGACCAGCGCAGCAGTGTTATTGGACCATGTTAGGTCCTCCGAAATGTGAGTGCCCAGAAACTTGAAGCTGGACACTCTCTCCACACTGTCCCCGTTGATAGAGATCGGGGCATATTCCCCGTTATGTGACCTACGGAAGTTGATGATCAGCTCCTTGGTCTTGGTGGTATTTAGGGACAGGTTGTTATCCGAGCACCAGTCCGCCAGGTTCTGCACCTCCGCTCTATAGTTTGTTTCATCCCCGTTGGTGATCAGCCCGAACAGGGTTGAACTGGGGCCCTCTGGCACTGTGAGGTAGTAACTCTACTCACTGCAAAAATATGCCGCCCATTATGTTGCAAATTGCTTAACAGCTCTTTATTACTGAATACTGCTGTACTGCTGTAAAGTTAAATATATTGAAGCCAATTTGCACTCAGCAATATCCCAATTTTATTGAGTATTTGCAGCTTTTTCTGTTTTTATTTCAGCCTAGCAGCATCAGTAGTTTATTTCTTTTCAGTTACCAGGATTGGATTACGTGATCATTTTTTTCAACTGGGGACTTGAAGCACCATTTTCTGACTCAGAAGTGAGATTGCTACCGCTGAGGCTCAGCTGTCATCCAGCTGGTAGTCATACTGCCTGATTCATCAGACTGTCTGTAATTGGGAGTGCGGTGTATTAGTAACATCGCATAGAATTGTACATCGCAGGAACAGGCCTGTCAGCCCATAATATCTATGCTGAACATCATGCCAAGTTAAACTCATTTCCTTTATTTGTGATCCATATCATTCCATTCCTTGCATATCCAAGTGTCTATCTAAAATCCTCTTAAACGGCACTATCGTATTTGCTTCCACCACCATCTCTGGCAGCACATTCTAGGCACCCACCACCCTTTGTGTAAAAAACCTGCCCCACACATCTGCTTTGAACTTTCCCCCTCTGATCCTAAGCTATGCCCTTTAGTCTTTGACATTCTGCCTTGAGAAAAAGATTCCCACTGTCCACCCTATCTTCCCTTCATAAATTCTGCATACTTCTATCAGGGCTCCCTTCAACCACCAACATTTCAGAGAAAATAATCCGTCTGTCCAATCTCTCCGGACTGCTAATACCCTTTAATCCAGGCAGCATTCTGGTAAAAAAATATTGGCACAAAATGCTGGAGTAACTGAGTAGGTTGCCTGAGTTATTCATCTGCCTGACACGCTGAGTTACTCCAGCACCTATGTCATTTTTTGTAAACCAGCATCTGCAGTTCCTTGTTTTAGCATCCTGGTAAACCTTTCCTGCAGCCTCCAAATCCTCCACATTCTTACTGCAATAGGCTATCCAGAACTGCACACAATTACTAAATGTAGCCTAGCCAAAGTCTTATAAAGTTGCAACATGCTTCCTGTTCTTAAACTCAATGCGTGGGCTGATAAAATCAAGCATACCATACACCTTCTTTACCATTTTACCTACTGATGTTTTCACTTTCTGGGAGCTATGGACTTGGACCCCAAATTCTACTGTACATGTGAGAGGGACAAGTTTGGAATGCTCAGCATCCCTAAAGAGGATGGGGTAATGTAATCTGGTGGCTTGCCAGCATGTCATTACTGTTCAATGATGACTACCAGAAAGTAAGATGAGGACATGGTAATCTTCCTCTCAATGAAACGGCTTCTGATGTTTACTGATCAGGGCCACACAAAGCGAGTCAGATAACTAGAAGGTTGTCATAGCCGGGGATTGAACTGATATCACTGGGACCACTGTAGTTATATTTTATACATTGCCTCTGTGTACAGTTCTCTGCAGGTACTAGTGCCTGCATATGTATCTTGCCATTGCTCATGCTCATTATTTCTACCAAAGGCTTTGAAAGAATCGGTACTAAAGGAAGTGGAAGTGGAAATCGGTAATGAGCCCTCGGCTGACTGAACACCATGGGCACTCTGCAGGGTTTAGGACTCCAGTATACGTTCCTTCATGCTGATAAACTTCCTCTCATTAAAGCTGCATGGATCGCAGAGAGAATCTTTTGAGCCCTCAGTCATGCCCTCTCCGACAGCTCTTCAGATTGTCGCATTACAGAAAGACCAGCGGGTAGATCGCAGTCACAATTGTGCAGGACATTAAGAAACAATCCCTGACAAACATGTAGGGCTTTCTTCAAAATGTCATGCAGTATTTGTTGCCTAAAATATTCAGTGCCACTGATTGAACTTGCTCTTGATAAGAGTTACAATTTCTCTGAACTTAATTAATAGTTGTTCTATCTTTCAAAGTCTTTCTATCATTTTGTTAGAGGAAGCAAGAAAGAAATCACTTTGAATGCATTGTATTCCCAGCAATAATTAAACCAGTTGATATCCCTCTCCCTCCCTAATCATCTGTGCCATGCACTTCCCTTCCTTCTTCCCCACTACTTTGCCCTCTTCTGGTTCCCTCTACCTTTCTTTCTGTCCATCCCCCTCTCTTCTCCCTCATCCATCCTCCCTCTATCATTCTGACTCGCCCTCCCTCTTCCCTTATGCTCTCCCTCTCTCTCTCTCTCTCTCTCTCTCTAGTGTGTTTATTAATTTTACCTGGAACGCAGCCTAGAATTCGAGAGCACTTGCTCACAGTGTGAGTCTGGATTGTGAGCATTTGTGTGGAGGTTGTGCCTACTCACATTGGCCACTGATGGCAGTAATCGTGTGACGCATACTTGACACTGCTGATGCACACTGGTCCTCTGATATGGGACCATGTCATCTCATGCACTCGGCCATGACCAGTAAATCAAACCTTAATGGAAGGTAACAGTACTGATTGAGTGGACTTAAAAGGAAAGATATTGGGGAGACATCTACAGCATAGTTGAGAAGCCCATAACAATGATAAACATAGCTCGTATTTCTCCGTATTTTGGAAGTAAGGTCATGGAGTGATACAGAATGGAAATAGGCCATCCGGCCCACCAAATGATTAACTAAGCTGACAGATCTATTTGATGAAATAACAGAGACAGTTAATCAAGAAAATGCAATGAATGTCAACTACATGGATTTTTAGAAGACATTTAATAAATTTACACATAAAAGGCTGGTGAGCAAAACTACAGCCCATGGAATTAAAGGGTCATTATCTGTATCCAGCAGAAACTGGCTTAAAGACAAAAGCAGAGAGAATTGCTTTTTGAAGATGGCATTTAGTAGAAATGTCCAGTGGTCAGCTCTAGGACTATTACCTTCCATTGCATGTTAACAATTCGGAATGGGTGTGCATTCCAATATGAGTAGAAGGCACAAAGCTTGTAAAAGTGGTGGTGGCGAAGAGGATGGTAATACATTTCAAGATGTCAGAGATGGGCAGGGTATTTGGGTAGGCAGGTGGCTGACAACATTGAATCTGGAGAATGGTGAAATGATAAACACTGGGGAAAAACGTCAACAGAGACAATAAAATCCAAGTGGATTAATTCTGAATGATGCTCCAGAATTGTCGCCCCAACATTTTCTGGAACCACCCCCTCCTCCTCCTCCCACACTCCCCTGGATATGATTCCTTCTCAGTTTACAAATACCCGACTTATTTAGTTTAATTTCGTTTAGAGATACAGCGTGGAAACCGGCCCTTTGGTCCGCCCAGTCTACGCCGACCAGTGATCCCCTCACACTAACACTATCCTCCACACACTAGGGCCAATTTACAATTTTCTACCAAGTCAATTAACCTACAAACCTGCACATCTTTGGATTGTGGGAGGAAACCGCAGCACCCACGCGGGTCACGGGGAGAACGTACAAACTATGTACAGACAGCAGCCGTAGTCAGAATCAAACCCGGGTTAGTGGCGCTGTAAGGCAGCAACTCTACTGCTGCGCCACCAATCTACACATATGCATGAGCAATTGGTAGACCAGGGGATGGATTTGTCAGTTGTTGCAGGGCTACAGGCAATTCTTCTTGACACTAGTTGGAATTTTATCATACATATCGAACCCAGGAAGAATACATCCTGGTTAACATGTTGATCCCAGGGATGATTAGGTTAATGTATGATGAGCATTTGATGGTGATGTACGAGAGGGGACCTCACTCTAAATTTACCGAATAATGAAATGCCTGGATAGATTGGAGGTGGAGAGGATTTCCACTAGTGGGAGAGTCTAGGACCGGAGGGCACAGCCTCAGAAGAAAGGGATGTTTACCTTTAGAAGGGAGATGAGGAGGGATGTGTAACAGGGATAAGGTGTAAAATGCTATTCATAATAATGCTGTAACTTAGATTTCAGTTTAGCAGAGCAAGAGTTAAAATAAGTCACAGCATTTCTTAGATGCCCATATGGTGCATCATTTATGCAGTGGGATAAATGTCACGCTCCTCACAAACATATGTAGTGCTAAATGTATGGAATTAGGATGTTGTACAGTGATATCGCTGGCACAAATTAAGCAAAGAAAATCATGATGGGTTAGAGAACTAACCTTTGACTACTCTGAGACAAGAGCTCTTGTTTCAGATGGTGTAAAAGTAAAATTGGTTCAGTAATCTCAATGCAGGGTTTGCAGAGAGCGTAACTATATAACATAAATCTTTCTAGTGTTTAAATTAGTCGCACAGGATGGTTAGTGTGAGAATTGCAATTAATATGCCCCTGCAGTTAGGCGCTTGGGGTATTAGGGAGTATTTAACCCGTGGATATTTGATCTAGTGAGGTATGGCATTTATGCTGTGTGCAAAAGCAAATGTCATTTTGGCTGTGCTGTCTCTGTGAAAGAGCTAGCCAACCAGTTCCTGGTCCACTGCTCTTTTCCCATTGTCCTGAAAGCATATCCTTTACCAGCATAAAATACATCACACTTTGGAATTGATCCAAAACAACGTTGGAGAGAACGCTCCCTCCTGTGTTATGCAACTAAATTATAGTAATTTAATCTGATCATTACGCACACTGCTGACTTTATCTTTACTATACTGCTTTGGCAAAAAAACAATGTGCTTTTTATAAACTACTTAACTTTACGTTTTTGGAAAGGAGATGCTTTTGAGGAATTGACCTGATTTTTAACATAGTTTTTATAGCCTGGTTTTGTATCTAAATAAGGTTCAGCACATGAAGATCGCTGGATTGCAGAGAGCAGGAAATGGTGGTTTATATGCGTTCATTTATGAACACAATACATGGTATGGCACTGAGGCATGGATTCAGCAATGAAAATAACTTGCATTAGATGTGGTCTTTGACAAAGCAAATATGCCTCGGCTCCCAAACTAATTAAACAAAATTTAATCAAATAGCTTGAATGTGAGCCAGAATAAAACCAATTCTGAAAGAAGGCAGAGGCAGAGCATGAAGTTCACGTGGTCCAAAGAGATAAGGGTTCATTACAAATGTACTAGGGTGCATTGCACTACATTTGGAGCACGAAACAAACTGCAGGAGGAACTCAGCAGCTCTGTGGAGAGAAATGGACAATGGATTGAGTCCAGATTTAAAGTCTTGACCCAAAATGTCGACATTCCATTTCCCTCTACAGATGCTGCCTAGCTTGCTGTGTTCCTCCAACAGTTTCTCTTTGCGACAGATTCCAGCAGAGACACTGTCTCTTGTGTCTCCGATGCACTGTCTTTAGAATTCGCAGGTCGCAATAACTGCGGTTCGAGTGATGGTAGGAAAAGTGATCAACAACGTTGATTTCTTATTGCAATCAGAAATGATTGCTCAATAAGTTTGGTTACTTTGAGAAGAAGTAGAATGGACTGTGTTTTATTGACAGTCTCCTTTTGAAGGAATCATTTGCTGAGCAAGCACTTCAGAATTTCTAAACATTTTCCTTTGTTAAACATGAACTACTATCTTGGTCAAGAAGGCAAGGGTCATTATGATGCCATCATTCTTCACCAATATCGGAATGGATTGCATGTACAATGATGAGGTGACATTCAACTGACTGAGATAAATTAATATCCGTGGATACACACAAGCAGATGGATAAACAAAGAAACAAATGAAGGCAGCCAATAAAATACTGAAATATAAACTGAACATATGTTGTGACTTTATTAAGTTTACCAGCATATTGTACAATTAAATAGTAAACCTTGCAATAAAAGCTTCTTTGAAACATCAAAAGCTTCAATAATAAAATAGCATCAATTGAATGTTTCTGTGTGAGATATGATTGCTGCTCTCTGAAAGAACTAAGGGGAGAGAGAGTCATTGTAATAGTACAGCACCACATCGATAAGTTATTTAACCTTTTATTCATAACTAATGGTGTTTACCTAATTGTTTAAAATAGCTGCTAATGTAATGTCCTGGGTGAAGAACACCTACGTATAAGGAAGGATCTTACTCCTGCCATCAGTTTGTTAAGATTAAGTACTTCCAGAACGGGGGAACTGGCAAATAACTGCCATGTATGCTTGGGAGTTTTGTGCATCAATGCAGTGACACATTTGGCAGGGCCGCTGCCTCACGATGCCAGAGATCTAGACTCAATCCTGACCTCAGGGCCCCCAGCAGTCATTCCAAATGGAGACAGAGATTTACACGCACCTCCTCTAACCTCATCTACTGCACCCATTGTTCCCTATAGAGTCACAGAGTCATGCAGCATGGAAACAGGCCTTTTGGCCCAGTTGTCCATGCTGACCAAGGTGTCTCATCTACACCAGTCCGACCTGCCTGCATTTGGCCTATATCCCTCTGAACCATTCCTATCCATGTATCTGTCCAAATGTCTCTTATGCCTGCATTAAGGAGGCATTTAAACACACCTGAGCAATTACAAACACCTGTGAAGCCATGTGTCCCAAACATTATGGTGCCCTGAAATGGGGGGACTGTGTATAAACACAGCTGTAATTTCTACATGGTGAAACCAAAATGTATGAAAATGGCCTTTATTAAAATCTGACAATGTGCACTTTAACCACATGTGATTTTTTTCTATCACAAATCTCAAATTGTGGAGTACAGACGCAAATAAATAAAACAAACATTATGGAGGGCATTGTAGCTGTCTGCCAAAGTAAGGCTCAAACTTGCTTCTTACTGCTTTAACACAGTTCATTGGTTCAATAGCACTTTATTGCCACGGGTACCTAGCTACAGTGAAATTCTTCTTTTGCATACAAATTAATGAATATCTTATTGTACATAAGCAAAATCATACCCAAGTACAAGAGTGTAAGTGTACTAGATTACACTGAAGTCGTACAGAGGAGTCGCCATGTTTCCAGTGCCATCGTGTATTCTTTAAGTTCAAAATAACAACACTGGCAGATTTACAGATAGGTCAGGCCCTATTTGTGAAGTAGACATGACTTGGTCCATGCAAATAAGCATACTGCATTACTGTAGCATGGAGAAGGGCAGTGCAGGATACTCAGGCAGCTGCATATATCAGTATTGCCTTCCTGGTAACAACCCTCAGTGACATGAGGTGAGGTGGGCTCTGACGCGTGTGAACACGAGGAAAGCTGGAGGCCCAGATGGTATATCTGGGCGAGTACTAAAGTCTTGTGCTACTCAGCTTGCTCCAGTGCTCACCACAATATTCAACCTCTCCTTGGCAAAGTCCGTGGTCCCTGCATGCTTCAAAAGATCCATCATTGTACCGGTGCCAAAGAATGCCTCTCCAGCGTGTTTAAATGACTACCGACCGGTGGCCCTCACCTCGGTTGTCATGAAATGCTTTGAGAGGCTAGTCAAGAAGCACATCTGCGCCCTCCTTCCTCGCAACATGGACCCACTACAGTTCGCATACCGTCCGAACAGGTCCACGGATGATGCGGTCTCCCAGGTTCTACACACCGCTCTCTCTCATCTGGACAGCCAGGGGGGCTATGTGAGGATGCTGTTCATTGACTTTAGTTCAGCATTCAACACAATAGTCCCCAGCAGACTGGTTGAGAAGCTGCTGGAACTGGGGCTTAGCACCCCTCTGTGTGCCTGGGTCCTGGACTTTCTCACTGCCAGGCCCCAAGTAGTCAGGATGGGGGAACACACATCTAGCTCCCTCACCCTGAACATAGGATCCCCCCAGGGCTGCGTCCTTAGCCCCCTACTGTACTCCCTGTACACACATGACTGTAGGGCCAGGTTCAGCTCAAACTCCATCATCAAGTTTGCTGATGACACTGTGGTGGTGGGCCGGATCTCCAACAACGATGAGAAGGCCTACCGGGAGGAGGTGGCTGATCTGGCACTCTGGTGTCAGGACAATAGCCTCCTCTTGAATGTCACTAAAACAAAGGAGCTGATTGTGGACTTCAGAAGGGCTAAACATCCAAGGACGTACACGCCACTGGAGATAAATGGGTCTATTGTGGATAGGGTGAGCAGTTTCAAATACTTGGGAGTCCGCATCACAGAGGATCTGACATGGACAACGCACATTGCCGCACTGGTGGGTAAGGCTAAGCAGCGCCTTTACCACCTTAGACAACTGAGGAAATTCAGAGTGTCGCTGAGGATCCTTCATTGCTTCTACTCTGGGGCTGTAGAGAGCATCCTGTCCGGCAACATTACAGTCTGGTTTGGGAACAGCTCTGCCCAGGACAGGATGGCCCTGCAGAGAGTAGTGCGTTCGGCAGAACGCACCATGGGAACTACACTCGTCCCCCTGCAGGACCTATACATCAGGAGGTGTAGATCCAGAGCAAGCAAGATCATGAGGGACCCCTGCCACCCCAGTAACGGACTGTTCCAGATGCTACGATCAGGCAAACGCCTCCGCTGTCACGCTGTGAAAACGGAGAGGATGAGACGGAGCTTCTTCCCACAGGCCATCAGGACTGTCAACTTTTATAACCCCAGAGACTAAAATTTTGTCGACACTTTTTGTGCTATGTTTAGTAACTTATTAACTTTATTTATATGCTGTAATCTGTAATTCTTTTTGTGCACAACCCGCAGGCATTGCCACTTTCATTTCACTGCACATCGAGTATGTGTATGTGACAAATAAATTTGACTTGACTTGACTTGATAGTATGCGCAGAACTTCCAAAGGACTTGCTTGAGGAGTTGCGTGTAAAGGTGGGCTTCACCATAAGGTGAAGCGTGTGTGTTCCAATAATTCAAAATTCTTCTTCTGTGGCTAGGTGTTTTGCTTGGTAATTTGTTCCAGGTGGTGTTGCTGTAAATATTCTCGAAGAAGTATAAAGCATTGGTGAAACACTAGGTGAAGGTAACTGAGAGCCAGTCCACTGCTCATTCCTCTCTCGTCTGTAAGATCTGCACTCTATGCACTCATGGGGTTTATATCCAGCACTGCACTGATGGGTAGATGCACAAGCAGCCTCGGGATACACTCATGTAAGTATCCTCCAAACCCCTGGTGGATAGTCTTTTGTCAATAGCAAAAGCAGGACAGCTTGTTGCCTTGACATTCATTGCAACATGTCAGTGTGAGTGAGCACCATCTCCTTGTCATTTCAAACACCCTTTCTCCAGCAGTTGTCACAGACCATCAGATTTTACTGAGATACACTGACATACTGTCCTCTTTGTGGCAACATTTCGACTCAATGGTTTTGTTTCTTAATGTTTAAATGCATGATTTTTCTGAACTACAAAGACAGCAAGCAAAGTACACATGTCAGGCACTGCATGATACTTACTGGAAGTGCTTGGGAAAGCAAAACTATACTCTCAGATCTAAAACATGTACTGCAAATTTATTTATTGACTTCCAAATGCTATGAATTTTTAATGACATGGAGATAAATTATACATCTATTGCATAACGGTGATCCCATGTGAACTGTAACTTTGTCGGAGGAAGGTCCACTGTTGTTGAGGGAAATGTGTGGGGAAAACCATAAAATCAAACAAAATAGTGTTTACATCACGCTCATTGTGTAAAGTAATCTAGTGCTAATGTAGCTGGACTAACAACCACAGGTCTGGAATACTGATCTGGAGATGAAAGGTTAAATATCACCACGACAGCGGAGGATTTAAATGTACTTAAATATCAGGGGGGGGGGGCAGTAATGGTGATCATAATAGTCTAGATTATTAAAAAACATCTGGCTCACCCCGATACTGAATGAAGGAAATGTAAAGAAGATCAGTGCAGCACCAGGTGGTGTAGCTGACAAGTGAGGCACCACCAGCACAGGACTAGCAAATCATGCTAATCATCAGAAGCAACATGTCTCTGCCAGCCAGGCAAGTAACTGCATCAACATCCACAAGCTCATGGTAACTGAAGATCAAACAATCTTCCATCTGAAGAGGTGACCATTTTGCTCACCACTGATGTTGCCCGATTGATGAGTGTTCCATCATTTAATCTCTCTTTATAAGTGCACCCCTCCATTCCAGGCAACATCCTGGTGAATAACTTCTGCACAAAATTGCAGAGAATTGCGAATGAGCACACTCCATCACGCGAACAGGCCTCTTCTGCAATGAATCCATCCTCAGACAACATAATCAAGGACCCAAGTCATTCCTTCCTCTCCCCTATGGGGCAGAAGATGTCAAAACATGCAGCACCAGATTCAGAAACAGCTTCTTCCCCGCTGTTATTAGATTAATAAATAAACCTCTTGTAAGCCAAAGGTATAGTCCCAATCTTCTTACCTATCTTATTGCAGCTCTTGCACTTTTTAAAATCCGCACTTTCTCTGTAGATGTAATACTATAATGCTGAAACACTATTTTCTGCACTCTAGTAATTTTCTTTTTCAACTACCTGTTGTCCTTGCATATGGCTCGATTGTATTCCTGGATAGTATGATTTGCCTGAATAGCAAGCAAACAATGTTTTTCACTGCATCTCAGTATAGGTGATGATAATAAACAAACACCAATAATTATATATTACAATAATCATTATAAGCCCACAGATGCTCAGAGCTATCCAGAACTGTATATCCTCCCAGTTCCTCCATCTTCAATGTATCTATGCTGATGACTCTTTACACACTCTTTACGGTGATGAAACAAACTACAGAGCGGAGGTGCAGAATCTGGCGGACTGGTGCTCTGGTAACAACCTGTCCCTAAATACCACCAAGACCAAGGAGCTGATCATCAACTTCCGTAGGTCACACAACGGGGAATACGCCCCGATCTTTATCAACAGGGACAGTGTGGAGAGAGTATCCAGCTTCAAGTTTCTGGGCACTCACATTTCGGAGGACCTAACATGGTCCAATAACACTGCTGCGCTGGTCACGAAGGCACAGCAACGACTGTTCTACCTAAGAACACTGAAAAAGTCTGGTTAACCCCAACAGCTGCTGACGACATTCTATCGCTGCACCATACAGAGCATCCTAACACATGGCATCCCTGTGTGGTATCTCAGCTGCACGGAGGCAGAGAGGAAAGCTCTTCAGCGGGTAGTCCATAGAGCTCAGAGGACTATCGGTACACAGCTACCAGCCTTGGAGGGCATCTACAACACACGATGCCTCAGAAAAGCCACCAGCATCCACAAAGACTCTTCACACCCCTGCAATAGTCTGTTCGAACTTCTACCATCAGGCAGACGATACAAGGCCTTCTACGCCCGCACCTCCAGACTCAGGAACAGCTTCATCCCCAGAGCCGTAGCTGCTATGAACCGGTCCTGCTGAGTCGGATGGTCACATTGCACAGTGAACCGGCACAGATCTACTTGCACTTTATTCTGGTTTAAAACTGTTCTAATTTGTTTCATTGGGTTGTTTAAATGAATACTGACTAGCTAATTAATTTATTGCATCGTATGGGAGGCGCATTCCCAATCTCGTTGTAGCCCTGTACAATGACAATAAAGATATATTGTATTGTATTGTATTGTGTCGCTGAAAGATCTTACTTTCTCCTTGTCCATGGATTCTCCTCCTCCATGGTTGTCAGACAACTCATCTCATACCTTGTACCTCTGACAGTGGAAAAAGATGATAATGTCCTCTGAATTTATATCACTTTGTACTCCTCAACGTCAGCTATCCTTGTGATCTTGTCAACTTTGTTTAAAACCCTGCAGCATACTATTCCATGATTTAATAACCTGCTGCACTGGAGCTAATTAAAGTTCAATACTTGCAGCATCGAGTCTACGTCCTTCTCTATATATATAGACACATAGTCCTATTTAATCACAATTCATTTCAAATATTTAATGATATCTTCCACACATATTTTTTTCAGAATATTCAATCTTCTTCTCAAGCTTACATTTCTCCAGGGGTACAGACTTAGTTCTTGAAAGTTTTGTTGCAAATTATCCTTCCTGGTTGAACCATCTATTTTTCTCTCTGTCTCTACAATATTTTTTTAAATCATAAACTAACATTCAAACAAAATGAAATCTTTTAAAATAATTTTCTTCTTGTTTTTTTCAGAGTGCCGTCCATGCGATTAATTTTCAATTCTGAGAGAGTTTTGATTGTCTGGTGATCTGAATTTCTACTCAAGCTATTTTCCAGGCTTTTTTTTAGAGCCACAATGTTCACCAATGGATGTGTTGAAAAACTGGATAGACAATAGACAATAGACAATAGGTGCAGGAGTAGGCCATTCAGCCCTTCGAGCCAGCACCGCCATTCAATGCGATCATGGCTGATCACTCTCAATCAGTACCCCGTTCCTGCCTTCTCCCCATACCCCCTCACTCCGCTATCCTTAAGAGCTCTATCCAGCTCTCTCTTGAAAGCATCCAACGAACTGACCTCCACTGCCTTCTGAGGCAGAGAATTCCACACCTTCACCACTCTCTGACTGAAAAAGTTCTTCCTCATCTCCGTTCTAAATGGCCTACCCCTTATTCTTAAACTGTGGCCCCTTGTTCTGGACTCCCCCAACATTGGGAACATGTTTCCTGCCTCTAATGTGTCCAATCCCCTAATTATCTTATATGTTTCAATAAGATCCCCCCTCATCCTTCTAATCCTAGAGAAGCACTGAAGTCTTGTACAACCCAAGTATGAGAATTAGATTATCTTCTCCATTTGGGTACCTCATATTGTTTGTATTGTACAATAGCGTGTCAGTGACCTTTGTGCACTGTACCATTACAAGGACCATTGAGTTCAAATCCTACCACGGCAGCTCAGGAATTTAAATTCAAGTCATTAAATAAACCACAAAAACAGTTTTTTCAAAGCTTGTCTTAGAAACTGTATCCATGAGCCTACTGAGTTGTCATAAAAACTGGTCCTACTGTGAAGAAAATCTGCCATGTTTGCCAATCTGTGACAAAAATAAATGTTAAAATTACTTCTCATGTCTGATGATACCTCTCTCTGAATAAACGCAGAGCTTCTTTCCTGCACTTTTATTTTAATGCAAAATTGTGAACCTATTATAAATATATTTCTGCTGTCACTACATCTATTATTCAGATGAGTTATTTCTTCACTGATGCATTGAAGTACAGGTAATGACCGAGGTCAAGTGCCCAGTATCTTTTAAACAGACACCACTTGGTTGGAATCTAGTCTGAAAAAGGGTCAGCTGGCTTCACTGATTAACTCTCAGCATCTCACTGATCTCATTGCATGTCTTTCTAAGTAACCCAAGATAATTACCAACCATTTAAAAAACCTGTTAGCTATTCATGGGTAAATTATTAATCTTCCTTCAATTATTTCTAAATGATAACAGGGCCTTCTCTAGAATATTTGGAAGGAGTAATGATATAATTATATTGCTTGCTCCACATGGGAACAATTTACTCACCACATTCTTCTGCTCTGTCTCCCATTACTATTTAACACGTTTCTTCTTTAAATACTTTGCTAACTTCCTCTTAAATGCTGATTTACTTGGTTTTAATAGCCATGCCTAGTATGTTAATAGATTGCTGCATAAATAAGCCTTTCCTAACAATCCAGTTTTTTACGGCTAGTGTTGTTCCTAATTTTACATCCACTACCTAGAGCTTTCTCTATTTGCCTGTGTAAATTGTCTCAAAATTTTGAACAATTTCATTTTCCCTGATGCCAATGAATAGCATCTTAATCCTTGTATAATTAATATTATTCTGTTGCAAAACATTCCTATTGAATCTCAGCTGCACCTTCTCTGCGACCCATCACCACCTTGGTTACTATCTATTCATCTCTTCCTACCGGATTTATTTGCCAATCACCCCCCCTCACCTGAATTCATCTGTCACTTGCCAGTTCTTGTACCACCCCTTCCCCCCATCTCTCTCTACCAGCTATTTCCCCTTTCTTCCATCAGTTTGAAGATGGGTTTTAACCCAAAACATTGTATGTCCATTTCCCTCCACAGATGCTGCCTAACCTGCTGGGTTCCACCAGTAGTTTGTTTTTTAATCAAGATTCCAGCATCTGCAGTCTCTTGTATCTCCTATAAACCCTTAACTCGTTTGACATTCCTATGGCTTATGCCAGCTTTCATTTAAATTGCTTAATAGTTGCCCAACTTGTCTGAATGTAAAGGGCCTCAATATTTAAAAAAGACGTAGGGTGGAATTCTTGCCAATATTTATTTTCGAACCAAAGGACTCTATCTCGTAAACCATCTTACAGCTTTTTGTGTTAACAAATTGGTTTTCAGGGTTGACGCCATAACAATCATGATGACACTTTATAAGTATTTTGACTACAAAGTAAAGTGCTTTGGAACACTTTGAAAATATTGAAAATGGGAGTTAGCTAAGTTCATTTTCCTCTTACATTTTTAGTGCTGAATTACATTTGCCATATATCTACCATTACTGCCCGTACCCTAGGCATGACCACCACACTGTAACTTCTGCTTATGACCTCCTCAGGCTCCCGGATGATCCTGGGGTCATCCAGCAGCAGCTCCAGCTCCCTATCACAGTCGGTAAGGAGCTGGATGCACCTTCCAGGTGTAGCCCTCAGGGACACTGGAAATTTCCCTGACTTTCCACATCCTGCAGGAGGCACATACCACAGCTCCAGCTGTCATCTCTGCTGTGCTGGACAAAGGAAGATTTACGAAAGAAAGAAAAAAAATCAGACTGTATCTTATCCCATCATCACCTTCTGTGCCGAAGCCTCTCAAGTCATAGTTTTACACTAACCCTCCACACGATATTTCACCTCCACATGGCAGCTCCCAACAGGCTGTTCTACTAGTATATGTGTTCTTTTTTATACACCCACTATGAGCTATCACTCCAGGATGCTAACTGCTTTCAATTGCAAAACTGAATCTCCTACTTAAGTGCCCGTCTAAATGTTTCTGGAACATAGTGACTCTACCTACCTCCTCCTCCAGCAGCATGCTCCAGATATTAACCACTCTCTGTATACAAAAAACTTTGCTTTCAGATCCTCTTTGGAACTCCTTCTCATCTTTAAACTATGCCCTCTTGATTTCAATACAGCCATCAGGGGAAAAAGATTTTGAATATATAACTTTCTATGCTTCTTGAATCTTTACATAATTCAATCAAGTCACCTCTCAGCTCCTTCTTTCCAGGAAAAATAAGCCCAACCTATCCGATCTTTCCCCATAACTAAAATACTCCAATCCAGGCAGCATCTCAGTGAATCTGCTTTGCATTCTCTCCACTGTAACTACATCCTTCTTAAGACTGGTGACCAGAACTGTACACAATAACTCCGTTCAGTTCATCAAGTGTTTTATAAATTTGCAATATAAAATCTCAAAGTTTATATTCTGTGCCCCAACTTATGAAGGCAAGAATATTATATATCCTTTTTACCACACTCTTGATCACTTGTTGCCACTTTCAAGGGACCATGAATGTGGACACTAAGCTCCCTTTGTTCATCAATATTCCTTGGTGCCCCTCATTTACTGTATTCATTCTGTTTGACATCTCAATGTGCAAGAACCTCACACTTGTCAGGATTAAATTCCATCTATTAATGCTCTGCCCAGCTTTCCATCTGATTTATATCCCTTTGTAGCCTTAGACAAATGTCCTCATTATCCAGAAATCCCCCAACATTGGTATCATCTACAAAATTACTAATCATACATTCACATCCAAGTTATTAATATATATTACAAACAACAAACATCAATAGTCCCAGCATTGACCACTAGCCCAGACTTCCAATCAGAAAAGCATTCTTCCACCACCTTCCTCTGCCTCCTAAAACCAAGACAATTTTTGAAACAATTATCCAGCTTGCTGTGAATTCCACACACCTTAACCATCTGGACCAGCCTACCATGCAGGACCTTCTCAAATGCCTCGTTAAAGTCCATATAGTCAATATCAACTGTCCTGTCTTCATCAATCTTCTTAGTTACCTATCCAAAAATCTCAATCAAATAAGTGAGGATTTCCCACATTAAGCCATGATGACTATCTTTGATCAGCCCCTTCCTTTCCAAATGTACATAAATTCCAATACTTTCTTGATCATTTATGTAAAACTCACCAGCCTATTGTTACCTGCCTTATCCCTCCTGCCCTTCTTAAACAAAATAACATTAGCTATTCTCCAGTTTTCGGCATCTATGACTAACAATTTGCAAAAGTCTCCATCAGAATCCAGCTACCTCCTCCCTGATGTGTCCCATGATGCCTAATGCCTACTCCTTCTTAAAATTGACCTGTTCCAGATTATCCACATACCCCTTCCATAACTCACTGTATTCCATATCCTTTTCCTTGGTAAATACAGATGAGAAGTATTTGTTTAGGACCTTGCCCACAATCCTTAGATCCACAGAGAGAATATCCCATTGATCCCTAAGTGGATCCCACTCTTTCCCTGGCTGCCCTCTTGCTTCTGATATTCTTATAAAATGCCTTGGGATTCTCCTTAATTTTACTTGCCAGGGATATTTTATAGCCCCCTTCTGCCCGTCAAATTGATTTCTTAAATTTTCTCACTACTCATTCTATGTTCCCCAAAAGACTCCCTCAATCCCAAACACATCTGCCATTTATTTTCTTTTTCCCTGATCAAACCTTCAATATTGCTTTACCCCCTATGTATTCTACCCTGAAGTTTGCTGGCCCTCTAATTTGGTATCATTTCCGCTATGTGAAATTATGAACATGAATACCAAGAATATCTGTGCAAATTTCCCCGAATAGCCACTGTTTTGCATTCTAATATTTTGACTATTATTCCATTGGAAAAAAACTAGCTATATTCAATTTGTGCTTCTAAATGTGCTTGCTATAGATTAGTTTTCTAGATGTGACTGACTCAGAAGTAAAGACAAAGCCTTTGGCTGCAAAGGCTTAATTAGAGCCTCAATAAAAGCTTACCAGCAAACATTCGTATCACAAGAACTGGAAGTTATCATCCTTTCAAAGCACTGAATGGAGCTAATTTCAAGATAAGCGCTGCCTCCCAGTGAGCTTGACTGGCAACACCACCAGCCTGCCCTTAATTCTCAAAGATAGCACTAAAAAAGGCAGAGACAAGTTTTGAAATGCTAGATGGCAGAAAGAAAATGGTCCTAACAGTATTGTGGGTATACTCACACCTCACGGACGGCAGCTGTTCAAGAATGTAGCTCACCACCACTTCTCAAGGGCAACTACAAAATGGGCAATAAAATGCTATCTCAGCCTGCGATACCCACATCCTTGAATGAATAACATTTTAAAAAAGCATGTTCAAGTACAGAGATCTACTGGAAATCATATACGTCCTTAGTTCAACTTATTCAATGTTTTTAGTTTGGATCATTTCACATATAAGACTTCCCCTTCTGATGTAGGGTCTCAACCCAAAAGGGTCGCCCATTCCTTCTCCCCAGAGTTGCTCCGGAATTTTGTGCCTATCTTCTCTATAGGTTGTATCATTTGATCAGACTTTCTTAATCTACAGTATATGTTTCAGTAGAGTAAAACCGTTTAATGGTTCAGAATAAATCTAGTTTCAGTCTTAATAAAGCTATTTGGTGCCAATGATAAGCAAATGTTATTGGTGTATTTCTGGATTAAACTGCTGTATATGTAGGTACAGTACAAACCCCACAAAAATAAGATATGGAACTGCTTGGCAGGATAACAGACACCAGTGATTACCAAAATATATTTAAATGATCCCAAATTCATAACTTAGCAAAAATGTTCTGAAATTCCAAAAATGCTGCATATATGCTGTACATAGAGATCCCAATCTCTTGCCTGATAAACATGTTTTGCAATTTAATTAGGCTCAAACAGAATAATCAATCCTACCAGTTATGCGCAATGAGATTTAAGAAAAAATAGCTGTTTTCTCAATTCTTTAAAAGTAGTTCCCCAACTTGCAATAAAGCTGTTTTATTCCCGTGGTATATATCATTAAAAACTACTGATAGTAATTGTATCTTTGTTTTCACTTCAGACAATTTTGTGGGTTGGTATGAATCCTGAAATTCATAAAGGTTTATATATGCTGGTAAATGCTAAAACACACGTGAAATCTAAGATTGAGTGAAGTATATTAATAAGATTAGTAGGAACAATTTTGAAGACGCAGATGGAAGATGTGTTCTGATGAGAGGTTTTTGACCAAAACAGTAGCTCTGTTTCTCTTCCCGCAGATCCAGCCTGACCCGCTGAGTGTTTCCTGCATTTTCTGCATTCATTTTAGGTGGACGATAGGATGCCAATGAGTGATTTATCGCGCCAATGAGGCAAAAGTACTGTAAACTCATCATGAGTTTCAAGGTGATTAAGAATATGACCACAACTGTGAATTGAGCTATCAGAACAGCCTGGTTAAGTTTGTAATAAATGTATAAAATGTGATACACCCAAGATCCCTCTGAATATCAATACTGCTAAGGGTCTTGCCATTAATTCTATGATTTCCCTTTACATTCAACCTCCAAACTGCAATACCTCACACTTGCTTGGATTAAACTCCACCTGCCCATTTCTGTTGATGATCAACATCCAGCTGTAGACTTTAACAGCCTTCCTCATAGTACGTGACCCCAGCAATCTGGATGTCATCTGCAAACTTGCTAACCAATTCACTTACATTTAAATCCATTTCCGCCACCTCCAACAGGATCCCACTACTGGCCACATCTTCCCATCTCCAACCCTTTCTGCTTTCCGCAGAGACCGTTCCCTCCATAACTCCCTGGCCCACTCGTCTCTTCCCATCCAAACTACCCCCTCCCCAGGTACTTTCTCCTGCAACCGCAGGAGATGCAACACCTGTCCCTTTACCTCCCCCCTCGACTCCATCCAAGGACCCAAACAGTCTTTCCAGGTGAGGCAGAGGTTCACCTGCACCTCCTCCAACTTCATCTATTGTATCTGCTGTTCCAGATGTCAACTTCTCTACATCGGTGAGACCAATAGACAATAGACAATAGGTGCAGGAGTAGGCCATTCAGCCCTTCGAGCCAGCACCACCATTCAATGTGATCATGGCTGATCATTCTCAATCAGTACCCCGTTCCTGCCTTCTCCCCATACCCCCTGACTCCGCTATCCTTAAGAGCTCTATCTAGCTCTCTCTTGAAAGTATTCAGAGAACTGGCCTCCACTGCCTTCTGAGGCAGAGAATTCCACAGATTTATAACTCTCTGACTGAAAATGTTTTTCCTCATCTCTGTTCTAAATGGCCTACCCCTTATTCTTAATCTATGGCCCCTGGTTCTGGACTCCCCCAACATTGGGAACATGTTTCCTGCCTCTAACGTGTCCAACCCCTTAATAATCTTATATGTTTCAATAATATCCCCTCTCATCCTTCTAAATTTCAGTGTATACAAACCTAGTCGCTCCAGTCTTTCAACATACGACAGTCCCGCCATTCCTGGAATTAACCTAGTAAACCTACGTTGCACGCCCTCAATAGCAAGAATATCCTTCCTCAAATTTGGAGACCAAAACTGCACACAGTACTCCAGGTGCAGTCTCACTAGCGCCCTGTACAACTGTAGCAGGACCTCTTTGCTCCTATAGTCAACTCCTCTTGTTATGAAGGCCAACTTTACATTGGCTTTCTTCACTGCCTGCTGTACCTGCATGCTTCCTTTCAGTGACTGATGCACTAAGACACCCAGATCTCGTTGTATGTCCCCTTTTCCTAACTTGACACCATTCAGATAATAATCTGCCTTCCTATTCTTAACACCAAAGTGGATAACCTCACACTTATCCACATTAAACTGCATCTGTCATGCATCCGCCCACTCACACAGACTGTCCAAGTCACCCTGCAACGTCATAGCATCTTCCTCACAGTTCACACTGCCACCCAGCTTTGTGTCATCTGCAAATTTGCTAATGTTACTTTTAATCCCTTCATCATAGCATCTTCCTCACAGTTCACACTGCCACCCAGCTTTGTGTCATCTGCAAATTTGCTAATGTTACTTTTAATCCCTTCATCCAAGTCATTAATGTATATTGTAAATAGCTGCGGTCCCAGCACCGAGCCTTGCGGTACCCCACTAGTCACTGCCTGCTATTCTGAAAGGGACCCATTTATCCCCACTCTTTGCTTTCTGTCTGCCAACCAATTTTCTATCCATGTCAGTACCCTACCCCCATGTGCTCTAATTTTGCACACTAATCTCCTATGTGGGACCTTGTCGAAGGCTTTCTGAAAGTCAAGGTACACCACATCCACCGGCTCTCCATTTTCCTAGTTACATCCTCAAAAAATTCCAGAAGATTAGTCAAGCATGATTTCCCCTTTGTAAATCCATGCTGCCTCGGAACGATCCTGTTACTGCTATCCAAATGCTCCGCAATTTCGTCTTTTATAATTGACTCCAGCATCTT
The DNA here is from genome assembly GCF_053455715.1 of Rhinoraja longicauda. Lineage (NCBI taxonomy): Eukaryota > Metazoa > Chordata > Chondrichthyes > Rajiformes > Arhynchobatidae > Rhinoraja > Rhinoraja longicauda. The sequence goes on along the minus strand of NC_135969.1, from coordinate 23,095,761 downwards.
CCCCACCACTGATGTCAGGCTAACTGGTCTATAATTTCCTGTTTTCTCTCTCCCTCCTTTCTTAAAAAGTAGGGACCAAACACAGCTCGGCGATCGTTTCGTTCAACACCTTCGCTCAGATCGCCTTAACCAACTTGATCTCCTGGTGGCTCAGCACTTCAACTCCCCCTCCCATTCCCAGTCTGACCTTTCTGTCATGGGCCTCCTCCATTGTCATAGTGAGGCCCAGCGCAAATTGGAGAAACAGCAAATCATATTCCGCTTGGGCAGTTTACTCCCCAGCGGTATGAACATTGACCTCTAACTTCAGATAGTTTCCCCTCCCTCTTCCCCCTTCCCAGTTCTCCCACTAGTCCTCCTGTCTCCTACTACATCCTATCTTTGTCCCGCCCCCTCCCCTGACATCAGTCTGAAGAAGGGTCTCGACCCAAAACGTCACCCATTCCTTCTCTCCCGAGATGCTGCCTGACCCGCTGAGTTACCCAGCATTTTGTGTCTACCTTACATTTAAATCCAGTCATTTATTTATATCACAAAACAATAGAGGTCCCAACACAGATCCCTGCAGGACTTCTCTGGTCACAGACCTCCAGCATGAATATTGTCCTTCCACCACAACACAGTAAGCGGGTTTTGAATCCATTCCAGAGCGTTTTCCACGAAACCTAACTGACCAGCACACTGTCAATGGCATTGCCCTTCAGATGATAATAAACACTCTTCTGGTTGGACACAAAAAGATCCTAATTTTTTTAATGAACCAGGTGCTATCCTTGGTGTCCTCTGAATCACAGAACAGTTACAGCAGAGCCCGTCAATTCCATACCTGAGGAACAGCTATCCACATTGTCCCCACTTCTCCCCACTTCTCTCTATTGACTTGCAAATTCATTGCATCCAATATTTATCCAGCTCTTTTGATGCCACAATTCAGACTGCCTCCCTTGGCAGTGTATTCTGGGCCCTCAGCTTTTTTGACACACTAACTAGTTTGATGCTATTTCTGGTACTTTTGCCAATCACCATCATTTTACGTCCTTTAGTTCCTGCCCTTTCCTGCAAATGGAACTATTTTTCTCATCCAATCTCTCCATGCCTTTAAATATCTGTACCAAATCCCTACACGACCACCTCTGTTCCAAGAAGACCATCCCCAGCTTCTGCAGTCAATTTACACATAACTGAAGTCCCTCATCATTTCAGTAAATCTCTTTAGCACCTCTCTACAGCTTTCTACATATTTTACAACGTGTGACAACCAGAACTGAGTACAATACTCCAGTGTTTTATAAGGCTCATCATAAATTCCTTGCTCTTGCACTGTTTGCTTCTATTTATAAAGCCCAGGAATCTGTTTTTTTTTAAAACAAATTTCTCTATGCCCCGCCACTTCAATGTTACAGAAAGTTTAGAGGTAAGTTAAAAATGGAAATAAGTGGGGAAAAAAGAGATTATAAGAATAAACTTGTGGTACACATTTAAAAAAATCCCAAAATATTCCATGACCTGTGAACATGAAATGAAATGGGCGAGGAGTGTTGGGGTGATAGGGAAGCTTACTCAGAAGGGAGGCAATCAAAAGGCAAAAAACCTCCATTAAGTCTACGCGACTGCTAATTTTTTTCCTGTTTGTTGATTCTTAAACTCTTCCAATTCCAAGGTTAAAGTAACTTGTTGTGGACTGGAATTTAGCAAGTGGTTTAACCCTGCACCCATTTTAAATAAGGGTGTAGCATTTGCAATTTCCAAGCTCTCAAACACCACTGTAGATAGAGTCATAATCACATAGTCATACAGCATGGAAAGTGGCCTTTTGGCCTAACTCGTCCATGCCAACCGTTTGCCTGCGTTTGACTTCTCTTAACAATGTACCTGTCCAAATGACTTTTACATGTGTTATTGCACTTGCCTTAACTGTTTCCACTGGCAGCTCATTCCATATATCCACCATCAGATTCCTATTAAATCTTCCCCCTCCCACCTTAAAACTATGCCCTCTAGTTCGTGCTTCCCTCAGCATGGGAAAAAGACTTTGTGGATTCACCTGTGCTATTCCCCTCATGATTTTATACACCCCTCTAAGATCACCTCTCAGTCTCCTGCCCTCAAGGAATATAGTCCTAGTATGCTCAACTTCTCCTATAACTCAGTGTCACGTGTCCTGGCAACATCCTCAAAAAGCTTTTCTCCACTCTTTCCAGCTTAATGACATATTTCTCATACCAGAGTGCCCAAAGCCAAACACAATAGTCCAAACAAAAGAACACAAAGTGCTGGAGTAACTCAGCGAGGCAAGCAGCATCTCTGAAGTACCTGTATAGGCAAAGTTTCGGGTCAGTACACTTCTTCAGATTGCTACTCCACCACTTGGTGTCCTGGTGTAAACCAGCATCTGCAGTTCCTTGTTTCTGTAATACTACAGACATTTGGACAAGGCGTCTGCACATTCCATCCATGCTTCCAGTTGCAACCGAAGGTTCATCCTGTCAGGACCCTGCCTTTCCTGAGTGGAGCAAGAGCGGCTACTCACCTTCCACCCCACCAGTCTTGACAAACAATGGATCATCCTTCTCAATGTCCAATCACTGGGGTGAGAAAGGTTTTTATTATCTTGGCTGCTTTCCTGAGGCAGCATGAAATATAGATGGAGTTAATGGTGGGGCGTCTGGCCTGTGTGATGAACTAGGCTACATCGGCAACTCTCTGCAATTTGCAGTGGTCTTGGGCAGAGCTGTTCCCAACCTGTGAGGCAACCTGACAATATGCTTTCTATGATGTATTTGTAGAGGTTTGTAAGAGTCATTGGAGAAATGCCAAATTCCTCAGTCTCCTGAGGAAGTAGATGTGATGATATGCCTTCTTGGCTGTTGCATCAATGTGGTTGGTCCACGAAAGATCAATGGTAATATTTCTACACCAAGGAAATAGAAGCTCTCAATCATTTCCATTGCAGCAACACTGATACTGATTGTGGCATGTACACCACCAAGCTTCCTGGTTAATGACTAGTTCCTTCATCTTGCTGACATTGAGGGAGAGGTTTTTGTCCTAACATTGTGCAACTATCTCCTTTCTATACTCCATCTGATCATTGTTTATGATTCAACCCACCAGAATAAGTAATGAGAAGTTAAAGATGTCTGTGAACACCTCTGCCTGCTGGTCCACACTGGTGCCAAGGGCACGTCCAAGGACTCCACCCAGGTCTGTTGCTTTCTGTGGATTCATTCTCAGGACGATCAATGTTATGTCTGCCACAGTAACCTTTGGTACAGGCACACTCAAAAATGATGGGACAGGTGATGTTCCTCTACCAACCTTTGGTTCAAAGCAAGCATAGAATGTTTCAGCTCTTTGGGGGGTGACCTGTTGTTGTCATTGGCACTGCTCCCCTTTGCTTTGTAGTCCATTATAGCATGCAAGCCTTGCCATAATCTATGGGTATCCATGGAGCCTTGGGACTCCAGCTCGGTCCGGAATTCCCTCTTGGCATCATTACTGGCTCTGCGAAGGCTGTAGATATATTTCTTGTGCTACTACATTCAGATGTCATTGACACCTATCTTGGTGAGACTAATATAAAGGGCCTATTTAGTTCCTCAGCCATGCCCTCTGTCTCCATAAATATGTATTCCTATGATCTCCGATCACCCACCTCTCCTCTTATTGTTTACAGCCCTATAGAATATTCGTGGACTTGTTTGTACTACTAGTCTTTTCTCGTGATCTCTCTTTGCCTCTCACTTCTGCTTTTACTTTATCTTCTAAACATTTTGGTAATTAACATGTTTCTTGTGTTGACAAGCTGACATTGGTCTTAAGCTCTTATTACTTGCTTGTCATTTATCATAATTAGCTCTTTTAATTTTACTCCTCTACCCCCTTGCGGGAATGTTTCTAGACTGTAGCCGAAACACCTCCCCTTTAATGTCTTCTCAATGTTCAATTACACTTTTGCCTACCAAGCTTTGATTACCTGACCAGATCAGTTCCAAAACCATTGAAACTGATCCTTGTCCAAGTGACAATTGTCCGAGCATGATAACAAAGTTATTCCATAGTTATTCTAAACCATATGATATTATGATCATTGTTTCCTAGCTGCATCCCATCTCCACAACCCCTACCTCTCACCCCTAGCATAAAATATTTGACATCTCATGCACTTCCTTATTTTCAAGTCTTGGTTTCAAAGGGAGTATATGTGTACTACCTTCCTTTTTAAATAATGGTGAAAGCTTTTACAATCTGTTTTTATTTTTCTTAGTAGTTTACTCTGATTTTCTATTTTCACTGCCTTTCAGCTTTTTGAACACCTTTTGCTGCTTTTTAAAACTCTTAATCCTTAGACTTGGTACTCTTCTTAACAACAGTATGAACCTCAATTAATATTTTAATACCCCCTCTTATCATTTTAATTAGTGACTGATATCCCACATTTCCAGTGGAATTTTATTTCGCAGCGAAATTAATCTTCATTTAGAATTACAATGTCCAATTTTGCTTATCAAGTCATATATTTGAACCCAATTTTCCAATATGACACAGCCAACTAACCTCATGCAATGTAATTGACTTTATTTAAGTTTAAAATATTGTTTCAGTCTTCTTAGGCCCCTTCGGTCATGGCTGATCATGGGTAATGCATCCTGGTTGGCTGCTTGCTCCACATCTCAGCTAGAGCAGCGTCGCTTGTGGCTGAACAGACCGATGCGGGAGTAACAGTCTCTGTCGCATAGGTCACATTTGTATGTGATCTCTGGTCTGTTGAAGTTGCTGCGCTCCTTTCTGCGTGCCTGCTTGTCTCCCGCTGCGTTCATCAATTTCTCTTCCCCCGTTTTGAGATGTTGGTTCAGGGTACCTCTCCACCTCGTATGGTCAGCTGCAAGGCTCTCCCAGGACTCCACATCGATGTCGAGAACCTTCAAATCTCTCTTGCAGACATCCTTGTAACGTAGCTGGGGGCGGCCGATGGTTCTCCTCCCAGATGTTAGCCCTCCGTAGAGGATGTTTTTTGGAATACGGCCATCCTCCATGTGGTGGACATGGCCCAGCCTCCGCAGCCTACGCTGCCTGAGTAGAGTGTACATACTCGAAAGGCCAGCGCGAGACAGAATCTCGGCATTGGACACTGTCTTGCCAGGATATACCCAGGATACGGCGGATGCTTCTAAGGTGGAAGGTGTTGAGTCTTCTCTCCAGTCTGGCTTATGTAGTCCATGTCTCACTGCCGTACAGCAGCGTGCTGTTGACACAGGCGTTGTAGACTGCTATCTTTGTCTTCACTGTCAGCTTCGGATTGGTCCACACTCGAGTTGTGAGGCGAGCGAGAGTTGTAGCTGCCTTCCCGATCCTCTTGTCAATCTCTGTGTCCAAGGAGAGGTTGCAAGACTACTTTACTGCTTCCTTTGCATGAAGTCCTCTGCCAGTGCTGGCAAGAAGGAGTTGTACTGCAGGACATGAGTGATGCCACGATCATTACCCTCTACAAGAACAAGGGCGAGAGAAGCGACTGCAACAACTACAGAGGCATCTTCCTCCTCAACATCGTCGGCAAGGTCTTTGCTCGGGTCATCTTGATCTGCCTGCAGAAGCTGGCAGAACGTGTCTACCCAGAGTCACAGTGCGGTTTCCGAGCTGGAAGGTCAACAGTAGACATGGTCTTATCCCTTCGCCAGCTCTAGGAGAAGTGCAGAGAACAGTGGATGCCCCTGTATAGTGCTTTCATTGACCTCACCAAGGTGTTTGACTTCGTCAGCAGAGATGGCCTATTCAAGGCTCTCCCAAAGATCGGCTGCCCACCAAAACTGCAGAGCATGATAGAATCCTTCCACATCAACACGATGGAGACAGTGCAGTTCAATGGCAGTTTCCCGGAGCCCTTCGACATCCGCAGTGGCATCAAACAAGGCTGCGTCCTCGCTCCCACATTCTTTGGGATTTTCTTCGCTCTGCTCCTGAAACATGCCTTCGGCACCGCAACAGAGGGGATCTACCTGCGTACTAGATCAGACGGCAGGCTCTTCAACCTCACCCGCCTCCGAGCCAAGACAAAAGTACGTGAAGCTCTCATCAGAGACATGTTGTTCGCCGATGACGCAGCAGTTGTGACCCACACCCAGCAGGAACTACAGTCATTGATGGACCGCTTCTATCGGGCTTGCAAGGATTTTGACCATCAGCCTGAAGAAGACGAACGTCCTGGGACAGGATACAGAGGCACCGCCTGTCATCACCATCGACGACAACGAACTCGATGCCGTCCATCAGTTCACATACCTCGGCTCCACCATCACCGATTGTTTCAGTAACTGTTTGGTATATTACTCTCAAATTCGTGGTATAATTCCATTTTATGATCGCTGCTCTCGAGGATACTTTACTGTGAGTTTATTAATTAACACTACTTTATAGCTTGACAATGTAATAGGTTTAAAATAGCCTATTCCGTGGTTGGAGTTTAGCAATGTACAGTCATGACTGCATTCCAAGGCTTATCCTACAAATTACTTTTAAGTTTGATTTGTCCAATATATCTGAAAATTCAAGTCCTCCAAGACTATTGTGTTATCATTGTTAAAAACGACTCTTTGTCACGATTCTATTCTATTCTACCATATTGCTGTTTTTATAGACTTGTAAACGATCCCATCCATATCGAGTCTACTTTATCCGTTGAGCCATTGCTCACTACCACCCTCATTTTATAATTGGGGAAACTGATCCTCTCTTTACATTTAGTCCATCCTTTCAGAACATTAGTTGTTGTGGAATATTTAATTTCCAACCTTTGTCACCATGGAATTATGTCACTGTAATAGCTAACAGATAAAACAGTATTTGAACTATTAATTAATCTATCCTTCTGTAAATTATTCACACATTGAGACGAAATATCCTACTTCAAATTTTACTATCTTTCCACAGCCTTACCTGATTCACCAGTGCACTCGAACTTGCTACCCCTTCTAGAAATACTTTGGTTTATGGTTAATCACATTGCTAGACTCTTCTTAGGCATTGGCTTTATTCTAAATTTGCAAATGTTTCGAACATAGAACAGCGCCCTTCGGTCCACAATGTCTGTGCCAAACATGATGCCAAGACCAACTCTTATTTGCCTGCATATAATCTATATCCCTCCATTTCTTGCATATCCATATGCTTATTTAAAAGTTTCTTAAATGCCACTATAGTGTCTTCCTCAACCACAACCCCTGCACTCACCACCCTCTGTGTAAAACACGTGCCCACATATTACCTTTAAGCTTTGCCCCTCTCACCTTAAAACTATACTATCTAGTGCCCCTTTTTCCGTCCCAGGGAAAAGGTTCTGACTGTCTATCCTCTCTATGCATAGTTTTATATATCTTCTCCCCACAAACTCCAGCATTCCAGAGAAATCAATCCAAGTCTATTAAACCTTTCCCTGTATTGGGACATTGGTTGGGGCATTGAGTATAAAGGTTGGCGAGTTATTTTCCAGCTGTATAAAAGCTTAGTGAGACCACATTTGGAGTATTGTGTGCATTTCTGGACATCGCATTACAGGATGAGGTGGCTTTGGAGTGGGTGCAGAGGTGATTTACCGAGATGTTGGTGCATTTGAGGATATTAGCTATTAAGAGGGATTGGACAAATGTGGATTGTTTTTTCTGGAGAGTCGGAAGTTGAGGGTTAATAGGGTAGATTGTAAGAGTCTTTTTCCTAAAATGGAAATTCTAGAGGGTATATTTTGAAGATGAGAGGGGGGTAGTTTAAAGGAGATTCGTGAGGCAGGTTGTTTTATAGAGAAGTGCCTGGAATGCACCTCCAGGGATGGTGGTGGAAGCAGATACAACATTCAAGAGTAATGTGTCAGTGAAGGAATGGTCTGACATTACTAATTAAAGATTATGTCGATGGGAAATGAATTTAGAGACAACTATGCACCCATGTGCCTGCCAACCTTGACCTTCTATGTGGAAGAGGTTAAAGATTTGGGAGATGCTGTTGAAGCATCAATGGCAGTGCATCTTGTAGAAAGAACTACACTGCAGTCAGGGTGCACTGTGGCCAGATGATTTGAATATTTTAGGAGGACCTTGGGAGCCAATCATGAGTTATTTTGACAAAGATTATATTGAACTTCTTGAAAATTGTCCTACAATCATCAAAGCAGGCAGAGGGTATTCTAATAAGCTCCTACCTCTGCCTTGTTGATGGTGGAAAGGGGTATTGAGGAGATGAGTCACTCACTGTAGAATAGTCAGCATTTGACTTATTCTTGCAGTCAAACTACTGACTGCAGTCATTGAGTCATAGAGTCATACATCATTCACTGTCGACGATACCTCCTCTTTTAGTGACATCTGCAAACTTATTCATTTGGAATTCTCATCCAAACCGTTGATATAGATGACAAACAGCAATGGGCTCTGCACTGATCCCCAAAGCACACCACTAGTTGTAGGCCTCCAGTCGTAAAAACAAGCTTCCACTAGAACCCTTTGCTACTTACCATGAAGACAATTCTGTATCCAGTTAGCTAGCAACCTCATCAACCTTCTTGGTTGCTTCTTTAAAAAACACAATCATATTCATGAAGCATGATCTCCCACACACAAAATCATTCTGGCTATCCCCTCAGCCTCCTTTCAGAAAGTGATAGATAACTAATATAATGAAAGTCAGCACAAGATAGTAAGCATCAGAACTGACACAAAGCACAGAATTCATTTAGCTATTAATTTTATATTCCTTCAGATTTACTTTAGAGCCTTATCAGAAATGACTTCATGAAGACACTGAATCCACAGAATACAGGGAAGTCTCTGAAATACTGAGAAAGCTTCTCATCAAAATTCAGGAACAATGTTTCATTAATTTAGGATACACTGGATTGCATGAAGACAGGTAAACTTGATTATCGGGTTTCCTTCCTGAGTAATTTCTCTCTCCTCACTCCCACTGTCCACCGTCCTCCACACACCCACCCCAACTCATTGTCTAGCCATCCCTCTGCTCACTTACCGTTGATTCTCACCATCCATTCTTCCCTCTACTCACTTATCCTTTGCTCTCAGTGCGTTTACTCATCTTCATGCACTCACTCATCACTCACTCTTACCATTAACCAACCCTCTATTCACTGGCCCCTAACTGTCACTATGCTCCCTTTACCCTCTGGCCCCTCACTCCCATTATCCATTGATCACTCTACTCACACACCCCTCATTCCACTTTCCAGCCCCCGTCCATTTAATCATCGCTCACTCTCCCCATTCATCTGTCCTTCTATGCACTCACCACTCACTCTTACCATCCACAGAATACAGGGAAGGCTTTGATATGTTCAGGAAGCTGCTCAGCAAAAGTGGGGAACAAGCTTGGATGCACTTGAATGTTAGAGGATAGATACACCTGAATATTGGGGTTCCTTACTGGATTACTGATTACTGCACTTTAAAAATTAATTACATTTGTTGGAGTAGTGGATCTTACTCATTTGATTAACTCAAATATTCAATGTGCACGATGTGCATTGAACCTAACTCTCACTATATCATAGCCTGCACTCACTCATCCCTCACCCCACTGTCCCTCCATCCCTCTACTTACTCACTCCCACCATCCATTCATCCCTCTACTCCTCACTCCCACCATCCAGTTATCCATAATCACACTCCCCCCTCACTCCCAATGTCCATCCCCCTCCACTCATTCACAGCAAATGTCCATTCCCCCCTCTGGACGCCCATCCATTACTCTCAACATCCTTCCCTCCTCCATTCACTCACCCATTGCTCACTCTTACTATCCATCCGTTCTTAACTCACTGCCCCCTCACTCTCCCCATCCAACTGTCGCTCTACACACTTGCCTCATTCTTACCATCCGTCCACCCCTCCACTCACTGCCCCCCTCACTACTACTGCAACCCCCTTGCCACTGATCTCCTACTTATATTATCACTATTCACTATGCCCATAACACTATTCCACAACATCTACATATTGAATGCCTCCCTCTCACCTCCTCCTATACTGAGCACTACCCAGTTGTATTTACTCTAACTTACTTTGATACAACTTGGTCAAACATGACACTGTCCTGGACAAAATGTGATGTCAATGTGTGGTGAGAGATGGGCATGTGTTGGCTCACTCAAAGGATTCCTTCTTACTTCAAGCTTCAAGTCTGCCCTTGTCATGGTTTTAGACAACAGATGCAGGAGTAGGCCATTTGGCCCTTCAAGCCATTCAATTTGATCATGGCTGGTCATCCACAATCAGTAACCTGTTCCTGCTTTCTCCCCATATCCTTGATTCCGTTAGCCCTAAGAGCTAAATCTAACTCTCTCTTGAATACATCCAGTGAATTGGTCTCCACTGCCTTTTCAAATGTATGCCTTGAAAAAAGTCTTCAAAATTGTCTGATTCAGTTAATCAAGTGAACTGGAGAGTTAGCTGCTCTGCAGCTCCCTGAACAGTACTGTACCATTCTCCCTGCAATTTCACTTGTAAAGTTATTCCACTAATCGGCGAAACTGTGCAGCAAAGTTAAACTTCTGAAGGGATGAGAAGATGTAACAGAAGGTGCTTAATATTCTTTGCTTTGTAAGTATTGAGGTTTGAAGCAAAAGGTTCCAGAGACTTTGATCTGTATTAACATTTTTTTTATACAGTTCAAGTCCCAGTTCTCACAAGCCCCCTCATTCGACTCAGCAGAGCTCTCATGCAGTTAGCTAACAACGACAGCTCCAAAAACACTGCCCTTCATATTCAGATTTGAAATGTCACTCAATTGTTTTTAATGGAAGTAGTTTGAACTGAGCAAAAATGTAGTGTCCTGTCGTTCAGTGTCCCAATCAATTCACTTTGGTTTGTGATAGGCAGCAGAGAGGGGAGACTGTCCAGAACATCCACAATGAGTTTAGGGAGGTAAAGAGAAAAGATAAACAGACTAAATAGAGGCAGAAGCATAGAGGAGGATTCCTACAGAGACCATGCTGAGGTAACGGGTCTGGATTTCTCTCAGAATTTCTCTCCAAACCTTTGGCAGAAACGTGTGAAAACAGCTTCTCCCTAAAAGGTCAAATTTATGGCAGCTGTGCTAGAAGAGCCTCATTATGAATCATTCCCTCATGGAAGATGATCTAAAGCCAGGTTAATGATGTAAGTTTTAAGGTGAGACTTAAAGGAGGACAGAGAGCTGGAGGGACAGAGAGGTTTATGGAGGCAAATGCAGAGCTCAGCTCTGAGGACAGCTGAGGATATAAGAGTCATTAGAAGCAGGATGATCAGTAGAAAGGAAGAATGCAGACATCCCAGAGGACTGCAGGGCAGGATCAGTTTATGACACAATATATGTAGAAGTTGCCATATTGGAGGTGAGACTGGAAACAGTAGAAATCCCGAGGCCTTGGATAATTATCAGGAAAGATGTTCTGTGACAAAAATCATGTTGACTCTCCCAGATAATCCCTGCCTTTCCAAGTGAACATAAATCCTATCCCGAAGAATTATTTCCAAACATTCCTCTACACGAGATATAAGGTACACTGGCTTGTAGTTTACTAGGTTATCCCTACCACCCTTCTTGAATATATGAACAACATTATCTACCCCAGAGAAACTGAGTTGTTCCAGCACCTCATCTGTAGCTAAAGATGATGCAAAAATTTGATTCAGAGCAACAACAATCTCCTCCTTTGCTCCTCTAACACCCTGGGATAGAATTCATCAGCCCTTGAGGATTTATGCACCATAGTGTGCATCAATGTCTCTAACACTTCCTCTTTCAGAAAACGCATATATTCCAGACCTAACTCTTTGTCCTCCCCATACTTCTCCCTGGTGAATGCTATTGTGAAGTATTCATTCAGGCCATCACACCTATCATCTGTCTCCACACAAAGACTTCCCTTTTGGTGCCTTGAGCTTTGCTAGGATGAGACTGAACTGAATGGTTCATGAGTGACATATGCTAACTCTGAAACATGTGGTATATTTATGGCATCGGTGATGAGCAGTTTTTTTCCCACTCTATCTTGCTGAGGTATTAAGCCAATGAACAGTGTAAGTAGCATTAATCAGTGGTCATATGATGAACTGGCATCAGCACATTGTACTTGCTGTCCCTGCCTTCAGGGTGCAACTCTTTTGGATGATCATCCTGGGAACTGCTGAAGGGTTGATTGCCACGTCAATTGCCTGTCAGCCTTCCAGCATTCTGGTGGAAAGCTTGACCTAGTGATTCTCCCACCAGTAACTGTCTGAAGAGGTTGAAGATGTTGAGGCTACATAAAGGTGCACTCACCTATTACCAACCACTTGCTGCTGGTGGTTTAACATAACGATTGAAGTATGTGAGGTAACTTTGCCAAGGCAACATCCACATACTGTAATATTTATTCAGAAAAACATTGATTGTCTGTAGTTTACCTGCGACATCAGTACAACTGTCATCCGCCTCTTCATTCTTTGTCTTGTTAGCCTCCTTTAGTTCGGGAACATAGAAGTCACTCTGCCGTGCCAGCGGGCACACATAGTAGATCAGCTCCCCGCGGTAGATCTCCAGACAGGGGTGAGCACACAGTTTCCGTTCCTGAAAAAGAAGAAACAATGTGTTTGGAAAAGTAGAATCACACTGAACTTCAGGTCAACATCTGCATGGATCAGATGTTGTGAGTGTGTGGTTTAAGTACTTGGCATCAGAGTACATAACACAGTGCAATGAATTGAGAATCCAACTTCGTAAGGAAGTTGCTGGATTGAGTTTTACTCTGTTCCAGATTTTCAGAACCTCCATATTCCATGGAAACACTGTTGCTAATCAAGGCACTGAAGATTATGCATGATGCTATGGAGAAGAATGCACTTATTTTCTAATTTTGCATTAATGTACATCTTGAAAGTGAACAAGATTCCAAAGTGTGTTGGTGACAGTTTTGGATCAGATCTTTTCTGACCTTGATGCAACCCTCACCCTCACCAATGGTCCAGCATTCAGTTACTGATCCTCTAACTACATACTGTAAATCAATTGCTGGCAAACATATGCGGATGATAAACCAAGCCTGAGTTAAACCTAGAATTGCACAAATCAGGAGTGCTAGACTATGATAAATATGGTTTTGGATGCAGCAGGAATTACTTGACAGAATCATAAGGCCGAAGCATTTTGGACTTTTGTGCGGTGCCTGTTGTTTGGTTGAGTGATCCAATTAATTCTCCACACTGGCTCTTTCCCTAAAGTCCTGCGAATGTTTATCCAATTCTCCCTGGATAGTTATTATAAAACCTGCTTCCATAACCCTTTCAACTAGTGCATTCATGATTGCAACAACTTTCTCTGAAAGAGTATCCTCATGTTGTCTGTAGTTTTTATTTTCTCATCGCTTGAAATGCTCAGTTTCTACTTACCAATTATTTTACCATTAGAAACACTTTCTCCTTATGTACTACATTGAAATCATTCATAATTTTAAATGCACCACTTAAATCTACTCCCAACCATCTCTGCGCTAAGAAAATTGGCCCTAAGTAACTGGACTTCCATATCTTTGGCACAATTTTAACAGATAAGGGTTAGGCCATTTAGAACTGAGATGAGGAAAAACTTTTTCAGTCAGAGAGTTGTGAATCTGTGGAATTCTCTGCCTCAGAAGACAGTGGAGGCCAATTCTCTGAATGCATTCAAGAGAGAGCTGGATAGAGCTCTTAAGGATAGCGGAATCAGGGGGTATGGGGAGAAGGCAGGAACGGGGTACTGATTGAGAATGATCAGCCATGATCACATTGAATGGCGATGCTGCCTCGAAGGGCCGAATGGCCTCCTCCTGCACCTATTGTCTATTGTCTATCACTTGCATCCTGTATTGTCTTCAGAATATAACATAATGTTGTAAATGAAGTCAAACCATGCTTTAGCAGAAAACTGCCATAAATCTGAGGTTCCATGTCTAAAAATCTTAGAGGAAAATTCCTGAAATTTCATACAGCTGGCGTATGAGCCTGACAGACACATTGGGATTTATTTATACGAAACCTCAGCCTAAATAAATGAGGAAGTATATATCTTGGGAATGTTATGTTGAAATATATACAGGAAAGTCAGACCAGGAGGGACAGAAATTTAGCCCTGGCCATAAAACACAAATAATAATTAGCACCGGGCTTCACTTCTGAAATTCATTTCCATTGAAGGCTAATTTCTGCACTCACCTGTCCCCACATCCACCTCCCTACCACTACCCCTCATCCATCCTCCATGCTTCTAGATTACACACTTAATGTAAAGGTCATTTGAAAGCAATTCATGGGTGCTAATAAGGGACATGGAGCCAGGAGCCTGGTGGTAGATGTGAGCTGAAAGGTTGACTTAAAGGGAGATTTTAAAGAAAGCCTGCGTTTCACCATATGCGTGGTTACCCTTTTCTCACTGACTGCATTAACACCATTGAATCAGTAAGCAGTGGGTTCAAGCTGCAAGCATGGTGTAATCACACATGAACAGAACTGAAGCTGTGCTACTTTCTGGCTGAAATAAATCCTTTCAGATGAGAGAAATAATGTATTTAAGAGCAGCATGAAAGTCCTTCTGATAATCTGGACAAACACCTATCCTTCAACTAACACCAAGTTATCAGGCACTGCCACATTGGTGTCTGTGGCACATTGAATGGTGCAGGTTTGCTCCCATATTTTCTTCAGAGCAATCGAGAATACATTTCATAAGTATTTCATTTGCCATAAAATGATTTATGGTGCCCTGAATTTGTGAAAGGCACTACATAAATGTTATATTTTGTATTAGTTACTTTGCATGTGTGTTTATATATTTATCGAACCAGGATTGTGCATCAGGATGTCAAAAATACATTGTCTAAAATCTGAATGCTCACACCTTTGGGATTCCTAAAATGGATCCTGAGTTTCCAGAGGCTATTCCCCTGTGCTACCAGATCCATATCCACAAATACAACAAATGTTCTATACATGTCTCATTTGTGTATTTATATAATGCAAGATTACATACAAATTACATGGGAAAACTGGCACTGGGTATACTTAAGCACAACCGTCAAAGATGTCAAAAACCAGTCCTTATGACCTGTCCCAATAAATTTAACCTCTGAAGTCCAAAGAGATCTTCAATATTAATTCTCCAACTTCTGGCAACTCATTCCTTCTTTGTCTCTATCAAAATGGACCATTCCTGCTTCTCATCCATTTGTGATTATGCCTGAGTCTTTCTCTCTCCATTAGCATATGCTGGCCTGCTTGACACATCTCAAAACACTGCTGTTAGCAGCTCACAACGTAGCAAAGAAACAAAGTTTGTTTTAGCTGCCACATTAACTCACTTGGCGTCACCCTGTCAGAGATACTCACTTTGTTTTTGCTAATTTCTCCCATACCCTCCCCAAACTTGTTTTCTCTCTTTCCCAGCTCTGATAAAGGTCTCAGATCTAAAACATTAACTGATTTTCTTTTCACAGATGCTGCCTGACCTGCTGAGTCATTTTCTGTTTTTATATTAAACATTGAGCATTTGCAAATCCTTTGACTTTCAAGAGAACTTTTGATCTGGTTGTTTATCAGGTGTGCACATTGACATCTGAAAACTTAAAAAAAGAACCTTCTAACCAATCTGTCAACTGGCAGACTGCTTGCTGAGAACTTATACAAGATGAATTCTGTTCCATTATGACAGAAAGTCAGACAGGACTCCAGTTTTTTGAGTCGCAAAATCAGAATTAAACTTAGCTCCTGATAGTGTCCTGATGGGAACTTCTGTCATTCAAAGCATTTCTAAAGCCCAGCCCAGCCAACAATAATGTGAAGACACACTTTGATTCTGCAGAACCTGGAAGAAAGCTTTATATATTGCTAGAATCTTTTCAAAGCAGTAGCATGCTCCCACCATGTATTCTCATTTCTTATTCCATATTAAAATTTATAGGCTTGAAGAAATTCAGCGCAATTACTATAAACTAACCTTTATTAATTCAATTTGCATGCTAGTCTCATTGGTGATGAGAGAAAATCAAACAAGGAGATCGTACATAAGACATTTAGGACTATTTTTACTTTTCTGTAACTAATCAGTAGTAAAATTCAACCAACCATTTTATCAATAGGAATACATTTGTGAATTCTTATTCATCAATAATCAAGTCAACAGCAAACAGCATATATTCATAAATAAAAATGAGATGTCAAATGGGCATCATTTGAACATGAGATGTCAATGAGCATCAATTTCCCCATCACCTTTTTCTCCAACTGGTTGGTCAAAATAACCCCTAAGATTTTTGTTACAACTCATGTGAGGCTGATCTTTATCTTACATTATTCTTTCAGTGTAAAATTACATACAATGCCAAGAGAAGAATGGAGGCATCTCCGACACTGATGTTTCAGACCTCATCACTATTGTTGACCTTGCCTTCAAAAACACGGGACCCACGTGCTCAATTTCCTCACTAAACAATTTTCTCTTTGCCTTAAAATCCATCTGTTTGACCAAATTTCAATCACATTTCCTAATCTTTTCTCCTATAAAGCACCTTTAGAAATTGTACGACGTGGTTCTGATACATTGGCTTCATGGAAGTAAGAAGAAGGTGAAGTTGGAAGGTTGTTTTTCAGACTGGAGGCCTGTGTGTAGTGTTGGTTCAATGCTGGGCCCATTACGGTTTGTCATCTATATCAATGATTGGGCTGAGAATGTACAAGGCATGATTAGTAAGTTTGCAGATGACACAAAAGTGAGTGGTATTGTAGATTGTGAAGATCGTTATCAAAAACTGCAGTAGGATCTTGATTGGTTGGGCAGGTGGGCTGAGGAATGGTTGATGGAATTTAATACAGAAAAATGTGACGTGTTGCAATTTGAGAAGATTAACATGCGGAGGACCTACCGAATGAATGGTAGGGCTCTGGGGAGTGTTGTAGAGCAGAGGGATCTAGGAGTGCAGGTACATAGTTTGTTGAAAGTGGCACCACAAGTACATAGGGGGTTCAAAATGTATTTTGGCACATTGGCCTTCATCAGTCAGAGTATTGAGTGTAGAAATTGGGAGGTCATATTGCGGTTATATAAGACATTGGTGTGGCCACAACTAGAGTATTGTGTTCATTTCTGGGCACCATGTTACAGGAAAGATGTTGTTAAGCTGGAAAGGGTGCAGAGAAGATTTACGAAGATGTTGCCTGGATTCGAGGTCCTGAGCTATCGGGAAAGGTAGAGCAAGCTAGGACTTTATTCCTTGGAGCGCAGGAGGATGATGGCAAGGTGAATAAAATCATGAGAGGAATAGATAGGGTAAATGCACAGAATAATTTGTCCATAGTAGGGTAATCAAGAACCAGACATAGGTTTAAGGTGAATGTGGGGGGGGGGGGGGGGGATAGAGGGGGAGAGATTTAATAGGAACCTTAGGAGCAACTTTTTTTTACACAAAGGGTGGTAACTATATGGAACGAACTGCTGGGGGAGGTAGTTGAGGCAGGTACTATCACAACATTTATAAAACATTTGCACATGGATAGGATAGGTTCATGGATAGGTAGGTTTAGAGGGATATGAGCCAAACCCAGCCAGGTGGTACTAGTGTAGATGGAGCACGTTGGTCGGCATGGTCATGTTGCTGTGACAATAGCCAGAATGTGCGGAGCGTGAAGAAGGGCTCGCCGGTGCACTTTGCGAGTCGGGAGATGGAATGAAATATATGCAGGATTCAAGGATTCGGATCAATAGAGGAAGCACATGGTGAAGAGCACAAATAACTATTTATTAAAGCAAACACACGTAAAACACAGAAACTCTATTAACTATCAATAAAGAAACAATACAAAATAACTCTTACGCCCCTCTGCGTATTCGAGTCTCCAGTCTGCACTGGCTGGCACCAGCACACACACCATGGTCCAAGCTCACTCTCTCTCCTTGGTGAAGGTCTTTCCTCTCCCCAAAGATAAAGCTCATGCTCTCATGGTAGAACCATGCATTTATATAATAATTTTATCTCTAAGAATAACAGGTGATTATGTATCAGCTATCTATTCTCCGTGGTACCATAATGGTGTGAGTTATGCATCCTATCAGACATCGAGCTAGCCTTGGATGTCTCTGGGAAAGCAAATCCTATCTCAGTGACCTCGCAGGTGTCCTCATGTTCTACTGGTCTCTGAATTAGCCCAAGCATTCTTTGAAACCATCTACTTGTTTTCCTAAGCAGGGTTCCAAATATGGTGCTGCTAAATTAGCTGACAACTCCATTTCAGCTCACAGTCTGTTTAACCCCTACATAAGAGTCGGAAGCCGGAACTCTAAATGGCAGGGAAGACAGTGGGAGCCGGTGATAGGTTGGCAGGTCATTCCATTCACATTCAGATTACATTTTATATTTGTTTTATTTCAGTTTCTTTGGAGGCACATGAGGGGTGTCATTAGTGGGCAAGGGGTGTGTTGGCGTTTTATTATCATGTGACCTCTGTTGGTCCAGAAAAATGGATAATCCAGAAAGGCTCTGGAAACAAGGGTGTCAGAAAATTGGTGTTCAACCTGTATTCTAGCAGTGCAAATATATCATATGGAATTATCCAACTACAGTCTAGTGCACATTTCTGAACTACTCTGTTGTACATATTGCAACATTTATCACTCATCTCCATTATCAAACAGCAACAAATTTCAATGAAACACAGACATGATCTTTTTCTGTCCTCACTAAATAGCAAGCCATTTCATTCTCATTCTTTCATTATGTGCACACTGTTCTTTTCTCTCCCTCCATGGTACATGCTGAACCTGTAACCTTCCCTTCAACGTAAGAATACTTTAGCATAACACTGAATGCAAGACTGCCAAGTGCCAAACCAAGTATAGCTACAGTATTTGAGTTTCACTATTCAAACACCGTAGTTTGGAAACCATTGGCTAAAGTCAAAACTCAAGTTTCAGTACATGAAACAACTGCTACATGGTTTTCCAAATGTATTTTAGTTATGCCCTATGCAATATGCTGAAATCTAATCAGGCAATGGGTTGTAATTATACATTGTACTCATTTAAATATTGCAGTGTAGCTGAAGGCAGCGTCAGTACCAATCATTCTGCTGTTGTGAGATATTAGCTTGGAAACATTGGTTTTAAAATATTCTCTTTAAATTACATTTTTGTAAAAAACAACTTGCTTAAAAAAATTGTCTTCATTAGCTCCTGAACATTTCAAAGCAATTCACATATAAAAGTAATTCATAGCTCATCGAGTGGAGGTAGCGAAACTATTTCTAGTAATTGTAACAGTATGAGGTGATATAAGTCATGCAACAAAAACATTCCATGGACGTGGCATCAATTATTAAATAATGTAATATTCTACGATATATATATATGTGTGTGTGTGTGTGTATACATAAATATATTGTACAAAAACTGCAATGCTGTAAGCACTTCCTGTTGAGTAGATGTCATACGTTTTAAGTCACATTGACGTAGGTAAGGTCCTTGCCGTTGATTAGCTGGTGGGAAAAACATTAACAATGCGAGATGAACCAAACCCCCAAATAGATGAAGGGTATTAAAAAATAAATCATGGTACAGCATAGAACCACTGCCAGCTCTTCAGGGTGACTCTCTAATTATCTACACTACAAGCTGTCCTACACCCATGTTGTTTCCCACTATAAGATACTCTTTTCCAACCACTGTGCAAAATTTTCTTGAGTCCTTCACACAATGTTATCAAACAAAATAATGAGAGCAGGCTATTGTGCAAATGAACAAAATCTTGATCTAAGAGGTAGTTTCTAAGGAGAAAGTCAATATGAAGCAGTTCGGGAGATTATGGTCTGGGAAACTGAAGATGCCGTCTCAAAACGTGACAAAGCTCAGGTGACCAAAACTGGGAGATAACGTGGGTTGTAGAAACAAGGAACTGAAGATGCTGGTTTACAAAAAATGACAGAAAGTGCTGGAGCAACTCAGCAGGTCAGGCAGCATCTCTGGAGAACATGGGAAGGTGACGTTTCGGGTCGGCACCATTCTTCAGACGGATTGTAGGGGGGGATTATGAGGGGAAAAGCTGGAAGAGCGGAGGGGGCAGGACAAAGCCTGGCAGATAATGTTGATACGGATGAGCAGGTTTTTGATAGGCAGATGGTTGGACAAAGGCCAGAGATGAAAAGATAGATGTGAGATAAAAGGATTGAAAAGCTGTGAATTGTGAAACTGTAGAAATGATTGGAGAAGGGAGGGAGAGAGGAGAAATAGGTGCAAGTCCAGGTAGGGCACAGGGGAGGGGAAGGGGAACAAGGAGGGGGGAATGTGAGTGGAGAGGAGGAGGGTTTTGTTGTCACCTAAAATTGGAGAAGATTCAATGTCCATACAATTGGGTTGTAAGAGTGTGGCCTCACTCAGGCAATGGAGGAGGCCCAGGACAGTAAGTTCAGTATGGAAATGGGAAGAAAAATTAAAGTGGCCTAGGACAGAAAGGTCAGTAAGGTGGTTTGTAAGGGTTAGAGGGAATACAGACATGAGGTAGAGGCAAGACGGTTAAATGCATGGACATAGCTAAGAATGTTAAAAGAAAAAGGTGTTGGGCAAAAGTTTCCAATGTTGGTCTGGAACTGTGGGGATGGGTGGATGAATCACTGACAGACATGGAGTCTAGCTCTGCTTGAAGCCATGCCTGCATCTGTGGAGTAGTTTATTTTCTGCAGCCACTGGTCGAAGTCACTCCTAGGTTTGGGAAGGTTCCTGAAAACCATGATAGAATGTTCTCAGACGCAGCTCGAAGTGCCTTGGTTGACCAGATAGGGAGCAGCATGGAGAGATCCTCTACTTCCAGAGCATGCAGTGAGGTGAATACCAAGTTTTAGAGGTGTTTAGCCATCAAAGGACATGAAAAGACAAGAAGTTTAATGATCTCAAAGTCATGTAGTGCAAGCACCAACAAATCCCACCTTCCAATTACTGCATCATTTGCCACTCATACTGCTCTTTGCAAAATATACTTCCCATCATTAGATCAATCATTCACATGTCCCACCATATCCACACATCATTAAATCATGGTCACATCTGCTTCTCACCACTCCCATACCCTGCCAGTTATTCAGCTATGACAGCAACATCATGTTGATACTTTGCCAGAGGCTAAGTAACACACTGTACTCACTCTTCATAGAGACAGTGACACACAATCAATGCAGCCACAGCAGACCAGCAGGAACCAGCCCAGCTTCAAGGAGTCTCCAGCCAGGAGAATAGTGTTTGCAATTAGTGACATAGCTGCCAGAGATTTGAGGTATTCTCTGTCCAAGAAGAATAGTGGCAAGAACACGGGGACTCTGTACTCTATTTCCATCAACAGACTAAGATGTATCCCAATCACATGAGGGGATATTTAGACTTTTGTGTGATGCCAAACTTGTAATTTATGTTTCTTATTGTATCTAATTTCTACACTACCGCCCTTTCATTGACAAAAAACATCTTCTTTAGTGAAGGTGGACATAAGTATTGAATTGGCATCTTTATCAATTCACAACCTCGACAAGATCAAGCTATTTTTTTGATCCTTTATTGACTTTATCCTTTTCTTGACTACCTTTTTTCTGGTTATATGATCAAGAAAGATTTTTGCTTCCCTTAAACTTTACCTTTCCATCCTTTTTCATGCACTCACTTTGTCCCTCTCATTTCCTTTTTTAGTTCCCCTGTGTACATTCTCTGCAGAAGACAAGCCAAACATTTATCTTGATATATCTCAATGTGTCAGTGAGATATAAAAACACATTCATGTTATTTTGATGACTGTGAATGGTTTAATTTGACCAATGTCCAAGTTCTACCTAATGTGGTGACTTTATAATGTTGTACATCCATCTATAACTAATACCCCACCAGGCGGCCTATTATACTGTGCAGCCATCTATGGCTAACTCCTACCTCCTCCGTGTTACATTGGACATCTGACAGATTATTATGAATATCATAGCAGTTTCCCATCCATCTTTTAATTAATACATTGGTATTGTTGCTTTCAACATCTGGTTTGTTTCCTGCTGGGGTAACCAAGAAGTTAAACTCTAAAGAAGTCACAAAATTTTGTTTTACTCTTTCTGCATTTTGTGTTGAATCCTGTTTTGCAAATTCAAGGGTAAAGGTGATGAGTGATTCTCCTGTCTGCAAAAACTGGACCCTCGACTTGCTCATTGGTAGACTACGATCTGTATGAATTGTCAACACTTCCGCCTCAATAACCATCAAAACAGGAGCAAATCAAGGTTGTGTGCTCAGTCCCCTGCTCTACTCTCTCTATTACCATAACCATGTAGTCAGACACAGCACCAAAGCTATCTTTCAATTCGCCAACGATACCACCATTTTGGACAAATAACAGATAATGATGAATCAGATTACAGGTGAGAACTTTAAAAATCTTATTGAATGGTGCCAGAACAACATTCTAGTTTTCAACGTCAGCAAGGCTGAGGAGCTTCAGTAGGGGAAAATTTTAAGTGTACGCTGACTTTGAACCTTTCATTTACCATTATGTCCTGTGGTATTTCAAGAGAAGGGAGAAGCTGTAGATAATTCCATGTTATCTACATGTTATCTGTGACCGTTCAATTATTATCTTAAACCTCAATGGTGATATTACATCTGAATATGAAATGGTAAGCAAAAAAAAAGACATGTAGTCTCATTAACACAGGGTGTTGCAGCTGGGCCTAGAAACACATAGTCCAGGAAGGAGCAAGTATCCTGTGCATCACCAGCAATTACCAGCACCGTGTTTACGCTTGTCTATTAGATGAGAACAATGCCAGACGTGGGCACCCAACCCACTTCCTCTGGTTAGAAGCATGTTGTTCAAGGGTCAGTGTGCAACAGTGAAGGGCAGTCTGAATAATTTGGCTGCACTTTAGAGATGGGAGGCATTTGACAAAACTGCACACACAGAATTAATAGAACTGACTAAAATGCATGCATTTGGGAGCAACTTTCCTTGTGGGCTGGAAATTGATTGAAAAATAAGAATTTTACTCCTCTGGGCTTGGAATTGAGCACACAGCTTTAATTATTGGATCTGAATGAAGAATTAGAGTACAGTATTTTCCCATCTATGAATGATATTAATTCAAGAGGTAGAGATTAATTAGAATAAATTTAAGCAAAAAGCGAGAAATTCACACATACAGTACAAACACATTAAGTGTGTAGGAAATACTGACGTGAATGAAGTTCATTCTGAGAAGACGTGTGAGGTCATTTCCTTCAGAATCGGTGGAAACAGAATTAATTATTTTCTTATGCTAAGAAGCTAGAAACTGCACAACAATGAAGATTTAGGTATCCGTGTACACAAATCAGTTCTTAAATTAATGCTGATAGTTCTCCCAGAATTATGATAGGAAATGTTTGGAGATAAGGAAACGCACACCAAATTAAAGACTAAAATTGCAATGGTAGGGTCACTGCGAAATGAGATAACAGAACTCACACCAGAAGGGACCTAGGGGTTGGAGATATGACAGATCCACAGAAGGTTTGCAGATTAGTAACCTCAGTTTGCAGAAGAGCCAAAGAGAATTTGGAGATTAGGAATCTCACCATGGCACAGACACAGTGAGAAAACAAAACACACGATGAATGACAGAAATACTCAGACTTTTGAGATGAGACTATTAAAGTGAGACACCTCGGAATAGATACACTAAGGGTTTTGAGGTAAAGAATTATAGTAGTTTGAAGGTAGAGGAGATCACAATATAAAAGGCACACATAAGGTTTGGCAATAAGGATACACAGCATAGAAAAGACATGCTGAGGACTTGGTGAGACGAGAGAAGACACCAGGTTCAGACACACTGAGGGCTAAAGATGAGGGAAGGCATCACTAAACAGTCACACTGAGGTATTGGTATTGGATTATTACTGTCACATGTACCAAAATATAATGAAAAACTTTCTTTTGCTTGCTATCCAATCAGATCATACCGCACACAAGGAAAATCATACTGTACACAAGTATAATGGGTAGTGCAGAAAGAGAAAAGGAAACAAAGTGCAGAATATAGTGTTACAGCTACAGAGGATTTGGATAATGAGGAATCACGGAAGAGATACATTGGGAGTGTGGAGCTGAAGGAACTCTCCATATGACAGACTAAGGACTTGGAGAACACGGCATTCAGAGCTTAGATATGAGAAAGCTCACCATGTGAAAGACACACTTATGATTTAGAGAGGAGGAATCTCATCACGAAGGGACAGACTGAGGTTTGGAGCTCAGGGAACTCTTCACAAGACGGATTAAAAGTGGGGATGGAGATTATGATGGTTTTGGCACAATTTGTGTGAGATTCACTAATTTATTTTGAATGATCTTGAGGTGGTTACCATTCGGCAAGCACACAATAGCTCAGATTTCGCTGAGGCAGCTTGCACTCTGCAGCCTGGGGAAGAGCTTCACATGTTTTGGATGCAGAGTACAATGAAGCCACAAAACTTCTACATGGTTGGTAGTTTTACTTGTGTTTCTTTTTTGATAACGAGTCAGCAGTCACTTCAGTCTGCCTCCACCATTCATACAAGAAAAGATCAATTATTTTCTCAAGAAATAAACTCTTCATATTCTTCACCTCGTTTATTATTCAAACCTCTTCAACTTGTTTTTTGCCCTTTAATTGAATGACTGCTCTGATTTTCTCCAGGTGGTTACACAACAATATCCCTCATAACTGAATGATATTATGCTTCTGGGTAATATAGAAAAGGTTAATTACATTAGAAATTATTAGGCATTATTACTAAGAATAATTAATTGAATTTTATAAATTTTAAACACAGAACATTCTGGTCACTGAAGAACTGTACATTATTCTGCATCTGGAAGCCTCATTATCTTTTAACATCTTTAAACAACCACCATTAGAAAGACCTCCGCAGGGAGATAACAACCCTACGTTTGTACATTTCCTAGCAGCCTACGCAAGTGATCCTTTTAAACAATCATCGAAAAATCCTTTTCTATAACCTTGGCTCAACCTTCATAGGACATTAAGAATTACCCTTCTTTACAAGGTAATGGAGTGCACCGATCTAAAGTGCACAGCTTCAAGGAGCCGCCTAACAATGAACACTTTAAGTATGCCCTTTGTGGTTCCCCTCTTACAAGGTGTGTTGTGGTTTGCTCATCAGAGCCCATATGTGCCTCTTAGGACTCAAGATCAGGTCACATCATGGGGTTAATTTAGACTTCTCTATTCTTTCTGTGGTGAAGCCATTTATGCAACATATTAAAACTAACAGTTTAATTAATTTTCTCAAATTCATTCTTGCTGAAATTACATTGCAAGAAACTAAAGTCCCTCTATAAATTATGTAGCTGCCCAACAGGTAATTTATCTGAATTTGCAAAGCAGAGTGCAACATAGCAAAATGACCTAAACTGGGAAAAATACTGCAGAAATAAAAATACTTGGATGCAGAGTCTGTGGGGAATGAGAGATTAAATTAGATCTGCTGCAAACAAACTGCTTATTCGGCCCAGCTGGGGAATGCCAGCAATATTCAGCAGGTCAGGCAGCATCTATGGAGATGCAGGGAGAGAAAAACAGGGTTGACATTCAGACAAAGGTCTATTGGTTCTCATTTGGAGACACATGGGACTGCAGATGCTGGAAGCTGAAGCAGAAACAAACTGCTGGAGGAACTCAGCAGGTTGAGTAGCATTTGTGGAGACAAAGGGATGGTCGCCATTTTGGATCAAGACCCTGCATTAAGATTGAGAGGTTAGAGGGGAGACAGGTGGTATGAAGAGGTGAGGGGAGGGGTGTGGCATAAAGTAGCAGGCGATAAATGGAACCAGGTGACAAGAGGACTGATGGGCAGATATTGCCAGGTTGGCTTGATACTCATTTGCAGTCTTATTTCAGATTTCAGGAGTCTTTTATTTTTTGATTTGTATTCTATGCTGGAGTTTAAACTCTACTGACCCCCATCTCACTGCTGTGCCCATTCAACCAACTCACTGTTCTCTTTCCTTTTTCCACATTCATTATATCCTTCCATGCATCATGTCCGCCAAAAGATAACTGCTGACTAACGAAGTGACTAAAAAGAATCATGTAAATTTAGTTTGTAACTTTATAAGAAAATGGAAGCAAAATTAATTTAATTTCTAATCTGAAGAGGGCAATTTAATTGTGTTGGATCAAGAGAGAGCCTTCAAGCCTCGCTGGGAACCTGGATGACCCAGTTTATCTAAGTCCAGGTTGCTGTTATATTCATCTCCACAGTGTCAGGGATCAGTGACGATTATCCAGCTAAGCACTGTCATTTTTCCCCCAGTGGTCAAAGGACCAAATACTGGAAGTTTGACTGGATAGAATATAGAAAATGCTCGAAATACCCTGAAGGCCACTCAATGTCCGCTAAGGGCTGTGGTGCGTGTCCAAGTGCAGGCTGTGCCATCACCTTTTACAGATGCTGACTGGCCAACTGCGGATTCTGGCTTTGTGTCAGAAGTCTGACAGATATTATGCGAGACCCAGGTGTACTGACTGGAACATTAGCTGTCAACACCTTCTGGATGGATTGCAAAATCGAATGTATTATTTTTTAAAAGGCCACCTTTTCTCCTTCTTTCCCCAGGCATTGTACAAGCTGGAAGGAATTTCCCTTAGGCATATGGCCATAGCGCCTAATCATAACATTGTACTCTGTTGTTTAGTGCTAACCCACCTCCAGTTCGACTTACAAATTGCAAAATGAAATTTCTCATGAAAATTCATTCACACCCTGCTGGCTAGGCACTGGAGATATATAGTGTTCCCATGGCAACTCAGATCTTCTGCTCTGATTAATTTAAATGGTCCTAGTCCCAGCCACTGACAAGCCTATGCTACAGAGAAGAGGGTGCTGTTTACACCTCTGAACAAAACAAAGGATACAATTTTAATCCGATGTCAGTGGGAAATGTAAACCATCAGATCAGCCATCTGATTCACTCTCCACTGACTTCACAGGAAATAAGGAACACATAATTTGGCAAGGGATCTGATATATCAACTCCATGAAAGACCTGCTAAGAATAAGCAGAGAATCCTGGCATCATAAGCACTCCCAGCTTCCATCCTAGTTCTATCTCTCTTCAAACAGAATCTGCTTATCCTACCACCCCATCCCCAAACTGCCCCCTGGTGGAGAACCGCAGACGACAGATCACGGTGGGGTAAGTGAGTCGGTGGACAAACTGCAGCCAGTGGAGAGATTACAGCATGGTATCAGCAAACATGATGGTGGGTGGAGGGCAGGGTAGGATAAGGAGGCAGATATCTCCCATTCTACAATCTGTACACAGACCCCCTTCTCATGATGTATGTGTCCATTGACCCAACATTGCAATCTGTGTCCTGGGTCCTCCTTCCTCTGTTCATTGGTTCTCACACAACCTCCCCGGAAACCCACAGTACATTGACTGACCCTCTTGGGATCAGACTCCTGGTACCCCCGATCTCTTTGCCAACTGACCCTCCCCACAATTATGAGCCCTGGGCTCCTGTAGCTCCCTGAACACTGACTACCACTGGACCTATGCACTAGACCTTTTTCCACACAGTCTGTGCACTGCTTTGCTTGGGATTTGTGGCCTGATCTCATTATGCTCTTGGAGCCACCCTTTCAATACCTCCCCATCACAATCTCTCCACTGACTCCAAATCGCTATCTCGGCACCCCCAAGTCCGCAGTGAAGGTCTACCAGCCTCATGCTGGGATTTCCCAGAAACAGTTGCCAATACTCTCCTGTGATCTACTCCCCTGAACACACCAGCCATGATCATTTGTGCCTGAAATCTGTCTACTGATTCCTGCACGTCCATTGCCATTGTGGAAGCTGCAGTATGACACAGGTTAAGATAGCTGTACAGCACAATGTGGAAACTGCAGTATGATAAAGGTTAGGCTAGCTGTACAGCACAGCAACCTTTAGGCATTCATTGACACACATCAATGTTCCTGATAGATATTCATTGACATACCCCAATATTTTGGGTTGGGTATTCCTTGACGCACACTACAAGGTTCTTGACATTGAAAATTAAATAAAGGATTAAATAGCATACAGGTTTACTTGTATTCGTGTTATTGCATTTGTATATTAATGTTTTGAGAACGTATTGTTATTGATGATAAGAAATTAGAAAATGCGCGCAATTTCAAGCATTTAAATCTCTATGAAACGTTGACCGATCTGATTGGAATTTCAGAGTTGTACAGTAACTGGGACTGTGCACAAGTAAATAAAGTGTGTATGGAAATGAATGGAAGTTGTCAAGAGTCCAGTTGATCAGTGATGCCACCATAATCTACTCTTTGTCTTTATCTCTCCACTGACTTTACATGACCTGCCTGCTGTCATCCCCAACATCATCTGTCCATTGACTTACCATCACGTACAGGGATCTCATTGACACCCACTGCAAATCCTTGACACCACCCTTTCCGCCCCCAAAACCAAGTGCCACCCATCTAAAATGGTGTCATGCCCCTTGCTTCTTTTAACTTCTTTTAGGTTGAGCAGGCTAGGATGATCCTTCGAGCGCAGGGGGATGAGGGGTGATCTTATAGAGGTGTACAAAAACCATAGATCGGGTAAACGCACAGAGTCTTTTGCCCAGAGTAGGGGAATTCGAGAACCAGAGGACAAAGATTTAAGGTGAGGGGGGAATAATTTAATGGAAACCTGAGGGGTAGCTTTTTTATACAAAGGGTGATGGGTGTTTAGAACAAGATGCTGGAGAAGGTAGTTGAAGCAGGTACTTTTGCAATATTTAAGAAACAGATAGGTACATATATGGGGTAAGTTTAGAGGCATTAGGGCCAAAGCAGGCAGGTGGGACTAGTGTAGATGGGGCCTGCTGGTCGGGATGGGCAAGTTGGGCTGAAGGACTGTTTCCACGCTGTATGACTCCATGACTTGGAAATTTCAAGGGACTGCTTGATTCTCTTGTTATAACCTCTGTAAACTTTTTCATCCATAATTCAGTTGCCTGACGGATAAAGTACATCAGATTTATGTGCTTGTAAATATTGTTACTTCCCAGTTAAGAAAAACTGCAATAAAAAAATCCCCATTTCCCATTTCTCACTACTCTCTCTCTCTCTCTCTCTCTCTCTCTCTCTCTCTCTCTCTCTCTCTCTCTCTCTCTCTCTCTCTCTCTCTCTCTCTCTCTCTCTCTCTCTCTCTCTCTCTCTCTCTCTCTCTCTCTCTCTCTCTCTCTCTCTCTCTCTCTCTCTCTCTCTCTCTCTCTCCTCCAATCTCATACAGCGCTCTAACCTCCCAATTATCCATGAATCAAAATATAGCCCCTTGATCATCCCCAAATTTAATTGCTCCACCACTGATAGACAATAGGTGCAGGAGTAGGCCATTCGGCCCTTCGAGCCAGCACCTCCATTCAATATGATCATGGCTGATCATTCTCAATCAGTACCCCGTTCCTGCCTTCTCCCCATACCCCCTGACTCCGCTATCCTTAAGAGCTCTATCTAGCTCTCTCTTGAATGCATTCAGAGAATTGGCCCCCACTGCCTTCTGAGGCAGAGAATTCCACAGATTCACAACTCTCTGACTGAAAAAGTTTTTCCTCATCTCTGTTCTAAATGGCCTACCCCTTATTCTAAAACTGTGGCCCCTGGTTTGGACTCCCCCAATATTGGAAACATATACATATCTTCAACTACCAAGTCCCGAAGGAATGGTGCTCTTCTTTTAAACCACTGCCTCTCTTTCCTACTTCTAGATACCTTATAATCCCTAAACATTCATTGCCTAACACTTCCTTAAGGGCATGAAAATCACTTTGATATACTTTACAATGTTATAAATGTCGAACAACTACAAATTGATGTCATTGTTCAAATAGACTCCTTCAATGCCATCGGCTAAATCTGTAATTTGGACATTTTCTTTAAAATATCTCATTCTTGTGCAGTTGGATGCTAGTTACCTTTTTGCTTCATTTAACTTTGCTCAGTCCTGCCCATTTTAAAATCTGTCCTGTTGCAATCTTTGGTGTTTTGTCCCAACTTGCCCCATTTCCACATGGACTTTAAAATCAATCAGGCTGAATCCCAGTTCAAAATTACACATCATTAACCAGCATCTCTCTTCTACAACTCTCAGTTTAAAAATAGACTCAACAAAATATTACCAAAATAGTTTCTTCAACTGAGATACTTGAGGATCTACTTCTCATCTCATGCTTCTGCACGATGTACATGACAATACAAATGTTTAGTAAAGGGCTTATAGGATACCAATCAGTTTGGGAGGTGCTGGATATCTGAATAAGTTTAAATCATATGAATGAGTTTCCTAAATCACAGCTGTGAGTTCATTTCAAAACAAAAGGGTGTAACGTTTTGTGGGTTGATTCAAAAGTTACTATGTAGATGCAGGATCTTTAAGTACCTGATGCGCTTTCTCTAGTTCTACATTAACGTTAATCCAACAGCTGCGTCACTCTGTGACCCTTTTCTAGTTGTGAGGCAGATTACTAAATCCTCACTAAATCAGATGATAAATCAATTAATCAAAAATTTCCAAACCACTGCTTCAACATCAGCTTCCCCCTCACTGATCTTTTTACTTTGTAGGTTTTACTATGATTACTAGATGAATGCAAGTGCATAAATTACAAATCTACTTACTGTTCATCCTCAGTTTAAGGTGGCATTAAATCAGGCAGTTTCTCTGATCAGCCAGTATTATTTCTGGTTCACATTGCAGATGACCAAACATTGGAAAAATTGAGCAGAGACCAAGACTTTTCAAAAGATGTTTTGATATTCTGCTGTAAGTAGCACCCCTGATGGTTCCACATTTTAAGGCTAAATCCTCTTGTGCCTCCTTAGAATCTAAACTCTTTGTTCAGTTTCTTCTCATCATGTGTGCAAGAAATCTGCTGAACCTGACTCATTGTCCCAGAGCACTCTTCTTTGTTGAACCTCTCATTTACTTTAATGCTGGATGATCGCATCAATGCTGCAGCCTCTAGTCAGCTTCTTTAACCCTAGGGTTTGTAGGCTTAAATGTGAACTGCCTTGAAGTTGAATAACATTAGATAGCTCTCACAATCCTGCCTACAGTCATTTTTGGAGGTTCGGTTTGCATGCACTGCTGCACAATTACATGATCTGTGATAAAGCCCTTTTAACCCATTTGATCCTCTCCTTCCAGGTCATCGAATTCCAGTTGTTAAGTAGGTCGAGTGTTCTATCCTCAACGATTACTATTATCGAGTCATAGAGAGATACTGAACAGAAACAGCCCCCTTGATCAACTGAGTGAGCCTGTACCAACCATCAAACACCCAATTGCATGAATCCCTTTTTATATTTACCCTACATTCTCATCAACTACCCCAGATTCTATTGCTCACCTACGCACTAGGGGAAATTTACTTACCCAATTAACCTACCAAGTTGCACATCATGTGGGAAGAAACTGGAGCATCAAGGGGAAAACCAAGCATTCATAAAGAGAATGTGCAAACTCCACACAGGCAGCTCCTGAGTTCAGGACTGATTGTGCTGTGAGGCAGTGGCTCTACTCGCTCTGCCACCTCACTGCCCCATTATGATGAATTTATTTCCAGAAGCCAATCTTCTTTTAACATAGAATACGGAGCAGTATAGCACAGGAACAAGCTATTCAGTCCACAAAGTCTGTGGCAAACATGATGCCAAGTTAATCTCCTCTGCCTGCAGGTGATCCATATTCCTCCATTTCCTGCACATCCATGTGTCGCTCTAAAAGCCATTTAAACACCACTCTCACATCTGCTACAACTAGCATCCCTGGCAGCATGATGAAGGCACACACCACCAGATTCAAGGACAGGTTCTTCCCTAATGTCATCAGACTCTTGAATAGATCTCTCACAAGCTGAGGAAAGTATTCCCGACTCCCCAATCTACCTCGTTACAGATCTTGCTTTCTTTATCAGCACCTTCACTGTAACTGTAACACTGCATCCTGCACTCTCTTTGTTATAGTCATGTATGGTTTTGATCGCATGCAAAACAAAGGTTTTCACTGTTAAACCAATACCAAAGGTCAGTAAAAGTCAACACACTAAAGGTAGTACTGGAATAAGCAATCAGCTGAACCCCAGTTACAGAGATAGAATTGTCTGACAATAACAATGCAAAGAAATTCCACTTTCTTTGGGAAGTTTCTTTGCAGTGAAAGGAGGAGATGAGATAGACATCAGAGTTCCTTCTCAATCTAGGATTTCTGTTCTTTATTTTGCAGGTAGAAAAAGAGAAGAACATTTCTATTTGGCTCAAGCTCTGGCAATTCGTATGGGAGCAGCCCTAGCTCCTTTTCAGACGTATCATGAAGTTCAGTTTGACATGCTAATTAAAAAAATACATCAAGTGAAGGTATGAAGGTCTCAACCCCACAGAAATTAGCATACTGAAGTTAACCATCTGCTGATTAATAGTCTACTCAGCAAGCAGACTGCATTCTGCTGAGATGCATTATATAACCCTAAAACACAGATGGAAGCATTGACAAAATTCATTAAGTGCCCTCAACTGAATTCTTATGCAGAGCAGGTATCATTTTAATAATAGAGTTTTAAGAATCACAAGTGAGTATAGGGACAAGGCAACAAATAATATATTTAGGAGACAGGAATATCCAGAACATTAATGCAGAGCTTTAAATATATTAAAAGCATGGGAATTGCAAAATTTAAAATGTATTGAAGGAATAGAAACATGAAATAGAATTGATCTAAATTTGCTAACATATTGAAGGCTAGAATGTGACTCATAACTAAATTATACTGCAAGATTGGTTCCCGCACATAAGCACATGCACATGTACACTTTGTAAACTAATGTGGCAGGGGGATGGGAGCATGAGCAGAGAGACAGAGGGGTGTAAAGTGAGGGTAGAAGCAATAGGTAGCAAGGTGAAAAGTAAAAGTGGCAGGCAGACAAATCCAGGGCAAAAATCAAAAAGGGCCACTTTTCAACATAATTGTATAAGGGGTAAGAGTGTTGTAAAAACAAGCCTGAAGGCTTTGTGTCTCAATGCAAGGAGCATTTGTAATAAGGTGGATGAGTTGAATGTGCAGATAGTTATTAATGAATATGATATAGTTGGGATTACGGAGACATGGCTCCAGGGTGACCAAGGCTGGGAGCTGAACATCCAGGGATATTCAATATTCAGGAGGGATAGACAGAAAGGAAAAGGAGGTGGGGTAGCGTTGCTGGTTAGAGAGAAGATTAACACAATAGAAAGGAAGGGCATTAGCTTGGAGGATGTGGAATCGATATGGGTAGAGCTGCGAAACACTAAGGGGCAGAAAACACTAGTGGGAGTTGTGTACAGGCCACCTAACAGTAGTAGTAGAGTTGGGGATGGCATCAAACAGGAAATTAGAAATGTGTGCAACAAAGGTAAAACAGTTATAATGGGTGACTTCAATCTACATATAGATTGGGTGAATCAAATTGGCAGAGATGCTGAGGAAGAGGATTTCTTGGAATGTATACGGGATAGTTTTCTCAACCAACATGTAGAGGAACCAACGAGAGAGCAGGCTATTCTAGACTGGGTATTGAGTAATGAGGAAGGGTTAGTTAGCAGTCTTGATGTGCGTGGCCCCTTGGGCAAGAGTGACCATAATATGGTTGAGTTCTTCATTAGGATGGAGAGTGGCTTAGTTAATTCAGAAACAACGGTTCTGAACTTAAAGAAAGGTAACTTTGAGGGCATGAGACGTGAATTGGCCAAGATAGACTGGCAATTGATTCTTAAAGGGTTGACGGTGGATATGCAATGGAAGGCATTTAAAGACCGCATGGATGAACTACAACAATTGTTCATTCCAGTTTGGCAAAAGAATAAATCAGGGAAGGTAGTGCATTCGTGGCTAACAAGGGAGATTAGGGATAGTATCAAAACAAAAGATGAAGCGTACAAATTAGCAAGAAAAAGCAGCCTACCAGAGGACTGGGAGAAATTCAGAGTCCAGCAGAGGAGGACAAAGGGCTTAATTAGGAAAGGGAAAATAGATTATGAAAGAAAACTGGCAGGGAACATAAAAACTGACTGCAAAAGCTTTTATAGATATGTGAAGAAAAAAAGATTAGTTAAAACAAATGTAGGTCCCTTGCAGTCAGAAACAGGTGAATTGATCATGGGGAACAAGGACATGGCAGACCAATTGAATAACTACGTTGGTTGTCTTCACTAAGGAAGACATAAATAATCTGCCGGAAATAGCAGGGGACCGGGGGTCAAATGAGATGGAGGAACTGAGTGAAATCCAGGTTAGTCGGGAAGTGGTGTAAATTGAATGGATTAAAGGCCGATAAATCCCCAGGGCCAGATAGGCTGCATCCCGGAGTGCTTAAGGAGGTAGCCCCAGAAATAGTGGATGCATTAGTGATAATTTTTCAAAACTCTTTAGATTCTGGAGTAGTTCCTGAGGATTGGAGGGTAGCTAATGTAACCCCACTTTTCAAAAAGGGAGGGAGAGAGAAAACGGGGAATTACAGACCTGTTAGCCTAACATCGGTAGTGGGGAAAATGCTAGAGTCAGTTATTTAAGATGGGACAGCAGCACATTTGGAAAGTGGTGAAATCATTGGACAAAGTCAGCATGGATTTATGAAAAGTAAATCATGTCTGACGAATCTTATAGAATTTTTTGAGGATGTAACTAGTAGAGTGGATAAGGGAGGAG
Organism: Rhinoraja longicauda; assembly: GCF_053455715.1. Taxonomy (NCBI): domain Eukaryota; kingdom Metazoa; phylum Chordata; class Chondrichthyes; order Rajiformes; family Arhynchobatidae; genus Rhinoraja; species Rhinoraja longicauda. The sequence continues at coordinate 23,060,980 of NC_135969.1, read as the reverse complement.
AACCAGTGGATGTGTTATATCTGGACTTCCAGAAGGCTTTCGACAAGGTCCCATATAAGAGATTAGTATGCAAACTTAAAGCACACAGTATTGTGGGTTCAGTATTGATGTGGATAGAGAACTGGCTGGCAGACAGGAAGCAAAGAGTAGGAATAAACGGGTCCTTTTCAGAATGGCAGGCAGTGACTAGTGGGGTACCGCAAGGCTCAGTGCTGGGACCCCAGCTATTTACAGTATATATTAATGATTTGGACGAAGGAATTGAATGCAACATCGCCAAGTTTGTGGATGACACGAAGCTGGGGGGCAGTGTTAGCTGTGAGGAGGATGCTAGGAGGCTGCAACGTGACTTGGATAGGTTAGGTGAGTGGGCAAATGCATGGCAGATGCAGTATAATGTGGATAAATGTGAGGTTATCCACTTTGGTGGCAAGAACAAGAAAGCAGACTATTATCTGAATGGTGGCCGATTAGGAGAAGGGGAGATGCAACGAGACCTGGGTGTCGTGGTACACCAGTCATTGAAAGTAGGCATGCAGGTGCAGCAGGCAGTGAAGAAAGCGAATGGTATGTTGGCATTCATAGCGAGGGGATTTGAGTATAGGAGCAGGGACGTTATGCTGCAGTTGTACAGGGCATTGGTGAGACCACACCTGGAGTATTGCGTACAGTTTTGGTCTCCTAATCTGAGGAAAGACATTCTTGCCATAGAGGGAGTACAGAGAAGGTTCACCAGATTGATTCCTGGGATGGCAGGACTTTCATATGAAGAAAGACTGGATAGACTCGGCTTGTACTCGCTGGAATTTAGAAGATTGAGGGGGGATCTTATAGAAACTTACAAAATTCTTAAGGGGTTGGACAGGCTAGATGCAGGAAGATTGTTCCCGATGTTGGGGAAGTCCAGAACAAGGGGTCACAGTTTAAGGATAAGGGGGAAGTCTTTTAGGACCGAGATGAGAAAGTTTTTTTTCACACAGAGAGTGGTGAATCTGTGGAATTCTCTGCCACAGAAGGTAGTTGAGGCCAGTTCATTGGCTATATTTAAGAGGGAGTTAGATGTGGCCCTTGTGGCTAAAGGGATCAGGGGGTATGGAGAGAAGGCAGGTACGGGATACTGTTGGATGATCAGCCATGATCATATTGAATGGCGGTGCAGGCTCGAAGGGCCGAATGGCCTACTCCTGCACCTATTTTCTATGTTTCTATGTTTCTAACACCCCTTCCTATTCCCATACCAACCTTTCTACCCTGGGCCTCTGTAATTGCCAGAGTGAGGCCATGCGCAAATTGGAGGAACAGCACCCCATATTCCGTTTTGGTAGCATACAAACCAAAGGTATGAACATTGGATTCTCCAATTTTAGTAACACCCCCCTCCCTCTCTTTCCTGTGCCCCAATTGGGTAAGCACCCTTCCCCTCTCCTCCTTCCACCTATATTCCTTCCTCTAGTTTAACATTTAACTCCTCTTCTCTTCTAATCATACATCCTTTTGTTTCTTTTTATTAATCTCCAGTCTTAGTCCATCAATCAGCCAATCAAAACTCTTCTCACATGTAACCAGGTATCAACTACTCGGTTTTGGCCCGCACTCACCTCTTTTCCAGCTTGTATCCATCCCCTCCTCCCCACTACAACCAGTCTAAAGAAGGTCCTAATCCAAACTGTTGCCTATCTGCGTCCTCCAGAGACGTTACCGAACCACTAATTCACTCCAGCACTTTGTGCTTTGCTCAAAATTCCAGCACCTGCGGTTCCTTGTTTCTCCACAAAATCTATCCCCTCCATCCACATCACCACTAAAGAACCCCAGATAAACCCCAGCAAGACCAATCTTCACAATGAATACTCCCTTCATTCACAAACTCCCCAATCAGCCATTTCACATCCCTTTGCTTCCTCTGTTCCTGCACTCTCCTCCCCCACACCCTCCCCGTTCACCACATACATCCCTGATCTATACAACCCTCCATCACTCCATCTATATACTAAAACTCTCATTTGTTCGCTTGTTCCTGAACTACAGCCAAAACGGTACACGATAGCGCGACAATTTTAGGCTCACCTTACTCACCATCGTCCCGTGGTCCCATGGAAGACGTTTCACTGAAATCAGTGAGATCACTGAGATCACACCTGAACAAAGGTATTAAAAGGGCCAAAGACACCCATAGGCAACGGGTGGAAGACCACTTCAACACCACGGACACCAGAAGCATGTGGCAGGGTGTCAGGGACATCACTGGCTACAAGAGCAGCCCTGCCTGCCCCCTCAGCGATATGGCACTGACCAACGAGCTTAACACCTTCTTTGCCCACTTTGAAACTGGCAAAACCACCTTGAGTGGAAGAACCCCAGCCGAAGCGGAGGGACAGGTCTTGCAACTGAGCACACAGGAGGTACAACGCGCTCTGCAAAGGGTCAACCCACGCAAGGCTGCAGGACCGGATGGAGTTCAAGGAAGGGTACTGAAGGACTGTGCTGAACAGCTGGCTGAGGTATTCACCAGGATCTTTAACCTGTCATTATCTCTAGCTACGGTCCCCAAGTGCCTGAAGTCGGCTATCATAGTTCCGGTGCCGAAAAAAGCAAAGATCTCCAACCTGAACGACTACCGCCCGGTTGCCCTAACGCCGATAGTCATGAAGTGCTTTGAGAGGCTGGTCCTCTCACACATCAAATCCAGCATCCCTGACTCACTGGACCCACATCAATTTGCATACAGGGCAAATAAATCCACAGAGGACGCCATCTCTCTGGCTCTTCACACTGTCCTGACTCACATAGAGAGACAGGGCACGTACGTGAGGATGCTATTCATAGACTATAGCTCTGCCTTCAACACGGTCATCCCCACCAAGCTCAGGTGTGGGGTGTGGTGCTGCGGAGCTCTGTTTCAATCACTCGAACAAGTGAGTTTCTAAACATTTTTTTGGAATTCGGAGGAGGTACAGCGGTACTCTAAACATCTTTGAGTATCGCTGCGACGCTACAGAAATCTTTTTAAAAGGTTTCTGTGTGTTTGCAAGCGGTGTTATCAACTGACTGCTCAGCTCCCACTACTGAGGCTGGCAACCTGCCAGGAAACTGTGGCGCACAAAAAGGGGGAGAAAAACCTGTCTGGACTGATACACCTGCGTCCAGAACAACCCCCCCCCCCCCCTACTGCCTCATCGCTACTGACCGGACGGGTCTGGTTTTCGTGCGGTGTGGGAGTTTTTCTACACCCTCGACCTTCTTCTGCGGCCTTGAGACCTGGAGCTGAAGGAGCCTCCTCTCTATCAGAGATAGGCTTCCAACAATAACAGACTGCAGGTGAATCCCTTTCGTTGCTGCAGGAGCAGCGAAGACCAGCGGGGATTGCTTGAGAAAGTCTGCAGCTCACCAGGGAATGCAGGAGAGCCGAGATACCCGGGCCAAGAGGCCGTGACGCAGCAGTTTCTAGTGGGAGCCGCCATTATTGACGTTCGAGGCAACACCACTCGCCTCCCTCCCTTGAACTGTTCTACACTTGTTTGTGTGTTTGGACTTGGCCCCGTGCCTTTTGGATTGTCTTTGTCTTTGTGTATCAGTGTTTTTGTTTCACTGTTGTGCCTGATATCATGCAGGGTCAGCGTTCTGGGGGATCGGGGCCTTCGGGGAGTTATGCTAAGGCGGCTGCTTCAGCTGCTTCGGCTGCTCCTCTGGGGGCCCGGTTCCCCATGAGGAACCTACCCTTTGAACATGGGGTCAGGTGCTACATGCCCCCCCCCAAATGAACCTGGAGGACTGCGCGGCTGCTGTGGCAGCGGCAGCCAAGCCTGTAGGCATTGTGTATGTGGGAAAAATGTTTGGGAAGGGCGTGTTCTTTCTGGAGTCCGTTGAGGGGGTGAACGCGACTGTATGTAAAGGGGTCACAGTGGGTGGACTTTTCTTACAGGTCGAGCCCCTGGGGTCCACCGCGCAGCGGGTGGTCCTATCCAACGTCCCGCCCTGCATCAAGAACGAGGCCCTCCTTCCCCACCTTCACACCCTGGGGAAGATCCTCACCGACATCACCCCAATACCCATGGGGTTCCGCAGGAAGGACTTGCAGCACGTTCTCTCCCTCCGGCGCCAGTTGACAATGTTGCTGGACCGGGAGGAGGTGGTCGACGGGCGCTTCTGTGTCCAGCAGGATGGGCGAGACTTCACCATCTTCTGGACATCGGACCGCCCGAGGTGCCACGCCTGCAAGGAAGTGGGGCATATTCGGAGGAATTGCCCCAAATCCCGGGCGGAGGCCTCCGCCTCCGGTGCCACTAACCCCCCTCCCCCCCCACTCCCACTCCCCCTGTAGTTGAGTCAGGGAACCCTGGGGATGGGGAGGGTCAAAAGAAGGGGGGCAAGGTGGCGAAGAAGATAAGGCACCTGGGGAACAAACCCCCCGGGGATAAGATCTCGCCACCCATCCCGTCACCTCCCGTTAGGGAGTCCGCAAGCCCCATAATCCAGCCAGGGGCGGAGGGGATTGGGCGGGAGGAGGGGGAGCCGCAGACTAGGGTTGCTCAGGTGACCCCAGAGTCTGTGAGCTCCTCCCCTTCGAAAAAAAGAAGGAGGAATCTCTCCAGGGAGGAGCAGAAGGGGGACATAGGGGAATCTTCCAGTGGGGCGGGGAGTGCTGTGGTGGAGGATGACTCCTGCCCTCTGGTTCAGGCCCCTGTTTCATGCTCTGAAGGGGTTTCTGGGGAGGGTGGTGATGGGGACCACTCGGGTGTAATGGAGCAGGGAGAGATTCCTGTTGGGGAGGGAATCCCGATTCATGCACCCGAGGAAGCCCAAGGATGGGAATGGTGACTCCATCTGCAGTGGGGGGGTGGAAGGGGACTCCTCGGGCAATGAGTCAATGGATGTTCTCGCTGCCCCCGACGCCACTCCTCTCATTCCAGTGGAGCCCAACATCGGCCCAAACTGGCCTCCCTCCGGTGGCCGAACTTACAAGGGGTCACCAGCTCCCTGAACCTCATCCTCAGAAGGAAGGGGAGGGGAAAGGGAGGGACCGGGGTGAAGGGAGGGACGGGGGTGAAGGGAGGGATGGGGGTGAAGGGGAACGACCGGCGTCAGCTCAGGTCTTTCTTGGACGACCTGGAAAAGGACGCCGAGGCCAGAGCAGTGTCGTTCCTGCTGAGGGTAGAGGGACCAGTAGAGCGTCCCTTGTTGCCAAGATCCGGAAGGTGAAACGCACTGCCAATCCATCTAGGGTCCGTAGCGGCAAAGGCGACTCTGCTGTCAGTGACCAGGGGACTGGTGAGGGGATCTAGTGTACTCCTGACATGGCGATCACCATAGCCAGTTACAACATAAATGGCAGCAGGGGGCCTCTCCGCAGGTTTAACCATCTCTCAACCCTGAGGGATGGGAAATATGCGCTGAGCTTCCTGCAGGAAACCCACACCATCCCAGGAGACGAGTCCACCTGGCTCCTGGAGTGGAGTGGTGAGGTCTTCATGAGCCACCTCAGCTCCATTTCCAGTGGGGTGGCCATTTTGCTGGCCCCGAATTTCCGGCCAGAAATCCTAAAGGTCCAGGAATTGGTGCCAGGCGGCTTGCTTCACGTGGCCGTGCGCCTGGATGGCGTGCTGTTGCATTTTGTCAACGTGTACGCCCCCAAGCCCGCCGTGTTGCAGACGTCCCTGTTCCGGGAGGTGTCTACCCTTTTGAGCTCCATCAACCCTGGCGACTGCGTGATCCTCGGGGGAGATTTCAACTGTACCCTCGAGGAAGGAGACCGTTCCGGTATTCAGCGCGGCCAGGAGTCGGTGAAGAAGTTGAAGGAGCTTGTGGGCTCCTTTGACTTGGTAGACACCTGGAGGAACCTCCACCCCGACTCCAGTGCCTTCTCCAGGAGTTCAGAGGGGGGTGGTTCTCGCATTGACCGCCTGTACATTTCTCGGGCGTACGTCTCCCGCGTCTCGGCGGCCTCCATGCGGCCGATGCCTTGCTCGGACCACCACCTGGTGTGGGCGGAGTTTACCCCGCTGCGCACGAGGGGAGGGTCCGCGTACTGGCACTTTAACAAACCGGCTGCTGGAGGATCGCCGTTTCCGGGGCTCGTTTGTGAGGTTCTGGACCACTTGGAAGGGGAAGAGGGGAGGATTTCACTCCCTGCGGCTATGGTGGGACGTGGGCAAGGCCCACATCCGGCGTTTCTGTCAGGAGTACACTAGGGGGTCTACCAAGAGACGCGATTCCAAGGTCAGACAGCTCGGGAGTGAGCTGCTCGATTTGGATTCGCGTCTAAGTCAGACCGGTGGGGACCCGACCCTCTGGAGGGAATACCAGGAGAAGAAGGACGCGCTGAAGGAGCTGCAGTTACAGCAATCCCGAGGCGCGTACGTGAGGTCGCGGATCCAAATGCTCCACGATTTGGACCGCGGTTCACCCTTCTTCTACTCGCTGGAGAAGTGGCGGGGAGTCCGTCAGCAGTTAGTGGAGCTGCTCGCTGACGATGACTCCCCCGTCACCGAACCAGAAGACATCAACGCGGCGGTTCGTTCCTTTTATGGGACCTTGTTTTCACCGGATAGCTCCGGCGTGGACGAGTGCAGTGATCTGTGGGAAGGTCTAACCACGGTCGGCCCGGAGGGTGCCGAGCGTCTGGACGCCCCCCTGACACTAGATGAACTGACCGCGGCCCTCCATCAGATTCAAAGGGGCAAATCCCCTGGCCTGGACGGCCTGACAGCAGAGTTCCTCCGCACTTTCTGGGGGACCCTGGGGGAGGACTACACCATGGTCCTGAGGGAGAGCCTGGCGACCGGGGAGATGCCCCTGTCTTGGCGGAGGGCTGTAGTGGTGCTTCTGCCCAAGAAGGGTGATCTCCGCCTACTAAAGAACTGGCGCCCGGTCTCCCTCCTCTGTACCGATTACAAGGTCTTTGCTAAGGCAATGGCCAACCGTCTGTGCCCAGTGCTGGCCCAAGTGATCCACCCTGACCAGTCTTACACAGTCCCGGGCCGGTCCATCCAGGACAATATCCATCTGGTCCGGGACCTGGTCTACCTGGCTCAGGAGACCGGTGTACCCACTGCCTTTCTCTCCCTTGACCAGGAGAAGGCTTTCGACAGGGTGGATCACGAGTATCTGGTGAGGACTCTGCGGGCGTTTGGGTTCGGACCGCACTTTGTGGCCCGGATCCGACTTCTATACGCCTCTGCGGAGTGCCTCGTCAAGGTCAACGGATCCTTGACGGCCCCCATTCCCTTCCGCAGAGGAGTACGTCAGGGCTGCCCCATGTCAGGCCAATTGTACGCCATCTGCGTGGAGCTATTCCTTAGTCTGCTTCGGAGGAGGTTGACGGGCATGGTTCTACGCGAGTCAGATATGGAGGTGGTCATCTCGGTCTATGCCGATGACGTGCTCCTCATGGTCACTGACCCCGCTGATCTGCAGAGGATGCGCGAGTGCCAACGAGTCTTCTCGGCCGCCTCCTCTGCAAGGATCAATTGGGGGAAATGTTCCGGACTCTTGGTGGGTCCATGGCAGGTGGACTCCCTCCCTGAGGAGATGCGGTTTTTCACGTGGAGCACCACGCACCTCCTTTACTTGGGAGTCTACCTGAGTCCCGTCGCGGAGACCTGGCTGGCGAACTGGCAGGAGCTGGAGTTGAAAGTCGTCGCCCGGCTTGGGCGCTGGTCAGGTCTCCTCAGCGTGCTTTCCTACCGGGGCAGGGTGTTGGTCATTAACCAACTCGTGGCTTCCCTGCTCTGGTACAGATTGACCACATTGGTCCCATCAGCCACTTTTGCTGGGATCATCCAGAAGAAGTTGGTGGACTTCTTCTGGGGCAACGGAAAGCACTGGGTCTCTGCAGCGGTCCTGAGTCTCCCGATTGAGGAGGGCGGGCAGTCGCTGGTGTGCATCCGCACCCAGTTGGCGGCTCTCCGCCTCAGGACTCTGCAGAGATACCTGTACTCGGAGCGTCCTCCCAGGTGGCACGTGCTGGCGACGCACTTTTTCCAACGGGGCCGCTGCCTTCAAGCAGGTACGCGGATCCCGATGGTGGGCGTCAGCCGTGCTATCCTGCTGGGAATGCCCGGCTTCTACCGGGACTTGCTGAGAGTCTGGAACCTGGTTGCTGTCGACCGGGCCCCCCCTCCGCTGACAGAGGGCGGCGGCCCAGGCGTGAGAGCAGCCGGCCCTTGTCCTGCCCCGCTGGGTGTCGGAGAGGCTCAAATGTGTGGAGCACCTGCGGCTGAGCAAACCCCCGCTCAACCGGAAGTACTCGTCGGACCCAGGCGCCGTAATCCTTCCCGGGAGCCGGTCCCACACAACATGAGTCGCATTTCCTCGACACCCTTCATCTCCCTCCGAGACGCAGGGAGGCGTGTCCTGTACGGGCTCCTCCTCCACACCCTGCACTTCCTCGCCCTGGTCCACCGTCCGGACACTAAGTGGCGGTCGGTGTTGCCTTCCGGTCGCGAGGGGGCCCCGCGGTGGGGGTCCCTCTACGCAGGGATTCTGCCCCTCTCCATCGGGGACCTGGGGTGGAAGATATTGCACCGAGGAGTCCCCTGCAACCTGTTCCTCGCGCGGTTCACAGACTCGCCAGCCGCCTGCCACTTTTGCGGGTTGGAAGAGTCTGTGTACCATGTGTACATGGAGTGTGTGAGGTTGCAGCCCCTGTTCCAATATCTAAAGGGGCTGCTCCTTGCTTTTTGGCTGCATTTTTCACCCACCATCCTCATCTTTGGACACCCTGTGCGTAGGGGAGAGGGTAGGGCCGAAGATGTCCTTGTTGGGTTGCTCCTGGGCCAGGCCAAGCTGGCCATCCGCGACTCACGGTGCCAGGCGGAAGAGGGCTCTGCCCGAGCCAGCTGCCTGCCCCTTTTCCGGGGTTACGTCCGTGCCCGGGTGGTGTTGGAGAGGGACTACGCGCTGTCCACGGGCGCCCTGGAGGATTTCCGGGACCGCTGGGCACCGCGGGGGATTGGATGTATCCTGGATGGGGATTGTAATATAATTGTATAATAGTTTCAATTGGTATATTTGTTTGTATAATATTCTGGTGGTGGGTTCTGTTTTGGTTTTATTGTATTGTATATATTATTTTAATATTTGAATAAATATTTTTGATAAAAAAAAATAAAAATTAAAAAAAAGCTCATCACCAAACTCCACCAGCTAGGCCTCAGCTCGTCATTATGTGACTGGATCCTGGACTTCCTGCTGGAACGACCGCAGGCAGTGAGAATGGGCCCGCACCTGTCCTCCACTATCACCCTGAGTACCGGCACACCACAGGGCTGTGTTCTGAGCCCCATGCTCTACTCCCTCTTCACTCACGACTGTGTTCCTGCATTCGACACCAACACCATTGTCAAGTTTGCAGACGACACAACGGTGATCGGGCTGATCACCAACGGGGATGAAACAAACTATAGAGCGGAGGTGCAGAACCTGGCGGACTGGTGCTCGGATAACAACCTGTCCCTAAATACCACCAAGACCAAGGAGCTGATCATCAACTTCCGTAGGTCACATAACGGGGAATATGCCCCGATCTCTATCAACGGGGACAGTGTGGAGAGAGTGTCCAGCTTCAAGTTTCTGGGCACTCACATTTCGGAGGACCTCACAAGGTCCAATAACACTGCTGCGCTGGTCAAGAAGGCATAACAACGACTGTTCTACTTAAGAACACTGAAAAAGTCTGGTCTACCCCAACAGCTGCTGACGACCTTCTACCGCTGCACCATAGAGAGCATCCTAACGCATGGCATCCCTGTGTGGTACCTCAGCTGCACGGAGGCAGAAAGGAAAGCTCTACAGCGGGTAGTCCATAGAGCTCAGAGGGCCATCGGAACACAGCTACCAGACTTGGAGGGCATCTACAACACACGATGCCTCAGAAAAGCCACCAGCATCCACAAAGACTCTTCACACCCCTGCAACAGTCTGTTCGAACTCCTTCCATCGGGTAGACGATACAAGGCCTTCTACGCCCGCACCTCCAGACTCAGGAACAGCTTCATCCCCAGGGCCATAGCTGCTATGAACCGATCCTGCTGAGCCGGATGGTCACAACGCATAGATCAACTTGCACTTTACCCTGTCTAAAACTGTTACATTTGTTTCGTTGGGTTGCTGTTGTCTAAATTACTTAAATTATTGCATCGTATGGGAGGCGCATTCCCAATCTCGTTGTACCCCTGGGTACAATGACAATAAAGATATATTGTATTGTATTGTATTGTATTGTATATTTTTAAAGTTATTCACATTTTAAACTTTAAAAAACCGCGCATGCACAATTGGGACTCCGTTGATCAGGTAGTTACGTAAGATGGCCGCCGCATCCGTGCGTGTGCAGAACAACCTTGTCCGCGCCTGTGCAGTTGGGGCCCATTGAGCAGGGCTCGGCCGCCTGTCTCTTGGGGGCGGGAGAGCCAAGCCTGGTGCCGGGAGAAGCAGCTGGAGCTTGGGCCTGGGCCTGGACGTGACCGGGTAACCGCGAGCCTGAGGTGGGCCAAGGTGAAAGGCAGCAGCAGCAGCAGCAGGGTGAGGCCGGGCGCTGGTGGAGGTGGAGACCCTCGGATCCCCCATCCCCCCTCCTCTCCCCGGCCGGCTCAGGCCTGCCCAGAGTCCAGCAGCTCAGCAACAGTGGGAGAACCGCCGCCGTCTACCACTGAACATTCCTGGATCCGGGATGGGACAGGACTCTTCCCCCACTCCTGCTCCACCAATGGCGGCTGCCCGGGCCGGGAGGCGGGTTGCTAAGGCAACCATGGGTTGCTCCCGGGAGGGTGGGGAGAGGGGGAGGGAGGGGAGGTAGGAGGGGAGTGAGGGGGGGAGGGTGGGGGATAGGGGAGGAGGGGGGATGAGGAGAGGGAGGGGGAGGAGGGGAAGGAGGGGAGGAGGGGGTGGAGGGATGGGGGAGAGGGGAGGGGGAAGTGGGGGGGAGAGGGGAGGGGGGAGTGGGGGAGGAGAGGGTGCTGCATCAATGCAGGAGAGGCAACCGTAGGGGGAAGGGGGGAGGGGGGAAGAGGGAGAGGGCGGGAGGGGGCAGTAGGAGAGGGAGAGGGGTGTGGGGGGAGGGAGTAGGAGGGGGAGGGGGCGAGGGAGGGGGAGGGGAGTGAGGGGGAGGGAGAGGGGGAGGTAGGGGAGGAGGGGAGGGGGAGTGCGGGGGGAGAGGGGAGGGGGGAGTGGGGGAGGAGAAGGTGCTGCACCAACGCAGGAGTGGTTTGGGCCCAACAGGGCCACTTGGTCTAGTTTCCCTCTAATACCCACATCCAGTTGCGACCTAAATATGAATCTATTTTGTGCTTACTCTCTAACAAACTAACAGAATCTTCTGTACATTAAACAACTGCTCTAGGAACAAGTTGAATGAAAGCTATTCATAGCTGATTATTTTTAAATATGAATTATAATATAAAATACATTGTATTGTAAATGACTGCAATTAATTTATTCATGATTTTTATAATCTGACATTCCATCACACTAATAGGAATGAGTGTGCACGTCCATTGTTTATATAAATATACATAGGAGTTATTTTGAATCTTTGCTGACTTGATTTAATTGGCTACAACGGAGGACTGACATTGACTAATTCTGCTAATAACTTAAAATGTACTTCTGGCTTTGTTATTGGGACTAAACATAAATCCTCTCAAACAAAACCATAAATATTTCCTCCATTTTTGTTGGCTACATTTTTTATATTTCTTTTTTAATTTTGACAACTTGTCTTGATTGGCTTATTTGTGGAATGACAACTGATTGGCTGCTAACACTGTACGCACTAAGTTCAGAAATACTGTTGATAAAGTGCCCTATTGTTGCTTTGTTTGCAACTTTTCACAACTGTATTACCGTATGAAAACCTAATTATGTTCAACAGAAACATATAACATTTATTACTGAGAATGGAAACTATTCAATGATTTCAATATTAAAACATTTAGGTTCACGAGGTTAATCCCCGGGATGGCGGGCGGGACTGTCATGAGGAAAGATTGGAAAGGTTGGGCTTGTATTCACTGGAGTTTAGAAGGATGAGAGGGGATCTTATAGGGACGTGTAAAATTATGAAAGGACTGGATGCAGGATGCTAGATGCAGGAAAAATGTTCCCAATGTTGGGGGAGTCCAGAACCAGGGGCCACAGTCTAAGAATAAAGGGGAGGCCATTTAAAACTGAGGTGAGAAGAAACCTTTTCACCCAGAGAGTTGTGAATTTGTGGAATTCTCTGCCACAGAAGGCAGTGGAGGCCAATTCACTGGATTAATTAAAAAAAAGACAGATAGAGTTCTAGGGGCTAGTGGAATCAAGGGATATGGAGAGAAGGCAGGCACATGTTACTGATTGTGGATGATCAGCCATGATCACAATGAATGGAGGTGCTGGCTCGATGGGCCAAATGGCCACCTCCACCTATTTTCTATGTTTCTATGTAAAATATCCAAATGGCCCTTTGCATTAAATATTACTACATTTTCATTAAAGCTGAGGGAAGTTAAGGAATTAAAAGTGTAATAATAAGGCAACTGCAGACTATAATGTGTGATAATCTTCCAAGGGAAAGGAAGAACCAATAGATAAAATGGGTCACTATGATTACAAAGATATAAACCTAGGAACTGGATAACACAAAATACACCTGCCAGTTTTCTATATAAATCACATATAAAGAGAGATTTTACATGTTTTGATGTACTTGCACCGATTTTCTGTTCTGTCCATCAAGAAATTGTTGTTGTTTACCCTAGTGCCATTGTGATTTCCCACTTGTCATCAATGTACATGACCTCATTACTTATTTGAAGGCAAAAATTGGATCTAAAATATTAAATTTACAAACTGCTTTATTAACTCACAGGAATATAGTAATTGCAACCTAACCTAGTAATGAATCCCGCACATGTTAAAGTGACCCTGGGACATTGTTTAGGTGTGTTGAAAATTAGCTGCAGTAATTTTTACGTACAGAAATGTGCTTCTGGCAGCTGTTGGGACAAATCAAGGTTTCTATAAGCTGATAGAGTCATTGAAAAAACAACAGGCAGAGAATACAATTCATAAAATAAAACACCCTGTAACTAATTTTACACACTATAAATTGAAGGAAATACAAAATTGTTTTGATATATATTTCAAAAGATTATATTTACAACCTCAAATCAGTGGGGAGAAAATGGAGGATTTCTTTAAGGAGATTCATTTGCCAAAATTGACTAGTGAACAGAGTAAGTCCCTTGTAGCTGAAATAACAGAGAAAGAAGTTAGGTCTGCTATAGTACATCTTAAACCAAATAAGGCCCCGGGCCCAGACGGGTTCCCTTCAGAATGGTACCGGGTAATGGTGGACTCATTGGTCCCTACATTACAACGTACTTTCAATTGGGTTCTCAAAGAGAACGTAATACCCCCCTCCTGGAAGGAGGCAGTAATTTCATTGATTCCGAAAGAGGGAAAAGATAAATCTGTATGCAGTAATTTTAGGCCAGTGAGCGTACTCAACCAGGATTACAACATTTTTACTCACATACTAGCCAAACGATTAGAGTGTTTGCTACCACAAATTATTAGCCTGGATCAGAAAGGGTTTGTTCGAGGGAGACAAACCCAAGACAACATTGGGGGCGTGGCTGTGTTCTGCAGCTGCGGCTCACCGGCAGTCTCTCTGTCTTTTTTTTTGTTTTTTGTCTATTGTCATCGTTTAATGTACGTTTTGTTCTATTTTTAACTCTCTGTATGTGGGGGGGGTGGTGGGGGGGTTGGGGGAAACCTTTTTTTTCTAATCTCTTCCTCAACGGAGATGCGACCTTTACCGTGTCGTATCTCCGTTCGCGCTACGGCCTAACATCGTGGAGTCGGCGGCCTCCAGCTGGGATCGACCTTGAAGACTCCGGTCGCAGGGCCTGGACTTACCATCTCGGAGGCTTCGGCCGTGGGCCCTGCAGACCGCAACATCGGGAGTTCGCAGGTCCCTGGCTGGCGACCGGTTTTTGAGAGCTCCAGCCGTAGCAGCTTCGACCGCCCCGAAGCGCGAGGTACGATCGACCCGCTCGCAGGCCCTTCATCACCCTGCGTCGCTCGGCCGCAGCACTTTCCATCGCCCGGTGGGGGCTCAGGACTTTCATCGGCCTGCTCGGCTCGGCCCTGGGACTTTCCATCGCCCAGTGGGGGCTCAGGACTTTCATCGGCCTGCTCGGCTCGGCCCTGGGACTTTCCATCGCCCGGTGGGGGCTTCAAAAAGTTGGGAGCCTCGATCACCTCGTGGCACCACGGGAGACAAATGAGGAGGAGATAAGACTTTGCCTTCCATCACAGTGAGGGTGTGCCTAGAGCAATCACTGTGATGGCTGTTTGTGTAAAAATTGTATCTGTGTGTCCTGTGCTTTTTGTTGTCTACTGCCGGACCCTGACGTGAGAGGACGCTGGCGTTGTTTATTCGCCGCTTTTCCGTTAGGATAGTTTGTCTGTTTGTTTTTATGTTGATTGTTTTTGTAAAGCGTTTTGAGCATCCGATAAGGCGCTATATAAAATAAATGAATTATTATTATTATTATTAACATTAGAAGGACATTGCACATAATTGACCACATAACAAAATTTAACTTAGAAGCAGTCCTAGTGGGGTTAGATGCTGAAAAAGCTTTTGATTGTGTAAATTGGTCTTTTTTGCTTAGAGCTTTATCATCATATCATATCATATATATACAGCGCGGAAACAGGCCTTTTCGGCCCACCAAGTCCGCGCCGCCCAGCGATCCCCGCACATTAACACTATCCTACACCCACTAGGGACAATTTTTTACATTTACCCAGTCAATTAACCTACATACCTGTACGTCTAGATTTGGATTTCATAATACTTTTATTAAAACAATACAGGCTCTTTATGATAGCCCAAGTGCAAGAATTAAAATTAACGGAGTAGTTTCAAAACCATTTTTGCTAGAAAGAGGAACAAGACAGGGATGTCCAATCAGCCCCCTTTTATTTGCGGTTTTTATCGAACCTTTGAGTCAGTGGATTATCCAGAATAATAATATCAAAGGAATAGTAATGAAAGGAGGGGAACAAAAGATTTCCTTATTTGCCGATGACGTATTGGTGTATTTGTCAGACCCTGAACAGTCTTTGTGACAGTTATTTTATGTTTTGGAACAATATGGATCCTTCTCTGGCTATAAGTTAAATGTTATAAAAACACAAATTCTTAGTTTCAAATATAGCCCCTCAGTAAAAGTAAGGGAAAAGTTTAACTTGAGGTGGGATGCTGAATCCATGAGATATCTGGGAATAAACATTCCAATAGATCTGACTAAACTGCACTTGCTTAACTACCTCCCATTGAACAATAAGATCAGGGAAGTCATTAGGAGGTGGGACCTAATACCTTATCTTAATTTTGGATCTCGTATTGAATCGGTCAAAATGGTTATGTTACCGAGGCTGTTGTATCTCTTTCAATCACTTCCACTAGATATATCAGACCAACAATTTCAAGAATGGGATAAACATATCTCGAGGTATATTTGGCAGGGACAAAGACCAAGAATCAGATACCAGGGGTTACAACTGACCAAAAATAAAGGTGGGGTTGCACTCCCGTGCTTGAAAGACTATTATGCAGCTGCTCAGCTGAGAACATTAATTTATTGGTGCAACCCCGACTATTGTGCTAGATGGAAGGAGATTGAGATTGCTATAACAGAGGAATTTCCGATTCAGGCTGCAATCGGCGATAAGGAGTTAACAAATAAGTTAATTAATTTGGGAAACTCATGGATTCGATTATCACTTAGGGTATGGAATAAGGTCGTTACCCAAAATCATCTGAGGGATGCTGTGAAGGTTTTGAGATGGTGCACGTTTGATCCAGATTTTGTACCAAAAAGACAGGACACTAGTTTTAAAAGATGGAGTTCTCAAGTTTGACATCATATTGCACATTTTTACATAAGGGGTCTATGAACAGCTTTGAGAATCTGAAGAGGCAATTTGGTTTGAATAATGATGATTTCTATAGATACCTTCAAATTCGCCATTATATAGATCAAATACAAAAGGAATGTGCAGAAGTAAAATGGGATAATATTTTGTTAAATGTATTTATTGATGCTTACCATGGAGGCTCAAAACAGAAAACCATCTCAAAATTATACAAGGGTTTACGGCAGAGAAAAGGCAACTCACTGTATGTAAAACAGAAATGGGAAAGGGAAGGTAATCTGGTTCTAAAGGAAGAAACCTGGGAGAGCTTATGTGAGATACAATGGAAAACTTCAAGTTCAAATGTTTGGCGGGTGTTTTGCTGGAAAACCCTTATTAGGTTTTTTATTACACCAGTTCAAAAAAGGCATTACACAAATTCTTCTTCATGCTGGCGACAATGTGGGTGCCTTGAGGCAAACCATTTTCACATATTTTGGTCTTGTGTATCAGTGATCCCATTTTGGCAGGAGATTCATAAAGTTTTACAAAAAGTTTTTTATATGGATATTCCATTTAAATTTGAGTTTTAATATTTTGGTGCTTTACCAGTACAAAATGCCTCTATTAAAGATAAGTATCTTTTCCAGATCTTAAGTGCTGCCAGCAGGAAAGCTATTACTAGGAAGTGGTTGAAACCTGGAAAACCTAATGTGGATGACTGGATTTACATTGTATATGATATTTTTATAAAGGAAAGGATAACTTTTGCTTTAAGATTGCAACAGGGAATATTTTTGAAAAGGTGGGAAAAATGGATGTTGTACAACATGCCCGTACGGCCATCATTCGTTTAAAGCGGATCTTTGTATCCTACTTCCGTGTCCTATCTCATTTTCCTTGATTTCATACTGCTCCAGAAGTAGTGATGAAATATTATAGAGGTATACCCCAAATGTTGGTTTTAGTTGTTTTTGTTTTTGTTTTTGTGTGTAGTTAAGTTTTGGATATGATCAAATGTCCAGTAAGTCCTTACCCATCCTTGTAGTGCTTCCAATACCTGTGGTATGCTTTATTTTGGGATATGCAGTATTTGTTAACTAAGGAGGGTTTAAGGTGAATGAGAATGTGTATCATTGCGGAATGTATGGAACTGGAAAATCAAAATAAAAATAGAATTATAAAAAAAGATAGAGTCATTGAGTCAGAGTCATACAGCACAGAAATGGGCCTTTCCGCCGATCTTTTTGTCCATCTACACTATTCCCATTTATCCCATCCGTATTAGGGCCAATTTGTAGATGATACTAAACTTAGTGGTGTAGTGAACAGTGAGGAGTGATGTCTAAATTTACAACAGAATGCAGATCAGTTGGGAAGAGAGGCCAAGGAAGACAAATGGAATTTAACTCTGACAAACATGAGGTGTTGCACTTTAGTATGTTCAACCAGGACAGGACTTAAATACAGTAAATGGTAGAGTCATCTTTACTTTTCATCCTCACCGGAACATGCTCCCCTGAATTATTTTTTACACATTTTTAAAAACTCTCACAAGGCAGCTGTTGTTTTTTCCACAAACATTTGCTCCCAATCTACATTTACCAGGTCCTCTCTTACACTATTGAAATAAAGCCTTCCCCAATTTAGAACCTTAACTTGAGGACCATCCTCATCCCTTTCCATAACTACCTTAGAATTTACAGAATTATGGTCACTAATGCCAAAGTGTTCCTCCTCAGACACTTCCATCACCTGTGCTGTTTTATTTCCTAAGATAAGGTTGAATATTGCCCTCTCTCTAGTTGGGCTATCTACATATTGACTCAAAAAACCCTCTTGGACACCCTTAACAATTTAAACCCCGTCTAAGCCCCTTGCACTAGGACCATCCGAGTCAATATTTTGAATGTTAAAATCCCCCACTACTATAAGCCTATTGCTTCAATACATTTCTGTGATTTGCTTACATATCTGTTCCTATAGTTCCCACGGACTATTGGAAGGCCTAGAGTATAACTGCAGCAAAGTGAACTCCCTTCTCTTACACCTACAATCTACCCTCATTGGATGATCGATCCTGGATATCCTCTTTAAGAACTGCCATGATGTTCAACCTAATCAGTAGTGTGACTTCCCCATCTTTTTGGTGTCTCCCTCTGTCACATCTGAAACCTCTGCATCGTGGAACATTAAACTGCCAATTCTAACCTTCCCTCAACCATGTATCCTTGATTGTTATAACATCATAATTTCCTGTGCTGATCTACCCTTCAAGTTCACCTCTCTTATCTGTGAGGCTCTTTACATTAAAATGAATGCAGCTGAGCCAGCCAGTCCTTCCATGCTCCCTAACCTGCTTCTGTCTACTCTGCCCACTGGACATGCTTGAACTATCTGCTACATTTTTCTCCCAGCAGTTGTACTGCTGCTACTCCACCTGTCGAACTAGGTTTAAACTCGACTGAATAGCATGAGCAAACCTCCCTGCAAGGATATTGGTCACACTTCCAGTTTAGGTGCAACCACTCTTCTGCTTCAGGTTCCATCTATCTCTGAAGCAATCCCTATGATCTGAGCACCTAAAGCTCTCCCATCGGCAGAAACTCTTTGCCATGCATTCATCTGTCCCATCCTCATATTTCTACCCTCACCAGCATCTGGCAAGGGAAGTAATTCTCAGATTATAACCCTGGACATCTTGCTTTTTAACCTTCTGTCCAACTCTCTAAATTCACTCTGCAGGACCTTGTCGCTCTTTCTACCTATGCCATTAATATCTATGTGTACTATGACCTCTGGCTACTCTCCTTTCCCCCTTCAGATTATTCTGTACCCTCTCCGAGGTATCCCTGACCCTGACACGAGGAAGGCAACACAGCACAACTCTCCTGCCATGGATCAGAGCTAACTCTGGTGCCACAAACTGTGCTGTTTTCCTCAGAGAGGCTTTCCCTCCCACAGTATCCAACGCAGTATACCTGTTTGAGAGGGGAGTGACCACAGTGGACTCCTACACCGTCTATCTGCACATTGACCTGCCTGGTGGTCCCCCATCTCCCCTCTCTCTGTACCTGCGGTGTAACTAACTCGCTAAGCATACTATCTACCACATTTTCTGCATTGCAGATGCACACAAAAAGCCAAAGCACTGCTCGATATGGTCTGACAGGAGCTGCAGCTAGACTTACTTCCCCTTTGTATAGTCAACAGGGGCATTGGAAATGACCCTGATCTCCCACATCTGGCTGGAAAAACGTTCCACTTTCATATCCTTAAACATCAGTCCCTTCTACTGAGAGAAAAAAATACCTTACTTGATCATTACTCACCCTCCTCACCAAAGGACTCAGTTTGACCTCAACAGCTGCATTTCGACCTCAAAGCCCCACCAAGATGGCCTCTCCCAAAATGGTTGTTCAACTATACCTGCCTCTCTATACCATTCACTCGCTGACAATCCTGAAGGTGCTACCAGCCCTGCTGCCGCTGCTAGATTTTAGCTTATTCACACAGACTATTGCAAAAGTGCTGCCTTACCTCATGCACACCAGTCCACAGGTGAATCAACAGGTGGGCCCCATGTCCCCACTGACTGTGAGGACCTGGGGCAACCTGGGACCACACAATCTATTCACAAGCCTCATGCCTGATGATGAGTCTCCCCAGGGAAAACCTTGCACTATTACCATGCCCGCACTATACCACCCTTCCTATCCATATTCCTTATCACCTAGGTCAGTTCCCTTGAAAAAGGAATTGCATAAGTGCAAAGCAATGGGAAAGAGCAGATCAGTGAGATCAATTGGAGAGCTCATTCAAAGAGCTGATGTAACAATAATAAGGCGTATAGTTTTCTGTTCTGTGGCATCAATGCTTTTTTTGTGATGGTATGTATTGATAACGTTTACCGACTCCTCAAAATGGTTAAACGCTGGTATTTTGTTTTCCGGCTACATGACACTAACGTTTATTAAAGAAGTGCACCAGCACCTTATTGTCTACAAAAAAAGCACTGTGTGGCATCATTTTATGATCACCAAGAATTAATGGGGGCTTGAATGAGAATTTTAAAACTTGGGATTCTAACTGTAAATCACTTTAAAGCAGAGTTTGCAAATTTATTGAAAATAGCATACTTGAGAAAGCACAGTAATAAAGACGAGTGATAGTTGATGGGATTAGACTGAACCACTCACATGAAGATAAATCTCATCACAGATTTGACAGTCCAACAGTCTTTCCAGTCTGCCTGCAATCTCATACAAGCTTAGAATGTTCAATTCATGATCACTCAGACTATAACTATGCTGATTGTAAATATGGACACTTGGTAAGTCTAATCTTTTTAGAACATTACACACTTGGTCATTCAAGCAATTAGACTATTGTCTTGTCCAGGAAAGAACTGCAGATGCTGGTTTAAATCGAAGGTGGACACAAAATGCTGGAGTAACTCAGCGGGACAGGCAGCATCTCTGGAGAGAAGGAATGTGTGATATTTCGGGCCGAGACCCTTCATCAGACTGATCTATTGCCTTGATGTCACTGGTCAAATAATTCATGAACAATGAAAACAAAATAGAAAGAATATTGTTGCTTCATCCAACCTTTCAGCTGCCTAATTATGCTGAATATATTTGCATAAGCATTAATTAAAGGGCTTGTGTCTACTTTCTGATCAGTTATTTCCTGAGCTGCAACCTTGTTGTAATCCCTGAAGCAGTGACCTAGAAATTAGATTATACTAGAGCAAATGGACCCATTGGGCCCATTCCTCGTAGAGGGGGGACAGGGAAGGGGAGAGGGTATGATTGAGTGAGGCCTGGACCCAAAGCCTCTCCTGTATTGTAGCACCCTCAACCTCCCCACTCAATCCCCCTTATCCCACCTTCCTCCCCCCACTGACCCATTCCATCCCCCCTACCCACCCCCACGCCCCTCCCCTGCCCCCACCCCCACTTTCCCCTTCCATATCCCCACTCCCCCCGGCCCTGCCTCCACCCCCATTTCCCCCTCCCACCCCTATTCCCCACTCGCCCCCACTTCCCTCCCCTCTCCTACCCCCACTCTCCCTACCTGCACCCCACTCTTCCCTCCTCCCCACCCCCACTCTCCCCCACCCCCACTCTTCCCTTAGTTAAAGGTCCGGGGGGAGCGCATCAGTTAAAGGTCCGGGAAGGGGGGAGGGGGAAATGGGTTTTCTCTGGGTGCTGCGGTTTCCTCCCACATTCCAAAGATGTGCAGGTTTGTAGGTTAATTGGCTTCTGTAAATTGCCCCCAGCGTGTAGGATGCGCAAGTGGGATAACATAGAACTGGAGCACGGGCGATCGGTGTGGACTCGGCGGGCCGATGGGCCTTGTTTCCACGCTGTATCTCTGTCCATAAATTAAACTAAGAATAGAACCCAACAGCTACAGCATATAAATAGTTCATTTGGCCTATCATGGCTTTGCTGGTCTCCTTCACGGTGACCAGGTGGTCAGCTGCTGCTGTGTGACTGCCACAGGGAATGTGTCTTAAGGGCCTCTTGGCTTCTCTGAATGCTGTTCTGCAGAGCATGGGAGTGGTTGCATCAGGGATTGCAAATACTCTGTTGTAGCACTTGTTTGTGGAGGGGGAAAACACTCACCAGGGTTAATAAGTTTCTTTACTAACCCTATCAAATGGGTTTATTAACCTAAAAATGCTAGATGGGAAAGTGAGAACATAGTGTCGAATTCCAGTTTTATAGCCGACCATTGACTTTCCACTGATTTCAAAGGAGAAAAACAATGACAGGATGAAAACTATATTGATCCTGGCCCTCTCACCTCCTCGAGAGGTAGATCAAGTTAAAACTGCCCGAATGTGCACCGATCAAAATACCATCTTTGAAATATTTACTCAACCGTGTTCAATTGCAATATTTTTCTTCCACAACGATGTACATGAATTTCCACTGCACCTCATGTGGTTAGATATTTTGATGATTTAATTTGTATCCAAATATTCCTTGTCAAACCCATTCACGTGCTTGCCCGAAAGACTAATGGGTATAGCAGGCAGAGCATAGAGGAGCAGTTATTAATATGTGCTAAAGAATGTGAGAAGTGCTCAGTTGTCGCAGTCACTAACAGCCGGCAGCAGTGACGCTTTCAGCTCCGAATAAATAGATGATATGCTGT